>NC_029793.2:134713971-134740174 GCF_000816755.2 Arachis ipaensis | reverse complement strand
CAATGAAGTGGTCAATTATTGGAATGCAAGATGCAAGGGGGGTTTGATTTGATAAGAGGACAAGAGAATAAATGACAAGAAAAATAAAGAGAGAAATTAAAGAAAGCAATGAGAGACATTAAGAGAATAAATGACAAGAAAAATAAAGAGAGAAATTAAAGAAAGCAATTAATAAAGAGAGACATTCATGGCAAAGATTGAGATCATAGGCTTTCTATCCTAGTCATGCAATGATTAATTCATCTTATTTAGTCAACTCCAACAAATAGGGAGAAAGTCAAATAAGACTAATCAATCATACCACAATAATAACAAGAATTTATCTTATTACGTCATCTCCAACATTGGAAGAAGGTATCATATTATCTTCCATGAGAGAAAGTCTAATAAGACTAGCTAATCTCAATCCAAAAGTCCTAATCAACTTACTAATTAAATTAGTAAAAGATTAGCGCCAATGGAAACAATATTAGCTAACAACTCTAGATTACCAACATGAGTTGGGTTTTCATGACTCAAGATTGCCCAATTACTCTCTCCAAGCCAAGAATGCTCAAAATCTACTCTAAAGCCCAACCAAGCATTTTGTCAAACACTTGGTGGGTACAAAGGGAAAGCATGGTAAATGAGCAAGAATAGTAAATCTACCAACTACAAATTGCAAGGAAACAAGATCAACAATTCAAATCAACAATAAAGAAACATCAAACATTAAATTTCATTAAAGAAAAGATCCAAATCCAACAAAGGGCTCATGAACATAAAAAGAGACATAAAAGTAAAATTGACAAGAGAACTAAGAAGAATAGAGTAGTAGCAATAATAAATTAAAAGGAGAAACTAAATCAAAACAAGAATTAAAAGTTGGATTTAAGAAAATTAAACCTAAACTACCCAAAATTCTAGAGAGAGGAGAGAGTCTCTCTCTCTAGAATTCTAACCCTAAAACATGATGAAAACTAAACTATGACTCCTTCTTATTCTCCCTTCAATCCTTGGGTTCAATAGTATCAGAAATGGGTTAGATTGGGCCCAAAATGAGCTGCAAAATCCCTAGGGGCGATTTCATTAAAGTGGACCCACGGGCAGAATCGGCGCGCACGCGTACATGGCGCGTGCGCGCCCCTGAACGTGAAGCAACATATAGAAAATTTTATATCATTTTGAAGCCCTAGATGTTAAATTTTCAACGCAACTAGAACCGCCTCATTTGGACCTCTGTAGCTCAAGTTATGGTCGATTGAGTGCGAAGAGGTCAGGCTTGACAGCTTTACGGTTCCTTCATTTCTTCATGAGTTCTCCCACTTTGCATGCTTTTCTCCTCACTTCTTCCATCCAATACTTGCCTTCTAAACCTAAAATCACTCAACAAACACATCAAGGTATCGAATGGAATTAAAGTGAATTAAAATCACCAATTTTAGGGCCTAAAAAGCATGTTTTCACATTTAAGTACAAATCAAGGGAGAATTACAAAACCATGCTATTTCATTGAATAAATGTGAGAAAAGTTGATAAAATCCCCCAAATTAAGCACAAGATAAACCACAAAATTGGGGTTTATCATAATACTAGAGGCTCCCCAGAATAGAACAAGCTGAAGAAGAAGCTCAGCAGGATCAGCCACCACTACCTCAGGGACTCTACTTCCCACCTCAAGAATATTGGCAACAGCTCACCTCCTCCAATGAGCAGATGAGGATCACATAGGACACCCGTTGGCAATAGTACACTGCATCTATTGAGGAGATGAGGGCAACACAGAACAGCTGTTGGGAGCATCTCACCACCACCCTTGATGAGATGAGAGCTGCTCAGGACTTTCAGCGCCAAGAGATATATCAGTTGAGACAAGATTATAGTCACTTGAGAGGACCATACGGAGCATAGCCTGATGAGAGAGATCCCCACTAGGGAGGTTGAGGTGGTCTAGTTCCTTTCACTTTCTATACTATTTTGCCAATTTTCTGTTAGGTTCCTATTTTTTGCTGTTTTGTTTTCGTTATTGCATGATTATTTGTTATTTTAATTCCTAGGTTCTAGTTTAATTTGCTATTTTTATTTTGTTATTTGATTTTAATTCTGAAAGGTGTCTCATGTATTGTTCACTGAGCTTGAATTCAAAAGAAAAGGAAGAAGAAAAATATGTATTGCATGAGAAAAAGAGTTTATAACAAAGAATAGTCTTAATTACTTAAATGTGGTGGTATTCTTTGTGATTCTGAATGCATGACATGAACTGTGTATATTTGAATTTGAATCAAGGGATTTGATGTATAAGGAAAAGGAATTTAGAGAACTATTATGAATTCTCTAAAGTTAGTGAGAGCTTAATCCTTGAAGCAACAGAAACAGCATAAAAAAAATTTAAAGAGAAAGGTCCAAGGCTCTGAGCATCAATGACTAGGGAGGTCAGACATGATTAAAAGCTCAAAGAGTTGTTTCCCTAGTCATATGCTTGTGGTGTGAATGTGTCAAGTAAGCCTTGAGACAGAACACTAAGAGTCGAGATCAATTGCAATTAACAGAGTATGCCAAAGGCTTTGAGCACCATTGTCTAGGAGCAATGATAAACCTCAATTTTTTGGTTTATGTTGTGTTGAATTTAGGAGATTTTATCAACTTATCTCACACTTATTCACTAAAATAGCATGGTTTTGTAAACTCTTCCTAATTTGTGCTTAAGAGTAAAAACATGCTTTTTAGGCCTTAAAATTGTTAAATTTAATTCACTTTAATTCCATTCGATGCCTTAATATGTTTGTTTGAGTGATTTAAGGTTTTGAAGGCAAGAATGGCTTGAAAGAAATGAAAGAAAAGCATGCAAAGTGGGAGAACTCATGAAGAAATGAAGGAATTGTTAAACTGTCAATCCTGACCTCTTTGTACTAAATCGATCATAACTTGAGCTACAGAGATCCAAATGAGACGGTTTTAGTTGCATTAAAAAGCTAACATCCGGGGCTTCAAAATAATATGCAATTTGTTATAGTTGCTATGCAGTTAGATGATGCGTACACGTCGCCCATGCGTGCGCATCGTAGGATCAGTGTGACCCACTTAAAGGCAACACGTGACCAGCGATTTTTGAAGTATTTTGGGCCCAATCCAACCCTTTTCTGATGCTATTGAACCAGGAATTGAAGGGGGAATAAACCAAGTAGTCATAGTATAGTTTTCATCATATTTTAGGTTAGAATTCTAGAGTGAGAAGCTCTCCGTTCTCTCTGAATTTAGGGTAGTTTAAGTCAAATTTTCTTAGATCCAACTTTTAATTCTTGTTTTTAGTTCAATTCTCCTTATATTTTATTGTTCTATTGTCTCAATCTTCTTAGCCTTCCTTGTTAATTTTCTTATTTTGCCATTTTTACTTTCATGAACCCTTGTTGGATTTTTATTTTCTTTTAATGCAATTTTATGTTTCCATGTCTTTTTTATGTTTATCTTAATTGCTATTGATGATATCTTTCTTATGTTAGTTATAGCTTTTAATAATTTTTGCATTTTGTGATGTTTACTCTTAGTGCACTCTAGGTGTTTGATAAAATGTTTTCACTAGTTATAGAGTAGTTTTCTATAGTCTTGGCCTAGGCTAAGGGAATTGGGTGACCTTGAGTCATTGGGTCTCATTGAATTGGTGATTTGAGAACCCTTGGTGGTCAATTTGATACCCATTAACACTAGCCTACTACTAAGTTAATTAGTATCTAGGTTGAGACTTATGAGTTGATGTTGATCAAGCCTATTTGACTTACTTCAAGCATAGAAGTAGACTTGATGGGTTGGTCCCTTATAATTATCAATATATGGTTGTTAGACAAGGATGATGATCTCAATTTCCATGCCTTAGCCAAAAGTTCCTTTCCCTTTCCTTTATTAGTTAATTGTCATTTACTTTCTTGTTATTTACTTTTCTTTCCAATCAACAAATCAAACCCCCTTGTTTTTTCATAGCCAATAATTGATCACTTCATTGCAATTCCTTGTGAGACGACCCGAGATTTAAATACTTCGGTTTATTTTTATTAGGGTTTGTACTTGTGACAACCAATATTAAAACTTTGATTGAGTGTTGTTTGTTGGTTGAGAACTATACTAGCAACGGAATTATCTTGTGTGAAATTCCTAACCGATGAGAATAGTCTTTCAAGTTTTTGGCGCCGTTGCCGGGGAATTACAATGGTGTTACATTATTGGCTATGGTGAATATGTCCATATTATGAATATCTTGATTTTTGGTTATTTATTCGTTTTGCTAGTAGTTAGGAGTTTGTTTTCTTCATTTCTTATTTTTGTTTTCTCTTTTCACTATGAATTCTCACCCTTTTGGCTATGAGTGTGGTTACAACTATGTTGTAGGAGATGGAAACTACAATGACAACATGCATCAAGGATGGAACAATAAAAGATGGGAGGAGCCTTAAGGAATTGATCAACCTTCTTGGCAACAACCTTCCCAAATGTGCTATGAGTAAGAGCCATTCCATGATGCATACCAATCCAATGACTATGGTGGACCTCCTTGTGATTATCAACAACCACCACCATATGCTTATGAACCCCCTCCTCAATATAGTCCTTAACCACCATACTCACAAGTCCCATACCACCAAACACCTCCATATGACCCTAACCCATATCCACCATACCAACCACCTTATGAGCATGCTTAGAACCACCACAATTCCAACTCCAATACCCTTAAGAACCACCACCTCCATACTATTACCAAGATAAACCACCTCCCATGTATGAGAACTTTCAACCACAAGATGAATTTTTCTTTCCACCACAACCCTCCATGGAAGAACACCCATATCCATCCATCCAAGAGCAATATGATCCTACTCATACTAGTCAAGCGGAACAAGAGCCAAGGGATCGTCTCAAGGAAGCAATAGATCAGCTTCAAGCAATCATCCGTCAAAAGTAGCAAAAGAAAGCCCAAAGGATGAATGAAGCTATTGAGGCTAACCTTGCCAAAATTAAAGCCAACTTGGACTCATGGGATTCATACCGTAGACAAAGCATCTACACGGATGAATGTGATAAATCAACCGAAGAGTGGAGCATGAAGAAGATTTTAGAATCCTAACATGAGGACAAGGAGATGGGGTATGTCTTGCAACAAGTGGAGGAGGAAGAGATCGTTGAAGAAGAAGAAGTGGTTGAAGACCTAGGCGAAGTTGAACAAGAGGTGGATTCCAAGCTTGAGAACACTCCCACACCAAGTAATGTTGTTGATGATTTTGTGGAAGTTGTTGAACATTCTTCCATTAAGCACGAATTCGATGTTGAGAAGGATAACTTACAACCTCCTAAGCATATTATGGAAGATGGAATATTAGAAGAGGTTGAGCAAGCGACAAGTTATACCGTTGAAGATAATTCCACACCAACCAATGTGCTAATTGAGATTGTTGAACCTTCCTCATTGTGTTGTGAAATTGATGTTGAGGAGGCTAGAGCACAACCTCCAACACATGACTTGAGCAATGAGGAATGTATAAAAGAAGTTGGTAAACAAGGAATTGAAATTGAGGAAGCTTGTCAAGAGGTGGATGTCATCCAAGAAGAGCACAAGGGAGTGAAAATTGCCTTGCTCAAGTTGTTTGAGACCTCTCTTCCTGAGTCACCATCCAACATAACATTCAAGTAGGTAAAATTCTTATCCCTAAGCTTTACTTTCTCACTTGGATACGGTTTGCTTGAGACAGATAGGCAACTTAGAGTTCTTTGTGGATTGAAGAGTAAGAGAGAATTGTGTAGTGGTTGGAAAAATGATGTTAGACTCATTAAGATTGAACCCTCAAGGCATAGGTCCCATGGTTGGAAGAGTGCTAAATTGTATGGGTCTAGGAGGAGAATTTGGTGCTCTAATGAGAATTCTATGTGCCTACCACCCAAATGGAACAATGATGATCAATTAGAAGATGGGTGTGAAAATAAGATATGGGATTCCGGATCACAACATGAAGTCCAATTTTGGGAGCTCATATCTTGTGAAGAACTTCACCCAAACTTGGTGAAGTCGGTTGGAAATTCTGACAACCGTTTGAGGAACAAAAATTCTTGGATGTTCAAGGATGAGTACAAGCATAAACCACCTTGACAATGAGCCTCCCAGTTGTCCAACTTAAGGACAATAAATAAAAGTGCTAGGTGGGAGACACTCCACCATGGTAAACTCTTTCCATTCTCTTGTAAATATAATCAATGGATGAATTGAGTTGCCATTGTAGGTAGTTTTTCTTATTTTCTATACTCTTGTACATATTGCTTTGATTTCTAGGTTTCTTGTTAGATTCATGTTTTGATTAGAATAGTTGTTTTGAATTGCATTTTGCTTGAAGTGCAAGCTTTGTTTGCTTTGTCTTTGAAAATTTTTCAAAAACTAAAAGATTTTTGTTGAATTTAAATTTTGGTTGCTTTAGAATGTATATAGGTTAGGAGAGTGTTTAATTCAATTTTTATGCTTTCTTTGAAAATAAAAAATAAAAAAAAAGTAAAAAATAAAAAAAAAGTGACACCCACGCGTGCGCGTGGCCGACGCGCACGCTTCACGCTAATGCTGCTGCTGCATAGGCCAAAAACCAGAGAGTTGTGCTGGTGGGGTGCCAAAACTGTGCGTCTAGCACAAATTCCACCCCACGCGTATGCATCATCTCCATTTTTCCCCTGTCACGGGTACGCGTGACCCACGCATACGCGTGACCCCCTGCCCTGTTCACACACCTTTCTTTTCTTCTCTTCTTTCCATTTCTTTTCTTCTTCTCTCTTCTTTTCTTTTATTTCCCTCCTCCAACCATCTCCCACCACTATTATTTACCATCCACAATCTTCTCCTTTAGTTAGTTAGTTACTTCAATCTTCTGTTTTTGTGCTAAGTGTTGGATTATTGATTTAATTTGCTGATTTTGATGTTAATTGCTGCTGATTACCCATGAGATGCTATCCTAACATCATTTTTGTTAATATTCATTGTTGGAATCCTTTATTGAGGTTATAATTTGTTACTTGGTTTTGAGTTCTTCATGCTTAATTTTGTGCATACCAAGTGCATGAAAATTGCCTTTTCAAGCATTCTAAATCTTTTGAATTGCATGTTGTAGCTAGCCAACATGTGATTGGAACTCTTTACTTTGACTAGGCAATTTCTTGATATTGGATGTTGTGTATTTATCTCAATGCATTGTGTTGCTTGATCATATGCATCCATATGTTATGCTTATGCCTTAAGGACATGTTGACCCTCAATTGTTCAACTATATGCTCTACACATACGTGAAACTAGTCATTTTGGCATAATGCTCCAACTGTGAATTTGGATTGTAAGCTCACCTAGTGACATCTTTTTGAAATTGTCAAGCTATATAGACCTTGCTTGCTATGTGATTGATTTCACCTCTAGTCTCTTTTACTACTTTGCATAGCAACTATGTGTCCTACTTTATGTCTACTAGGTGATGGGAACCAAAATTTAAAGTGTGTCATTGGTTGATGTGTGATTTTCATTGTTCCTTTATCATTAAAGTCTCCTTGCACATCAACCAATGTCCGTTCATCTTCCATTTCACAATTGTTTGATTATCGATTGAATGCTTTCATGCTTCTTTATGACTTGTTTGTTGGTCTTAACTTACAAGTTTCCTTTGAAGCATCTCAAGCACACTAGAATGAGTAAAGTGCATGTTCCTTTTGTGTAACTGTGACATAGCTTTTTATGTTAGTGTGTGTGTTCTAAATCGCGCACAACTTAGAATGCACACTTACTTTTATCCATGTCACACATTGGGTCACTCACTTCATTTTAGTGATTATTACCTCATTCCAATAATATATGCTTCCGCGCTTTTGCATTCACTTGTTTTCTTACCTGGTTTTCTATTTTTCATGGAGGATGCACCATAAGCAACAAGGGAAGTGGAAGAAAGAACATGCAGCAACCGGTTGATCCACCAGCTGAAGGTGGAAATCCAGAAAGTCACCATAACCCGCCCACTCCTTGCTCATCTTTGAATGCACCGAGTACGGTGCAATTTTTAAGTGTGGAGAGGTTGATGACCGACCTCCATGAGTAACAACTTCCCTTTCCAAAACCAATTCTTAATTTTATTTGTTAGATAGTTGTTGCATTACATGATAGATTGCATGTTAGTTAGAATTTGTACATATTCTGCCACTTTCTTCTTATTAGGACTACTTGGTTAGAGTGATGATTTCTTTTCCAAGAAACTGTTTTAGGGCACCCTACCAATTTAAAATTTTTTATGTGTTAAACTTGCTTGAAGGAATTAATTTTGGAACATGGTTTTTGAGCTAAGATCACATAAGAATGTGAGTTTTGAGCCTAATTGTGTGGTTACATCATATAACCACTATTTTCCATTCTTGTGTGTATTATTCTCTTTCTATGATTGTAATCCTTGATTTGTTTGATTCTTTATGTCCATTATTTCGTGTATGAATGCATTTATATGATTGAGGCCCTTATTTCAAATAGCTCACTTACCCAAATGGCCTTACCCTTTTGTCCACCTTTGTTAGCTAATTTTGAGCCTATGCTAAACCCCTCTTGTTCTTAATTTTAGCACATCACTACCCTTAAGTGAAAAATAATAAATGTCCTTAATTTGGATCTTTGATTAACTTAGGCTAGTGAGAGTGTTTATCATTCAAGTTTGGGAAAATTGGGAACATTGGGTGAGAAAAAAGTGTGTTTTTATATTTTTGTTGAAGATCTTGAGAATTGGGTACATACTCATGCATTAAATATGTAAAATCATATGCATTGATACGTTTGTATATACTTTAGTGAAAAAAATGATAAAGAAAAATAAAAAGAAAAAATATATATATAAAAGAAAAAGAAAAAGAGAAAAAAAAGTAATAAAAAGGGGACAAAAATGCCCCAAAGCAAAGTAATAATAACAATGCATATGGAATGTGAATTAAAGAGAATGCATGAGTATGTGAAAAAAGTGAAAATTATGGGTAGCTATATATTGTATTAGGATTGTATAGGTTGTTATGTGTATGATTTGGGTGAGAGCTTAGGTTAATCAAGGATTCAAATTTCAAGCTCACTTGGCCATATGCATCCCTAACTTTACCCTAGCCCCATTACAACCTAAAGATAAGTCCTCATGATAAGTGTATGCATGCATTGAATAACTGTTGATTGTTAGATGAAAAATAAATCATGCAAAGCATGATTAGAAGAGAATTGAGTGAATCAACCCTATACACTTGAGCGACTAGAGCGGATACACTTCCGGTAAGGGTTCGATGCTCAATTCTTTGTTCCCTGCTTTCACGAGCTTCCTTCTTGCAAGTCTACTTATACTTTATTTTGAGATTTGAATTGGTAGAATTCATGAATCATAATGCTATGTGAGCCCTACATGCTTATATATGTTCTTGGAGATTGATTTGTTTTTAACCAAGTAGGTAGAAGCATTTTGCATTTAGTTGCATTCATCTAGATAGATTGCATTAAATAAATGTTCATACCCCCTTTTCTTGTCATTCTTTATTCTTAGCATGAGGACATGCTTGGTTTAAGTGTGGGGATGTTTGATAAACCCCAATTTTGTGGTTTATCTTGTGTTGAATTTAGGAAATTTTATCAACTTATCCCACACTTATTCACTAAAATAGCATGGTTTTGTAAACTCATCCCTAATTTGTGCTTAAGAGTGAAAACATGCTTTTTAGGCCTTAAAATTGTTAAATTTAATTCAATTTAATTCCATTCGATGCCTTGATATGTTTGTTTGAGTGATTTAAGGTTTTGAAGGCAAGAATGGCTTGAAAGAAATGGAAGAAAAGCAAGCAAAGTGGGAGAACTCATGAAGAAATGAAGGAATTGCTAAGCTGTCAATCCTAACTTCTTTGTACTAAATCGATAATAACTTGAGCTATAGAGATCCAAATGAGGCGGTTTTAGTTGCGTTGGAAAGCTAACATCCGGGGCTTTAGAATGATATGCAATTTTCCATAGTTGCCTTGGAGTTAGGTGATGCGTACGCGTGGCCCATGCGTGCACTTCACAGGATCAGCGTGACCCACTTAAAGGCAACACGTGACCAGCGATTTCTGAAGCATTTTGGGCCCAATCCAACCCATTTCTGATGCTATTGAACCAGGAATTTAAGGGAAAATGAACCAAGTAGTCATAGTATAGTTTTTATCATGTTTTAGGTTAGAATTCTAGAGAGAAAAGCTATCCCTTTTCTCTAGAATTTAGTGTAGGTCAAATTTTCTTAGATCCAACTTTTAATTCTTGTTTTTAGTTCAATTCTCCTTATATTTTATTGTTCTATTATCTCAATCTTCTTAGATTTTCTTGTTAATTTTCTTATTTTGCCATTTTTACTTTCATAAATCCTTGTTGGATTTTTATTTTCTTTTAATACAATTTTATGTTTCCATGTCTTTTTTATGTTTATCTTAATTGCTATTGATGATTTCTTGCTTATGTTAGTTATAGCTTTTAATAATTCTTGCATTTTGTGATGTTTACTCTTATTGCACTCTAAGTGTTTGATAAAATGTTTTCACTAGTTATAGAGTAGTTTTCTATGCTCTTGGCCTTGGCTAAGAGAATTGGGTGACCTTGAGTCATTAGGTCTCATTGAATTGGTGATTTGAGAACCCTTAGTGGTCAATTTGATACCCATTAACACTAGCTTTCTACTAAGTTAATTAGTAGCTAGGTTGAGACTTATGAGTTGATGTTGATCAAGCCTATTTGACTTACTTCAAGCATAGAAGTAGACTTGATGGGTTGGTCCCTCATAATTATCAATATATGGTTGTTAGACAAGGATGGTGATCTTAATTTCCATGCCTTAGCCAAAAGTTCCTTTCCCTTTCCTTTATTAGTTAATTGTCATTTACTTTCTTGTTATTTACTTTTCTTTCCAATCAACAAATCAAACCCCCTTGTTTCTTCATAGCCAATAATTGATCACTTCATTGCAATTCCTTGTGAGACGACCCAAGGTTTAAATACTTCGGTTTATTTTTATTGGGGTTTGTACTTGTGACAACCAATATTAAAACTTTGATTGAGTGTTGTTTATTGGTTGGGAACTATACTAGTAACAGAATTATTTTGTGTGAAATTCCTAACTGACGAGAATACTCTTTCAAGTTTCTTAAAGAAAAATCAGAGCTTACAGAGAGTCCCCCAGTTAAGTGCTTGTGGTGTTTTTGTGTCAAATAAAGCTTGAAACAAAATATTTAACGGCTAGGCTCAAGGTGCAAAGCACCAAAGAAAAGAGAATTAAAGGATATCTGCTGTGTTCAAGGATTAAACTAAAGTATAAAGATTAGAGAATTCATAATATTATCCGGATTCTAACTCCGAATGACAATGACATTCCTCTGATTCAAAGGAGAGTGAGATGCCAAAACTATTCAGTATTGCAATAGGGAAATGACAGAGGAAAATTGTCGGTAAAGATTTTCACAAAAATTATCGCGTTGCAAGTATAGTTCTAAACAAACAAATTATCCTCGGTCAATGTTTAAATTGTTTGTCACT
The DNA here is from genome assembly GCF_000816755.2 of Arachis ipaensis. Taxonomy (NCBI): domain Eukaryota; kingdom Viridiplantae; phylum Streptophyta; class Magnoliopsida; order Fabales; family Fabaceae; genus Arachis; species Arachis ipaensis. The sequence continues at coordinate 134,728,623 of NC_029793.2, read as the reverse complement.
TAAGCAAACCCAATAAAATTAACCGAAGTATTTAAACCTCGGGTCGTCTCTCAACGAATTGCAGGGAAATATGTTTATTATTGGTTATGGGAAAGTATATTTTTGGGGGTTTTTGAAATAAGGAACAAGAAAATATAGATTGCAAGAAAAATAAACTAATAACTAAGAAAGCTCTTAGCAAGGATTGAGAATTAGAAGTTCTATCCTTATTATCCTCATCAATTGTGATGGTAAATGTGAATTGCCTTCACTTAACAAGAAAATTGTTTTCAAGCTCAGTGATTATCATTGCCTTATGAATCTTTTAAAAACCAATAGGTAATTGTGCAAAACCTTTTCAAAGAAACAATGTTCAATCTTTCAAAAATCCGAAACCTTTCCTTTCTTATAAGAAAATCTCAATCAGTAACCAACCACGCAATCAAACAACACAGTCATTAATTCAGCACCAAAGTTCATTCTCAAATGTAGCACGCCAGGACAAACACAGGCAAGACAGACAAGGAAAGCACAAGTAGGTAGCAGTTACAGCAAATAGTTTAAGTAGTAGTTAAAAACAGTTTAGAAATTAGGCAAACCAAAACAAGTTCAAACTCAAGCAAAGCATACAAATGCATATGATGCATGTCTGTCCTATGGATGATGAGGCTCATCTATCGGTTATCCAGCCAACTCGACAAGTCTGAATTAAACTTAGACTGTCCCCCGACGTGCATCTCCAAGAGTCTATGCATAGCTTTTTCTCAAATAATCAATATTGCTCAATGGGGGTAACATTCCCGGGAATTTATATAGTGCCCGGTCACACTTACGTCGTAGGGTCAACAGAGTATCGAGTTTTCAACCTGGTACACGTGATGACAAGCCATGATACTTTATCCATGGAACCTCGTATCTCAAATAATTCAAATTCATAACCCATATGAATAATTCAAAGATCATATCTCAACATTCTCAACATCATCATCATTTATCAACTCAAATCTCATTTCCAATTTCATTCAAAACCTATGTTTCAAAGAAAATCCTCATCATCCTTCTTTCCATTCCGTTCATTAACAATTCTAATTCAAGACATAATTCCTTCTTTTAAATAAATTAATCTTAAAACATATAACGTTTAAAACTAAATATTTTTAAATAATTACTTCAAATGAAACATCCAATTTTATAAAATTTTGGTAGCATCTCCTCTAAAACTCGGACACTACCACCCTTTTCGGGTCCCATCCAAACATTCCTCAAATCAACCAATACCAAATCTCAATCATTTTCCAAAAATTTAACCAGTTCTAATGTCAAATTATTTTTAAATCCATCCATTTCCAATAATAAATTTTTGTCACAATTAAGCCAGCTCAAATATTAAATCCTTTATATAATCAATTTATTTTCATATTTCAAATCATTTCCAAAACTGGTTCGTTTACATTATCAAAATAACTTCAAAATCAATAAAAACCACTTCATAATAATCAACCAAATAACTTTTCAAACTAATTTCTTTTCAACAATCACAAACTACTCAAGCAATCAAGCAATCAATCATTCAGTCCAGCAAACAACCACATTTATAAGACAATCATAATCACAGACATATATTTCTCACATTAATATCTATTTATAACAACTTTGTAAGATAAAATTAATTTTAAGAAAACCCCTACCTCGACTCGTCGAAACCATAACTCAAACGCGTCAACGAAACCATTTCTCTTAACCTGAAACCAATAGCAAGCGCAAACTCAGTCCCTGATCACTTTCGCAGCACTCACAGCAACTTAAAAGAGACATGCAACGCTCAAAACATGACCCTATGTTACCAGAATCTCAGAATTTATAACGAAACATAACAGAATATTAACATGGGTTTCCGAAACATAAGTACTTACCAAACTAAGAAAATGAAATAGCGGCGGTCGCTGAACCGGTTTGGCGGCAGCGGCGACCAGAACTCCGACAACGGCGACTGAAACAAACATACAGTGATGATTAAACTCTCGGAAATTCAAAGGAAACAAAAACCAACTTAAAACCTTACCGGCGGCAGATCTCATTGGTGGCAGAGGTGTTCTCCGGCGGTAGAAGCTGCGGTAACAAGCTCCTCTCCCGCGGGCTCCTTCTCTCTCCTGCGTTTGGCTCGGCGGCGACGGAGGTCTCTTCTCCTTCTTCTGCCCGCGACCAGCCTCAACGATGACGAATCCAGAGTCGGTGACATCACATGCGCAGTAGCAGCAGCCCGCGATGATGACGATGGCGGCGGCTCTGCACGGTGATGACGGAAGCTTCGAGGACATTGACCTGCGGCCTCCTCTCCTTCGCGTCTCTATTCTCAACGGTGATGCAGCGTGATGGCGGCGCGACGGACGATGGCGACGGCGCAGGTGACACGACGGTGGCGGTGCGTACAGCTCCTCTTCCCCTAGCACTCTCCCTCTCTCACGGGTCTTCTTCTTCTCTTCCTTGGCGCCCCCCTTCCCCGCTTCCCTTCTTTCCCTCTCTCTTTCTTTCCTTTCTTTCTTTCCTTTCTTTCTTTTTTTTCCTTTCTTAATCCCTCTCCGTATATATGTTATGTACTCATGTGTGGGTGCATTTGTGTTTGTGGGTATGTGACTGGATGGAATAATAATAATAATGATTAAGTCAAAGGTGCAAGAAGACTGTTAATGAAGTCCGTTTCAAAACCTACACATGATTTCTAATAAAATTATGATATAATGTATAAATTTAAAATCTAATTTAATTCTTTAAAATTATTTTAAAAATATTATTTATTTATCAATTTGCTAATTGGATTCTAATTAAGTATTCTAATTTAAAATTAAAAATAATATAATTAATTTTCTTTATTTATAAAATTAAAGTATTAAATTCTAAAATCTCAATATTTAACTAAATTGTATTAAATTCTTATTCTTTTACAACTATTAAGCTCTATAATTTAAATATAGAAATTTATTCAATAATTATAAAATTAAGTAAAATTTCTAATTTAATTATCGAAACTTGATTTAATTACTTTTAATAAAATAATTTTCTAAAAATAAAGTCATTAATGAATAAATAAAATTGAAATTAACTCATAATAATATTTTTTGAAAATTATGGGTCTTACATCCTACCCACCTTATAAAAATTTTCTTCCTCGAAAATTAATACAGAATAAAAGAGATTTCATATTACTTCACTCTTGAATGCATTTAAAGAAAAAAAAGCAAAAAGTTCTCAGTATATATATTTATATAGTCTCTAATACCAGAATTTTCATATGGCATAAAAATATAAAGGGTATAAGTATGATGTGAAACAGAAGTTATAAGATAGGCTTGATGTACAAGATGCTATGTTTCAAACAGGTGATGGTAAAATAAGGTAGAAAAAGTTTATAAAACAAGCCGGGGTTAAAATGATGTGCTTAATGTCCACTTACTGATCTCATACCAACTTTAGAGATTGAACTATTCAAACTTCAATATGACTTATCTCCACCATTTTCAATCGTACTTTATTAGGCAACTCATCTGAAGGTTCTCAACTTTGTTAAACACTTTACAAATCTTACTACTGGTCATAAGTCCCATATCAACAAAACTCTTGTACATAAAATAAGGTGTCAACTCCCTGTAATGTCGTACCTTACGAGTTTCACCTTTTGCGTTCACCAAACGTGTCCTAAAAGACTAATGTGTCATTTACTAAGTCTAACGGTCGCACAAGATGCCAAAACTAATCTCGAATATACTCAGAAGGATAATAGACCATAGAAAAGAAAGAAAAGCAACAAGGACCGCATTCACAAGAATTTGAAAGAATAAATGCAATTGCAGGTAAACAAGGATGCTCAAGCAACGAAGTTTGCTAAAAATAAATCGATTGATAATTTAAGGGATAACTCTTAGATCAAAGAAATTTAATAAGATCAATAAGAAGAAAATCCACGCATTAGTTTAAAACATATCCAAGCTGAGTCGAAGAAATATGAGATTTTATAGAAAATGAATGATTAAAGACTATGGTGACGCATTACTGCGGAACAACTTTAAATGGTCACAGGGGTTTCATAGTTCATGGAAGAATATGGAATTAATAGCCGTGTTGCAAGAGTTTTAACATAGTCAGAAGTGTAAACAGATCAAGATATGCGTAAGGTATAAATGGCGAAGCAAGGAAATTTAAATTACATTCCAAGAAAAGAGAAAGAGGAACGACACATCAAATTGAATGGCACAATTTAGAACACATAAACCAATACAACATAATAAAAAGGGGCACTTTACATTTTCAAAGATTCAAGGGTCGGCATCATACCCAAAACAATTCCAATGTTATGTCAAAGAGTACAAGACTTTATAAAGAGAAGTATAATGGCAAGGATAGACGTTCTTAAAGATTCAGATAGCAATTTATAAATAAGAGGTGGACGTATGGAGAAATTAAAGAACTTCAATAGAGATGATAAGAAGAAAATGGTGCATTCATTAGAATTGATTTCAAGCTGAATCAGGGTACAAGATTCACAAGAAAGCGACCAGAGTCAAGGACGTCATTTTACCAAATCCAAGGAAATGTATAGGAACACAATCAAATGAAAGATCCACAAGGAATAGATAAACTTAAGAGGAAGATCATCTTATCTAGTAAAAAGAAAGGAAATGAAATAAACAATTGAGGGAACTGAACAAAGTATAGATGTTTGCATTACCTCGAAATTCCGTGACTCCTTATAACTTCGTACACTTACCAAATTCACTTTCTGCGCGCATAAATTGCATCCCTAAAAACTAACATATAAGAAATACTAAACTTGAGAAGATTACAAAAGACACAAATGGTATTTGCAAGATTTTGGGAGAACAATGATGGTATTTCGCAAGGATTTTGAAAGAATATGTGAAATTATCAACAAATAGGGATGTATATAAGCAATGAACTGTAGTGTAAAGGGAGTAAATTCGAAAGCTTAAGAAGGAATTCTAAATCAAAGAGTTTTGATATGGGCAATAATAGGAAAGAGAGTACAGCAATTTAGAACAACTTCAAATTGAACCTAAGGGAATTGGTTTATCTTTTTCTAAAGAAAGTATATAAATTCAATATTTTTCAAAAAGCTAAACAAAGGTTGATATTATGTTATGCTAGATCGAATTCAAATTAAAATGATTTGTGTGAAGTTTATTAATTGAAAATTAACTGGGATGAAAGCAGAAATCTTGCTTTACGAAATTTGAAGAGTTCGTAGATACATAATTAAGTAGTACTTTTAAAGAATCAAATTATGTTCAAATGAGAAAATCTAAGGTAAGTTATTCTTATAAAAATAAATAAAGACTAAGTAGTACTTTTAAATAGAAGCATGCTTTAACTTTATATAGAAATTATTCATTTTTGTGAGGAAGTATTTATAAAATCAAAGGTTGTCGTATTTAGAATTCAAATAATAGTCACAATTAAAATCAAATAGAAAAAGGACTAATATAGAACTATTTTCAAAAGAGATTCTAAAGTAAGAGTTGTAGAAGAAAACTACTAGAATTCATACATTTTAATAAAACATGGTCAATTTTTATCATTTTTATGAAGAAACATAAAACCAAAGATTGTAATCCGAACAGGACACACAATAGTTGCAGAACATAAAACAGAAGAACTAAATCGCATAATCAGTTTACTACGAATCGCGACTCTTAAGATTTCAAATAATTTAAGAATCAAGGATTATGCATTGCACCAAAACTAATTCGAGATCAAATCAACAAATACCAAATTTATGAACAGTGTTAAGGTTGAATGTTCCTTAAAGATTCTAGAAATAATTAGGAACATAATCAAGCAAGGATGTATATGAATGAGGAGATATGGTAGAAAAATATCCAAAACACATTTCAAGAAAGGAATCAAGAACTAGGGATTCCAATATAATTGATAAAGAAAAAGATAATGTCTGTAAGACCCGGTTAATTAACGACTAATTAACCCATAAATGAGAATTTATTCTAGAAAGCCAAAGATGTTATTTTTATGGCTTAATATGATAGAGGAGATTGAGACGAGAATTTCGGTACCAATTTTATAGAAATCGGACCAAGATTGGACCGAACGGGCCAAACCGGTCCAACCGGATCCAAAATGGGCCCTTGGCCCAACTAAACTAAACCAAAACCCTAGTTTTCAGCACTCTCTCTCCTCACTTATCACTCAAACACGCTGAAATGGAGTAAGGGAGGGGAAGAACACTCTCTCAAACTTCTATCTCTCACTTGATCTTCAAACCACCATAACTTTTGATCTAGAGCTCCGATTGCCGCACCGTTTGCGGCCACACGTTCACCACGGAGAGCTCTACAAAAATCATACAATCAATCTTAAGGTAAGCCACGTTTTTCTCTTCGAAATTCCAGCCCTAGTTTTCGAGTTTCATGGTGAAATGTTAAGATTTCGGATTCTTTGATGTTATAGGATCCAACTCTCTTGAAGGAGAAGGTTAATCTTGTCTCTTTGGACCTTGGGTGTGGTAATATTCTCAACCCTAGTGTAATTTGTTGTTCTATGATGTTTGGGTATTGAGATGTTGTGTATGGATATGATGATTGTGGCTTAGGTTGTGTATATGTGAATATTGGAGCTTGATTGGTGATTTTGGAAAGCTTGGGAGAGGGTTTTGTGTGATAAAATATGTTCTTGGAGGTGTTGAGACCTTGAGAGCTTGTGGACAAGTGGTTTGGAAGTGTTCCGGTTGAGCTTGGGTAATCGGCTAAGGTAAGGTTTCGGTTTTCCGTATCTAATATGTAATATTGTAGGAAATACTTAGGCTAGAGGCCCTAAGATAGGCATTGAATTGTTGATGTTGTTGAATAGTTGAGATATATGATGTGATCATATATATGATTATGAATATTGATGCCTTGATTGTGTGATATATGAGAAATGTATGTTGTGATATATGCTTGATGGATGATTGAGGTTGAATTGATGGCTGATACCATGTTGATGGTGAGTATGATGTTGATTATGTATAATGATGGTTGATTGGAAATGGTATTATTGGAAATTGTGGTGAGGGAGGATGTATGACATGATATTGTGTTTGTCCTTTAGCCATTTGATTGAGAAGTGTTAAAATGGTTGGATGTGGTTTTGGAAATTTTGGGTAAAGTGTCAATGTGTGAGTTGAGGATGGCTTGATGTTGATTTTGGTACATTTTGATTGATTTCAAAGAAAAGGGATGAAATTGGCATGTTTTGATTGATTTTGAAAAGAGTTGAAAGTGGCTTGTTTTGAAAATGGCACTTTATGATTTTGTATGAAAATACGGTTTTTGGGCATACTTTGACGGGACATAACTTGGACTACAGATCTCTGATTTGTACCAAATCTGTTTAGAAATGAAATTGGATCCGGGACGTCCATGCCGTTCGAAGAACGGGTAAAAAACGATTTAAAATGAGAAAGTTATGTCCGTCGGAAGATTGGGGGTTGAATCTGTGAATTCTGCAGCTTTTAACTTAGAAAATTTTTAGCAGAATGAACCCCCGCGCGTAGGCGCACTTGGCGCGTACGCGCCGTTCTTCGAGAAAGCACCATCCACGCGTGTGCGTGGTGTGTGCGAGCGCGTCGATGCACTGCACCAAACGCCCAGCCATATTCCAGAGAGTTGTGCCAGAGTTGTGCCAGTTTTGTGCCTGGGGCGCAAGAGCACCCACGCGTACGCGTGGCTGACGCTTGCGCGTCGTTTGGCTAATTTTCAATCCGCGCGTTCGCGCGTATGACGCTTGTGCGTCGATGAGTTTTAAGGCCATCCACGCGTGCGCGTGGAGTGCGCGTACGCGTGGCCCTGTTTTCATCCCAAAGTTGATTTTTGAGTTTTAAAAGCCAAATTTCATACTTCTAAGCCTCCGATCTCACGACTTATGTCTTGAATCATTATGATATGCCTAGCATGAGAAAAAGGGCTAGTGAATGTGGTAACTTGCGAGTGAAGCAAGGGAAAAATGAATGATCATTGAGGATCAAAGATGATTATGTGAGATGCGGAGGATGGCGGTGGAAGTGCTTGTTGTGCCATGGGCCGAAGGGCCGTAATTGTTAATGAATTGGCTGGTTATGGATTTAACCGTGAGCCGGATGGCTAGATTATTGCCGTGTTACGACGGAGCCATGATTATGGCTAAGTATAAATGCATATATGCTGTTGAATGAATTGTGAATGTTTGCACTTCCACCATCGGAGATGAGGGTTTCCCTAGGAGGAAGCAGTGGCTAGCCACCACGTGCTCCAGGTTGAAACTCGAAGCTCTTTTGACCCTATGTCGTAAGTGTGGCCGGGCACTGTGAAAGGCCCGGATGAGCTCGCCCCCGTAAATATTCACCAGTGAGGGTGATGGATATGGATCATGATTATGATCAAGTTTATGATGAGTATAACTCGAGTTGGCGATGCGCGAGAAAGGGACAGTCCAATGGTTAGCTACCAGGACTTGTCGGGTTGGCTCTATAACCGACAGATGATATCATCAGCCACTAGGGACAGGCATGCATCATAAGCATACTACATGAATTGTTTGAGATTGCCTATTTGACTGCATATTACTTGCTAATTGTCTAAATGCCTTATCTATTCCTATTTGTAAATCTCCTGTCTGATATAACTGTGTTTGCTATATTATACTCCTGCTGGTGGTTGGGAGGTCTGAAGGAATTGGAACGGGAAGTATTAGTTAGACTAAAGGATCTTTAGTCAGTTGCCACTTATGGTTTAGTTGGTTTATAAGCTTTGATATTATCTGGAGGAAGTTCTAGGATTGCCTTTGGCTTTCCTCTATTATTATGTATTATATATGTGGAAGCTGTTACCGTACTGGGGACCTCTGGTTCTCACCCATGCGGATTTTGTGGTTTTCAGATGCAGGACGCGAGGATTCTCGTTAAGGCATGCTGGAGACTTCTGGATTAGCGAAGATCCTTTGTCCTCGGGACTTCGTCTTGGTTTATATATCTTGTATGGATACTTTTATCTCCATTAAATAATACAAACTGTGATGACTCCTTCTAGAGGGGATTTTGGAGAATAGATTTCTGTATTTGTGTCCCTTTGGGTTTTCTTTGGGGTTTTTCTTATTTTATTATATGTATATATTGCTATGCTCGGACCGGTTATCTTCGCAGCCGGGATTTGAGTCTTGATATTCCTGTTTTTGACACTCCTTTGTATATATATGATCTCATGTTAGCTTATCCCTGTTCGTTACGTGATGAGCGGATATTTTATACGCTTTTTGGGGTTAATTTCATATAGTTTTGTGTATGTTCTAGTTAGTTTTTAGTCTATTTTCATTAGTTTTTAGGAAAAATTCATATTTCTGGACTTTACTATGAGTTGTGTATTTTTCTGTAATTTCAGGTATTTTTCTGGCTGAAATTGAAGGAGCTGAGCAAAAATCTGATTCAGGCTGAAAAAGGACTGCTGATGCTGTTGGATTCTGACCTTCCTGCACTCAAAGTAGATTTTCTGGAGCTACAGAACTCGAAATGGCATGCTTCCAATTGCGTTAGAAAGTAGACATCCAGGGCTTTTCAGCAATATATAATAGTCCATACTTTGCACAAGGATAGACGATGTAAACTGGCGTTCAACGCCAGTTCTCTGCCCAATTCTGGCGTCCAGCGCCAGAAAAGGATCAAAAGCTGGAGTTGAACGCCCAAACTGGCATAAAAACTGGCGTTCAACTCCACAAATGGCCTCTGCACGTGAATTACTTAAGTTTCAGGCCCCAGCACACACCAAGTGGACCCCAGCACACAGAAGGCATTCATGAGAATCCGGAAAGTCTAAACCTTGTCTGTGGTATTCTGAGTAGGATTCAAGGATTGAATGACTGTGACGAGTTTCAAACTCCTGAAGGCTGGGCGTTAGTGACAAACGCAAAGGAATCAAGGGATTCTATTCCAACCGGATCGAGAACCAACCGGTGATTAGCCGTGCTGTGACAGAGTGCGTGAGCGTAGTTTTCACTGGAAGGATGGAAGGTAGCCATTGATAACGGTGATCCCCTTGGGCTATGTAATGCGCCTGCAACCTTCCAGAGATGCATGCTCTCTATTTTCTCTGATATGGTGGAAAAATTTCTGGAAGTTTTCACGGATGACTTCTCAGTATATGGAGACTCATTCAGCTCCTGTCTTGATCACCTGAAACTTGTTCTGAAAAGATGCCAAGAGACCAACCTAGTTTTAAACTGGGAAAAGTGTCACTTCATGGTGACTGAAGGAATTGTTCTTGGGCATAAAATCTCAAACATGGGAATAGAGGTGGATCAAGCAAAAATAGAGGTAATTGAAAAATTACCACCACCTGCCAATGTTAAGGCAATCAGAAGCTTTCTGGGACATGCAGGATTCTATAGGAGGTTTATAAAGGATTTTTCAAAAATTGCAAAACCTCTGAGCAATCTGCTAGCTGCTGACACGCCATTTGTGTTTGACACAGAGTGCCTGCAGGCGTTTGAAACGCTGAAAGCTAAGCTGGTCACAGCACCAGTTATTTCTGCACCAGACTGGACGTTACCATTTGAGCTAATGTGTGATGCCAGTGATCATGCCATTGGTGCAGTATTGGGACAGAGGCATGACAAGCTTCTGCATGTCATTTATTATGCCAGTCGCGTTCTAAATTATGCCCAGAAAAATTACACAACCACAGAAAAAGAATTACTTGCAGTGGTTTACGCCATTGACAAGTTCAGATCATACTTAGTAGGATCAAAAGTGATTGTGTATACTGACCATGCTGCTCTTAAATATCTACTCACAAAGCAAGATTCAAAACCCAGGTCATCAGATGGGTGTTGCTTCTGCAAGAGTTTGATATAGAAATAAGAGACAGAAAAGGGACAGAGAACCAAGTGGCTGATCATCTGTCCCGGATAGAGCCAGTGGAAGGGACGTCCCTCCCCTATCTTGAGATCTCTGAGACGTTTCCTGATGAGCATTTATTTGCCATTCAGGAAGCACCATGGTTTGCCGATATTGCAAACTATAAAGCTGCAAGGTTCATACCCAAGGAGTACAACAGGATACAAAAGAAGAAATTAATTACTGATGCAAAGTACTACTTGTGGGATGAACCTTATCTCTTTAAGAGATGTGCAGACGGAATTATACGTAGAAAATTAAACTCTCTTATCTTTCTTATCTTTTTCAACTCAATCTTTTTATCTTATCTTTTCCAATTTTTCGAAAACCCACCCCCCATCCCTTTAAATTTGGGTTTGGCCTCCCTCCTCCTCCATCAACAATTGCACTTAGTTCTCCTTCTATCCCTCTCCTTTCTTTTCTTTTGCTTGAGGACAAGCAAACCTCTAAGTTTGGTATGTTTATCCGAGATCACTAAGATCATGGCTCCTAAAGGAAAACAACCCACTCCAAGAGGCAAGAAAGATAGCGTTCCAAAACCACTTTGGAATCAAGGGAAGTTCTTATCTAAAGAACATTCAGACCATTATCTCAAAGTAATGGGTCTGAGATCAGTGATCCCGGAAGTTAGATTCGATCTGAAAGAAGAGGAATATCCGGAGATCCAGGAGCAAATTTGAATCAGGAACTGGGAAGTCCTAGCTAATCCTGAAACGAAAGTAGGAAGGAACATGGTCCAGGAGTTCTATGCTAATATGTGGCAGACTGACAAGCAAAAACTATCTGGAACTGCCTTCTATGAATTTTGGACCATGGTCAGAGGAAAGATTGTTCATACCACCCCTGACAAGATCAGAGAGATCTTAAAGCTACCTCAGCTAAAGGATGATCCAGACTCCTTCAACAGGAGGATGATGAGAGCAGACATTGACCTGGATAAGATTCTAGAGGACATATGTATCCCTGGAGCCAGGTGGACCACCCACACAAAGGGTGTCCCAAATCAACTCAAGAGAGAGGATCTCAAACCAGTCGCCAGAGGATGGCTGGACTTCATTGGGCATTCTCTGTTACCTACTAGCAACCGTTCTGAAGTCACAGTTAAAAGAGCAGTGATGATCCATTGCATCATGATGGGAAAGGAAGTGGAGGTTCATCAGCTGATTTCAACTGAACTCTACAAAATTGCTAACAAAAATTCTAAAGAGGCCAGGTTGGCTTATCCGAGCGTGATTTCTCTGCTCTGCAAGGACGCTGGAGTAAGGATGGGAATAACTGAATATATCCTAACTGAAAAGCCAATCACCAAAGCATCAATGGAAAAACAACAAGCACAGGAGGATCCCATCAAGAAGAGAGCACAGGAATTCCTCCCAGAGATCCCTCAATCTGAATATTGGGAGTATCTTGAGACGTCCGTTACCAAGATGCGGGAAGCTATGGAGCAAATAATAAAAGAACAGAAGGAACACAGTCAAATGCTGACCTATATGTTTAAAGAACAAGAGAAGCAGGGGCGTGACTTAAGGGAATTGAAGCGCCAAAAGTCTTCTCTTGTAGGACCAAGCACCCCAAGGATCAGAGGAACCCCCGTTCCCCCAGAATAAAGGTTGTTAATTTCCAATTTTCGCCTTAACTCTGTGACAGTGTTCTTATAGAAGTTTACCTTAGGAGTCATATAGTAGTAATTAGTATCTATTTTGATTTTATCTCCAATTAAGCTATAGTTTATTTTTCTCATCATCAGCAAACATGAATAAAGTAGTAGATCTTTTGAATAAGAGGCAATAAAATTTTGAGTTTTAATAAAAGAAATTCTAATTAGTTAAATGTGGTGGCAATGCTTTCTGTCTTCTGAATGAATGCTTGAACAGTACATATGTCTTTTGAATTTGTTGTTTAAGACTGTTAAATATGTTGGTTCTTGAAAGAATGATGAACATAAGACATGTTATTGATACTCTGAAAAATCATAAAAATGATTCTTGAAGCAAGAAAAAGCAGCAAAGAACAAAGCTTGCAGAAAAAAAAAAGAGAAAGAGAAAAAGCAAGCAGAAAAAGCCAATAACCCTTAAAACCAAAAGGCAAGGGCAAATGAAAAGGATCCCAAGGCTTGAACATCAGTGGATAGGAGGGCCTAAAGGACTAAAATCCTGGTCTAAGCGGCTAAACCAAGCTGTCCCTAACCATGTGCTTGAGGCGTGAAGGTGTCAAGTGAAAACTTGAGACTGAGCGGTTAAAGTCAAGGTCCAAAGCAAAAAGAAGAGTGTGCTTAAGAACTCTGGACACCTCTAATTGGAGACTTTAGCAAAGCTGAGTCACAATCTGAAAAGGTTCACCCAGTTATGTGTCTGTGGCATTTATGTATCCGGTGGTAATACTGGAAAACAAAGTGCTTAGGGCCACGGCCAAGACTCAAAAAGAAGCTGTGTTCAAGAATCATCACACTGAACTAAGAGAATCAATAACACTATCTGAATCCTGAGTTCCTATAGATGCCAATCACTCTGAGCTTCAATGGATAAAGTGAGATGCCAAAACTGTTCAGAAGCAAAAAGCTACTAGCCCTGCTCATCTAATTAGAATCTGAGCTTCATTCAAAAACTCTGAGATATTATTGCTTCTCAACCTATTAGTCTTCTATTTTATTTTTCTAGTTGCTTGAGGACAAGCAACAGTTTAAGTTTGGTGTTGTGATGAGCGGATATTTTATACGCTTTTTGGGGATAATTTCATATAGTTTAGAGTATGTTTTAGTTAGTTTTTAGTCTATTTCTAGTAGTTTTTAGGAAAAATTCATATTTCTGGACTTTACTATGAGTTGTGTGTTTTTTTATAATTTCAGGTATTTTTCTGGCTGAAATTGAAGGAGCTGAGCAAAAATTTGATTCATGCTGAAAAAGGACTGCTAATGCTGTTGGATTCTGACCTCCCTGCACTCAAATTGGATTTTCTGGAGCTACAAAACTCGAAATGGCATGCTTCCAATTGCATTGAAAATTAGACATCCAGGGCTTTCCAGCAATATATAATAGTCCATACTTTGCACAAGGATAGATGACGTAAACTGGCGTTCAACGCCAGTTCTCTGCCCAATTCTGGCGTCCAGCGCCAGAAAAGGATCAAAAGCTGGAGTTGAACGCCCAAACTGGCATAAAAACTGGCGTTCAACTCCACAAATGGCCTCTGCACGTGAATTGCTTAAGTCTCAGCCCAGCACACACCAAGTGGGCCCCAGAAGTGGACCTCTGCATCATCCATCATAGTCCACTCATATTTTGTAACCCTAGGCTACTAGTTTAGTATTTAAACAACTTTTAGAGACTTATTTTTTGTATCTCATGACACTTCAGATCTAAACTTTGTATTCTCTGACGGCATGAGTCTCTAAACCCCATTGTTGGGGGTGAGGAGCTCTGATGTGTCTCGATGAATTAATGCAAGTATTTCTGTTTTCCATTCAAACAAGCTTGTTCCTATCTAAGATGTTCATTCGCGCTTAACTGTGATGAAGGTGATGATCAGTGACATTCATCACCTTCCTCAAACCATGAACGTGTGCCTGATAACCACCTCCGTTCTATATACGATTGAATGAGTATCTCTTAGATTCCTTAATCAGAATCTCCGTGGTATAAGCTAGAACTGATGGCAGCATTCATGAGAATCCGGAAAGTCTAAACCTTGTCTGTGGTATTCCGAGTAGGATTCAAGGATTGAATGACTGTGACGAGCTTCAAACT
>NC_029793.2:134697666-134712099 GCF_000816755.2 Arachis ipaensis | reverse complement strand
GATTCTTTAATCAGAATCTCCGTGGTATAAGCTAGATTGATGGCGGCATTCGTGAGAATCCGGAAAGTCTAAACCTTGTCTGTGGTATTCCGAGTAGGATTCAAGGATTGAATGACTGTGACGAGCTTCAAACTCCTGAAGGCTGGGCGTTAGTGACAGACGCAAAAGGATAGTAAATCCTATTCCAACCGGATCGAGAACCAACCGGTGATTAGCCGTGCTGTGACAGAGTGCGTGAGCGTAGTTTTCACTGGAAGGATGGAAGGTAGCCATTGACAACGGTGATCCCCCAACACACAGCTTGCCATGGGAGGACGTGCGTGCGTGAACAAGAAGACAGAGGAAAGCAGAGATTCAGAAGACAAAGCATCTCCAAAACTCCAACATATTCTCCATTACTGCATAACAAGTAACCTTTAATCCATGCTCTCTTATTTATTTGCAATTCAACTGATAAACATAATTGACTTCCTGACTAAGATTTACAAGATAACCATAGATTGCTTCAAACCAACAATCTCCGTGGGATTCGACCCTTACTCACGTGAGGTATTACTTGGACGACCCAGTGCACTTGCTGGTCAGTGGTACGAGTTGTGAAAAGTGTGATTCATAATTCGTGCACCATTACGTTATCGATCGGAGTGTTGCGCATTCGAGTTACGGTTTTTGTTTACCCCTTTTTCTACAAAGGCTCCTAGTTATAATCAATTATTCATACTACTATACGTACTAAATTTTTTATTTTAGAGGTCGTAATACCTTGCCATCTCTGAATTATGACTTAAGCATAAGACTCTGTATGGTAGGGTGTTACAATGTCAAACACGAATAAAGATTATACGTCGAAACGGAACTAATCTCTAGAACTTAGTTTCTAACGTAACCAAAACCCACGACTCGCGTTATCTATGACTCGCATATCATCTATGATAACCCATTAGTGCTTACATATACATAATTCACTAGTGTTAAGCTGGCCAAACTTAATACCAGGAATTATGCAATACAAGACTAATGGCATTAATCAATACACCGTCATGTGCATAAAGCTCTAATTCTCGTTATTCAAACAAGACCTACTACATGACAGACTCTCAGAGTATGCAATTGAAGCATAATCAGTCCATTCCCAAGGCTCTACAGGAAAGACTGCTCTGATACCATAATGTAACACCATCACTACCAGAATGTCACGCTTCCGGCTGTGTCACTCTGATTGCAAGAAGTATTATGACTACTTTATATACTTAATATTAAAATAGGAGCCTGTGACTCAACACCGAATCGCTGATTTGTTTGAAAACCAGAAATAAATACTTTATCTTAAAAAAAAAAGCAGGCATAGGTTCATATACAAGACTTCTTACATAATATATATATATATATAACATACAACTCCTATCCCTCTTACAAAATTGTAATAACAAAGACGAGGGAAGAAAATAATCTAATTAATATAACAACATATAAACCAAACACAGTATAACTCTTGTTAATACTTCTTCATCCGGTTCCTGAAAAGGTAAAGCTGTAGGGGGGTGAGAACCTAACCACATGGTCTCACCACGGAGTTTCAAAGTTGTCATAAGAAGATTTTAACAAGAAAATTGTTTTCAAGCTCAGTGATTATCATTGTCTTATGAATCTTTTAAAAACCAATAGGTAATTGTTCAAAACCTTTTCAAAGAAACAATGTTCAATCTTTCAGAAATCTGAAACCTTTCCTTTCTTATAAGAAAATCTCAATCAGAAACCAACCACGTAATCAAACAACACAGTCATTAATTCAGCACCAAAGTTCATTCTCAAATGTAGCACGCTAGGATAAACACAGGCAAGACAGACAAGGAAAGCACAAGTAGGTAGCAGTTACAACAAATAGTTCAAGTAGCAGTTAAGAACAGTTTAGCAATTAGGCAAACCAAAACAAGTTCAAACTCAAGCAAAGCATACAAATGCATATGATGCATGCCTGTCCTATGGCTGATGAGGCTCATCTGTCAGTTATCCAGCCAACCCGACAAGTCTGAATTGAACTTAGACTCTCCCCTGATGTGCATCCCCAAGAGTCTATGCATAGCGTTTTCTCAAATAATCAATATTGCTCAATGGGGGTAACATTCCCGGGAATTTATATAGTGCCCGGTGACACTTACGTCGTAGAGTCAACAGAGTATCGAGTTTTCAACCTGGTACACGGGGTGGCAAGCCATGGTACTTTATCTAGGGAACCACGTATCTCAGATAATTCAAATTCATAAGCCATATGAATAATTCAAAGATCATATCTCAACATTCTCAACATCATCATCATTCATCAACTCAAATCTCATTTCCAATTTCATCCAAAACCCATGTTTCAAAGAAAATTTCCATCATCCTTCTTTCCGTTCCGTTCATTAACAATTCCAATTCAAGACATAATTCCTTCTTTTAAATAAATCAATCTTAAAACATATAACGTTTAAAACCAAATATTTTTAAATAATTACTTTAAACGAAACTTCCAATTTTATAAAATTTCGGCAGCATCTCCTCTAAAACTCAGACACTGCCACCCTTTTCGGGTCCCATCCAAACATTCCTCAAATCAACCAATACCAAATCTCAATCATTTTCCAAAAATATAACCAGTTCTAATGTCAAATTATTTTTAAATCCATCCATTTCCAATAATAAATTTTTGTAACAATTAAGCCCGCTCAAATATTAAATCCTTTATATAATCAGACTAATTCAAAATTTAAACCGCTTCCAGAATTAATTTATTTTCATATTTCAAATCATTTCCAAAACAGGTTCGTTTACATTATCAAAATAACTTCAAAACCAATAAAAATCATTTTTCATAATAATCAACCAAATAACTTTTCAAACTAATTTCTTTTCAACAATCACAAATTACTCCAGCAATCAAGTAATCAATCATTCAGTCCAGCAAACAACCACATTTATAAGACAATCATAATCACAGACATATGTTTCTCACATTACTATCTATTTATAACAACTCTATAAGATAAAATAAATTTTAAGAAAACCCCTACCTCGACTCGTCGAAACCATAACTCAAACGCGTCAATGAAACCATTTCTCTTAACTCGAAACCAACAGCAACCGCAAACTCAGTCACTGATCACTTTCGCAGCACTCACAGCAACTTAAAAGTGAGATGCAATGCTCAAAACACGACCCTACGTTACCAGAATCTTAGAGTTTATAACCAAACATAACAGAATATTAACATGGGTTTCCGAAACATAAGTACTTACCGAACTAAGAAAATGAAACAGCGGCGGTAGCTGAACTGGTTTGGCGGTAGCGGCGACCAGAACTTCGGCAACGGCGACTGAAACAAACATACAGCGATGATTAAACTCTCGGAAATTCAAAGGAAACAAAAACCAACTTAAAACCTTACCAGCGGTAGAAGCGGCGGTAACAAGCTCCTCTCCCGCGGGCTCCTTCTCTCTCCTGCGTTTGGCTCGGCGGCGACGGAGGTCTCTTCTCCTTCTTCTGCCTGCGACCATCCTCTACGGTGACAAACCCAGAGGCGGTGACATCACAAGCGCAGCAGCATCAACCTGCGATGATGACGATAGCGACGGCTCTGCACAGTGACGACGAAAGCTTCGAGGACAGTGACCCGTGGCCTCCTCTCCTTCGCGTCTCTGTTCTCAACGGTTACACAGCGTGGTAGCGGCGCGACGGACGATGGCGACGGCACAGGTGACACGACGGTGGCGGTGCGAACAGCTCCTCCTCCCCTAGCGCTCTCCCTCTCTCACGGGTCTTCTTCTTCTCTTCCTCGGCGGCCCCCTTCCCCGCTTCCCTTCTTTCCCTCTTTCTTTCTTCTTTTCTTTCTTTCTTTCTTTCCTTTCTTTCTTTCTTTTTTCCTTTCTTAATCCCTCTCCGTATGTGTTATGTACTTATGTGTGGGTGCATTTGTGTTTGTAGGTATATGACTGGATGGAATAATAATAATAATAATAATAATGATTAAGTCAATGGTGCAAGAAGACTGTTAATGAAGTCCGTCTCAAAACCTACACATCAGGTGCATACAATCAACTTGAGTTCACAAGTCCTAGTCAACTCATAGTGAGAGACTAGCTTTGGTGAAGTTCAAGCTAACCCGCACTCTCCAATTACCATTCAACAAAAGACTTTTGATAACTCAAGAGTCTCTAAATAATCAATCCAAGTCAAGAACATAAAAATCTAATTTAAAATCCAACCAAGCATTTTATCAAACACTTGGAAGGCATAAAATAAAAGCATAGAAAAGTAATAAGAGAATGTAAAATCTAAAACCAACAATTGCAAGGAATCAATAATAACAAATGAAGAAAGAAGCAATAAATATGAAATACCTCAAATTGCATTAAAAAAGAAATTGAATCTAACATGAAGAGTTCATAAATTAAATTGGAAAAGTAAAGACGTCAACAAGAGAATATAAACTAAGATGCTAGAATAATAGAATATAGAATAGAAACTGTAACACCCCAACTTTCGACACGTCATGACCAATGCCAAATGTCTAGGTGTTACTCGTCGTGCGGCCTATTTAGCTCTAGACTCAGATTTTTATAAATTAATATCAATAAAAGCCTTTATCGGTTTAATCGTGAACAGATTACTACTTGTAGAATAGCGTTTAGTTGCTTGCAAGGTTAGTTTCTTCAGAGTTGTCGTATAAGAAAACACAAGGCAACAGAAAATAACATATATAAACATATATATAATATACACGAGTTAAGTTCAAGGATACGTGTCATCCATCAAAGCCGAGTATCACACCAAGTTATATGTACAGATACAAAAGAAGAAATCAGTCCCAACCCTCACACGGGTTTCCTAAGCTGGAACCGAACTACTAAGACGTCCTACCCCTCTAAAAATACTACAAAAGTGAGGGGAAAGTGATACTAAGATCATCAAACAGGAGCGAAAGATCCACTGCGACTAACTCTGGAGTGATCTCCGAACATTGTGCAAGAAAGAGGTCCAAAACATGCTCCATATGAAGACTCCGCCGCGCGCCGGATCCTCATAGCTCAGCGGTTAGAACGAAACTCACAGGGCTCCTCTGCCGGACCCGTCTGGGGAGGGGGAAAAGAAAGAAAAGAAGGGTGAGAACCTAGAGTTCTCAGTAAGGAAAAATGGGAACCTAGGGTCTTTATCTCTAAGTTGTCGCGAAACAGAAAAAGAACAAATACAGAGACTCAAGGCACAAACACATTTATGACAAGTAAGTAGCATGAACAAGAAAGAAATGGCAGTAAATAATTCACAAGAAGTTCATATGCGCAAACAAGATGATGCATGTCTACATTAAACTAAGTCCTTGAACTTTTATAGAAATTCGGACATAATCTCCTCTAAAATAGCACTAAAACCACCCTTACGGGTTCCCTCAGCTTTAACAACGTTCAAACTTTCCTTAACTATTTACCAGGTAAACATTCTTAATTGGTCATTATACTCTCTTTAATCCCTTTAGTTATTGTAAAATCACGGGTTTAGAAAATAAAACTTGGTTCTGGGGCATTCCGACCATAACTGAAAATTGTACAAATGTTTTTAAAATTCTGCTATCATTGCAGAAAACAGCAGTGAGCAGTAAATTTGTTAAATTCACTAAAAATCCAGTTCTCATCCATTGCCTTTCAAAATTTATGTACTTAGACAAGACTCTTTCAGCTTTCCAGAAAAATAAATTTCAGATTATTACCATGTCACATGAAAAAGTTATGAGCTTAGGAACACAGCCCTGTTTTCATAAACCAGTTCAGAGTTTCCAGCAAATAACTGATTTTCCAAGTGACTTATCTAAGTCTACAAAATAGATATGAACATAAAACTTGTACTCACTTAAAATAGACTGATAGATCTTTAAAATTATTTTGGAATCAACTCAAAATTCTGTTTAAATTAAAAGTTATAGCATCTGAAAGTTGGTACTGCAGAACCAGAAAACCAGAAAAATCTGCAGCAACCACTAAACTTCAAAAAATCATATCTTCCAAACCGCTTGGCCAAATTCTCTGAAATTTTTATGGCATGTTCAAGACACACTAAAGTTTTACAGAAAAATAATCTCATCTAAAAATTAGGTCTGGAATGCTCCCAGAAAATCATTCGTTTTACTGCCAATTATGCATATTTCTGCAGAAATTCTGCACAAAGCATTTCCAACAACCTCACATACCAAATCCTATATTCAAGCCTAGGATTCATCTAAAACCTTAATTTTACCTTTCTTTTGACTAACTAAAGTTACTAGCATAATCAACACAGCTCTAAGAGTTTATATTCATTAATTTACCCCTTGTTGCAAAGGCCCACTCATAACTCAAACTCACTTTTCTACATCTTTATCATAACAAAAATTCACTATACACTTTTCAACAAACAAACACATGATAAACCATCAGTCATAAGCAGTATACACAGCTGCAAGTAACATATCTTGTATAGACTATCCCTTACCTCTCTTCGAGAATTTCACAAACCAAAGTCTGTCCTTTGCTATATTAAATCAGAAAACCATAACAAACATAATTAAAGAGATTTGTCAATTCATAGAGCTAATTGGCCGAGTTGCATATGGAGCAAGAGAAGAGTTCTTACTCTTGTGATGGGCTGAATTGATTGGTTTGGTTACCAATTAAAAGAATTGGAGCTCAATAAGGGTAGAATCTTTAATTTAGGAAAAATCAACAGAACACAAGTTACTGGTTCTTACCCAACAAGAGGAACACTAAGAAAACCAGGAAAGGAAAGCGGTAGGGTTCCTTCTTTGGCTTCGGGTAGCAGCTCTCTTGATGACCCTTCTCCTTCTTCTTGGTGGTGACGCACGCAGATGATGATGATTTCTGCTGGGTCTTCCTCTTCCTTCTTCTTGGCCGCCACTCTTGCTTCCTTTCTTCTCTTCGTGTGGTTTCCAGGAAAATTGAGGGACTTGGCTCATCTATATATATCTACAGAAGGTGGGAAGAGGTGAGCTGGTGTGACAAGGCTTCGTGGCCTCTTCCTCTTGCAACACCACATCACAGTATTGATTACAATGAAGAGGTAACCATGGTCTTGGACAACACGTTCGGTTGTGAGAGAAGAAGGGAAGATGAGTTTAATCAGAGTTTTTCTAGATCTGGGTTATTTAAGAAAAGCATGGTTTGGTTGAACCGAGAGAAGAAAAATCAAACCGGTTCAAAAATTTGAATTATCTAACTAATATGGTTCAAGGGAATACTTATTCCATAGAATAATTGAATCGGAAAAAGGTTCGTCGCTTGGAAGCACTAAAAGAAAAGTTTTGCGCTACGTGTTCTAATTCTAATTCGTTATCTATGCTACTTATATATAAACCTATGCGTGTCAGCGAACGCTGTAAAGAATAATAAAAAAAAATCACAGGCCTTATGGGGTAGGGTGGTTACATTCTACCCTCCTAAAAAAAATTTTGTCCTCAAAATTTCGTTACCTCGAGTGTGGGGATCGATTTTGGTAGTATTTCTCGCATCCAAGACAAACACCCTTCCTAGCTGTTGCTGTCCAAGGGAACCAAATTCAGGCTTTCGTCGAATGCATTCTTTGGCTATATGTCCGGGCTTTCCGCAATTATAGCAAACCCCAGACTTCAGCAAGCAGGGTTTTCCCCCATGATTCCTTCCACACACAGTGCATATCAGTCTTGGTTGGGTCGATTGCAATTGTTTGCCTAAGTCTGGCTGCCGAGTTACTTTGAAGTTTCTTCCTTGAGGAGCGAGGTTACGATTGAAATCCCTTGTTGGAAGGTTTTTGTGCTTAGTTTGTGCTGCCACCAGCTTCTTTACACATTCCTCCGTCAGTTGGCTCTTGTTAACTAATTCTGCAAAATTCTGTATTTCCATCGGGCCCACATGAGCTAACTGTTCTTCTCTAAGTCCTCCTTCGAACTTGATGCACTTCCATTTCTCGAATGCAGCTGGTGCTCCTTGACAAATGTTCGAGAACCGGCATAACTCTTCAAACTTGCGAGTGTACTCACTGACTGTCATGTTTCCTTGTTTTAATTGAAGCAACTCCAATTCCTTAGCGGTGCGAGAACACTCAGGAAAATACTTCTTATAAAATTCAACTGAAAATTCCTCCCAGGAGATGTCAATAGCTTCTCTTCCTAGTAGTTGGAGTATTCCCTGCCACCAATGTTGCGCGTCATTCCTCAACATATAAGCAGCAAATTCCACTCGCTGTCTTTCAGGGACTTGTTGGGCTCGCATTGCTCGTCCTATTTCTTTAAACCAGTCATCAGCTCGTGTAGCACTAGTGTTCCCATGGAATTGAGGCGGATTTATCTTCAAGAAAGTGGCTAGAGTCATGGGCCGGTTACGTAGTCCAGCTTCACCTTCTTCACCATTTTCATTTTCTTGTCTAGGCCCATGGTTATTTTCAATTCCATTCTGACGATCAAGACGTTCAGCTACTCGGTTAGTAGCAGCTACTGATTCACATACAGCAGCGGCCATAGCGTTTACAGATTCGAGAATAGCCGCTGCATCAGGGAAATTTCCCTCACTCGTTCCTCCCAGTCGAGGGCGTCCTCGCCTATTCGCAGCCATTTGAGTCCTATCAATACCCAATAATCAATATTAAGGTGATCAGTCTTAATATATCAAAATCAAGTATTAATATTACTACAATGGATGTTCACAGACCTTCATGCAGAATATATTACCAAAATATCCTAACTGCATGGTATAAAAAGATTCAGAGTATGCAAGAAAGTATAGACAGTCCATCCCAAGGCTCAAAGGACGAACTGCTCTGATACCAACTGTAACACCCCAACTTTCGACACGTCATGACCAATGCCAAATGTCTAGGTGTTACTCGTCGTGCGGCCTACTTAGCTCTAGACTCAGATTTTTATAAATTAATATCAATAAAAGCCTTTATCGGTTTAATCGTGAACAGATTACTACTTGTGGAATAGCGTTTAGTTGCTCACAAGGTTAGTTTCTTCAGAGTTGTCGTGTAAGAAAACACAAGGCAACAGAAAATAACATATATAAACATATATATAATATACACGAGTTAAGTTCAAGGATACGTGTCATCCATCAAAGCCGAGTATCACACCAAGTTATATGTACAGATACAAAAGAAGAAATCAGTCCCAACCCTCACACGGGTTTCCTAAGCTGGAACCGAACTACTAAGATGTTCTACCCCTCTAAAAGTACTACAAAAGTGAGGGGAAAGTGATACTAAGATCATCAAACAGGAGCGAAAGATCCACTGCGACTAACTCTGGAGTGATCTCCGAACATTGTGCAAGAAAGAGGTCCAAAACATGCTCCATATGAAGACTCCACCGCGCGCCGGATCCTCATAGCTCAGCGGTTAGAACGAAACTCACAGGGCTCCTCTGCCGGACCCGTCTGGGGAGGGGGAAAAGAAAGAAAAGAAGGGTGAGAACCTAGAGTTCTCAGTAAGGAAAAAGGGGAACCTAGGGTCTTTATCTCTAAGTTGTCGCGAAACAGAAAAAGAACAAATACAGAGACTCAAGGCACAAACATATTTATGACAAGTAAGTAGCATGAACAAGAAAGAAATGGCAGTAAATAATTCACAAGAAGTTCATATGCGCAAACAAGATGATGCATACCTATTCCTAGCGCAGGCCATGAGCTCATGCGTCGGTTATCTACCCGCAACCCGACGTTACTCAGAGTGAACCCCAGTATGGTCCCTTTACTGTGTCAATTAGACACCTTGGCATCACGGTTACCCGTGTCAATTAGGCCTCATTATAATAACATTTCAATGTGTATCACAGTAAGGAACAGTGCTATCAATTAAGCGAACATTCCCGCATTAGCAATCTCAGGCTATCCATTAGGCGGGCACTTTCGCATTAGTAGTACGGCACAAGGCCCATTCAATATAATTCTCAACTTTTATTTCATTCCTTGTTCCTCATTTCTTTCTTCACTTTATCTTAATATCATTGTCTTTAACTTTAACCTTTCTTAGGGGCAACTTACACATTTTCATTAAACTAAGTCCTTGAACTTTTATAGAAATTCGGACATAATCTCCTCTAAAATAGCACTAAAACCACCCTTACGGGTTCCCTCAGCTTTAACAACGTTCAAACTTTCCTTAACTATTTACCAGGTAAACATTCTTAATTGGTCATTATACTCTCTTTAATCCCTTTAGTTATTGTAAAATCACGGGTTTAGAAAATAAAACTTGGTTCTGGGGCATTCCGACCATAACTGAAAATATTACAAATATTTTTAAAATTCTGCTATCATTGCAGAAAACAGCAGTGAGCAGTAAATTTGTTAAATTCACTAAAAATCCAGTTCTCATCCATTTCCTTTCAAAATTTATGTACTTAGACAAGACTCTTTCAGCTTTCCAGAAAACTAAATTTTAGATTATTACCATGTCACATGAAAAAGTTATAAGCTTAGAAATACAGCCCTGTTTTCATAAACCAGTTCAGAGTTTCCAGCAAATAACTGATTTTCCAAGTGACTTATCTAAGTCTACAAAATAGATATGAACATGAAAATTGTACTCACTTAAAATAGACTGATAGATCTTTAAAATCCTTTTGGAAGCAACTCAAAATTCTGTTTAAATTAAAAGTTATAGCATCTGAAAGTTGGTACTGCAGAACCAGAAAACCAGAAAAATCTGCAGCAACCACTAAACTTCAAAAAATCATATCTTTCAAACCGCTTGGCCAAATTCTCTGAAATTTTTATGGCATGTTCAAGACACACTAAAGTTTTACAGAAAAATAATCTCATCTAAAAATTAGGTCTGGACTGCTCCCAGAAAATCATTCGTTTTACTGCCAATTATGCATATTTCTGCAGAAATTCTGCACAAAGCATTTCCAACAACCTCACATACCAAATCCTATATTCAAGCCTAGGATTCATCTAAAACCATAATTTTACCTTTCTTTTGACTAACTAAAGTTACTAGCATAATCAACACAGCTCTAAGAGTTTATATTCATTAATTTACCCCTTGTTGCAAAGGCCCACTCATAACTCAAACTCACTTTTCTGCATCTTTATCATAACAAAAATTCACTATACACTTTTCAACAAACAAACACATGATAAACCATCAGTCATAAGCAGTATACACAGCTGCAAGTAACATATCTTGTATAGACTATCCCTTACCTCTCTTCGAGAATTTCACAAACCAAAGCCTGTCCTTTGCTATATTAAATCAGAAAACCCTAACAAACATAATTAAAGAGATTTGTCAATTCATAGAGCTAATTGGCCGAGTTGCATATGGAGCAAGAGAAGAGTTCTTACTCTTGTGATGGTCTGAATTGATTGGTTTGGTTACCAATTAAAAGAATTGGAGCTCAATAAGGGTAGAATCTTTAATTTAGGAAAAATCAACAGAACACAAGTTACTGGTTCTTACCCAACAAGAGGAACACTAAGAAAACCAGGAAAGGAAAGCGGTAGGGTTCCTTCTTTGGCTTCGGGTAGCAGCTCTCTTGATGACCCTTCTCCTTCTTCTTGGTGGTGACGCACGCAGATGATGATGATTTCTGCTGGGTCTTCCTCTTCCTTCTTCTTGGCCGCCACTCTTGCTTCCTTTCTTCTCTTCGTGTGGTTTCCAGGAAAATTGAGGGACTTGGCTCATCTATATATATCTACAGAAGGTGGGAAGAGGTGAGCTGGTGTGACAAGGCTTCGTGGCCTCTTCCTCTTGCAACACCACATCACAGTATTGATTACAATGAAGAGGTAACCATGGTCTTGGACAACACGTTCGGTTGTGAGAGAAGAAGGGAAGATGAGTTTAATCAGAGTTTTTCTAGGTCTGGTTTATTTAAGGAAAGCATGGTTTGGTTGAACCGGGAGAAGGAAAATCAAACCGGTTCAAAAATTTGAATTATCTAACTAATATGGTTCAAGGGAATACTTATTCCATAGAATAATTGAATCGGAAAAAGGTTCGCCGCTTGGAAGTACTAAAAGAAAAGTTTTGCGCTATGTGTTCTAATTCTAATTTGTTTTATATATGTGTGTGTGTGTGTGTGTGTGTGTGTGTGTGTGTGTCAGCAAACGCTGTAAAGAATTAGAAATCACAGGCCTCATGGGGTAGGGTGGTTACAATAAATATGAGTGAGAAGCCCAGCTTCAAGCCTCACATCCGAACATAGGTGGAAGACCGCCACAGCCCTACGACGGAGAACAATGCATATTGCAATCACATATTCAATCTCAAAGGCCACTCCTCATAGAACACTTCCACTCATACTCATTCCATCAACCATAATCATTCATAATTTCCATTCCAAACTCATTAGTTCCTCAGTTTCTCAATTCGTTGTCAGTAATCACTAAGTTCACTACTCTTCCTTCTCTCTCAACCAGACTCATCCTCAATACACCAGAAACCTAAACCTCCGTTCTCTAACTTTTCAAGGTAATACCCAAATAATTCCACCCAAGACCTTCTCTATGGTTAACATCCAAAAACAAGCCAAAAAGTCTTAAATAGGTGTCACAGAAGTTTACAAGCTTGTAGGGAAGGTGAAATAGTTAAAAACAAGATTTTAGTTGAAAAACAGGGTATGTGCGTGCGCACGCCCAGGAAAGTCTTCAAAATGTGTGCGTACGAATAGAGGTGTGCGTACGCACAGGTAGTAAAAATTTCAACTCTGTTCATCCGCACAAGGCGTGCGAACGCCCTCAACAGAGTGCACCTTCTAACGTGTGCGTGCGCACATGTTGCAAAACTTCGTTGGTTGTGTGTGCACATAGGTCTTGTTAGCACTCTCATCAGCAAGCCTTCCCCTGTGTATGCATACGCACAGGTTCAAAAGCTCACAGGGGTGTGTGTGCGCACACAAACCAGAAATCACAAATTCTATAGCATACACAGAATTCAGATTTTGACACCAAACTTTGAATGATCATAACTTCCTCTACAAAAATCCATTTCTTACAAAATTTATATCCATTTAAAGAGTTTTCAATGAACTTTAATTTAAAGCAAATTTCAACAAATTTTGAAAACTAAGGATCAAGTTATGATTCGTCAAAGTTCACTAAAAATTCGTTTTTACCAAAACCTTGAAAATTTAGCTTACCACAACTCTCAACTTAAAACCAAATCAAAGCCTACTCAACACAATACCAAATTCACTCATGAATCCATACCAAACATTTCTCGACCATATCAACTATTCAATCAACCGATACCATTTAATACCCATCTCAACTAATGCTAAATTCAACCTAATATTCACATCAAAACTTATAAATTCCATCATTATTCCACTATACCACCTCCAACATTTAATATCTCAATTTAACAACTCCTTCAACACTCATTAATCCAAACATCAATTTATCATCATTCTAACCTTATAACCTATATCATTTATGAACAATCTCAACACTCACCTTCAAATTACCAACAACATCAATATTCATCATCAATCATCAACTATATCAACAAACCCTCATCAACAACAATAAATCTCATATTCATCATCAACCTTCATAATCATTAAAATACCAACAATCATCATCAAATTCACATATTTCTCATCTCAAAAATCCATATCATCATCACCATCATACAAGTTATCCTCAAACATCAAAATCACATACACCCCAAAATATTCAATCCTATCTTAAGGTCAACTAGCCTAAGGTTCACGAAACATTACATATTACATAAAGGAAACCAAAACCATACCTTGGCCGATTTCCAATATGCGCAAAACACCAAAAGCTTGATTCCAACAAGATCAACAAGCCTCAAACACCAACACCACCTCTAAGACTCACCAACTATCAAGCCATACACATATAACATACCAACATCAAGCTTAGGGTTTACAAAAACAACTAAAAATAAGGATTTAGTGAAATCTTACCTTATTCAACGAGATTAGGGGTAAAATCCAACAATACTCCAATGCTAGATCACCCCCTAAACAAACAAAATCACAAAATCTACTCAAAAACCAAACCCAAAAATGCAGAAATGTTAGGGCAGAAAACTGGAGCATGAGCTTCAAGTTTTTACCAGATTTTCTTAAATAGAAATGAAGAACTTGACGAGAGCTTCGCATGGCCGCAAATGGCTCGTCAATCGGAGTTCCGTAGCTCAATATATGGCTCCCGAAAGGTGGTGATAAATAGTAACATCACCTCTTCTCCTCTCTTCTCTCAAAATGTGCCTCTCTCTCTTTTGAGGTGAAAAATGAGTTGAAAGCTCATTAGTTGGCCTTATATATGTTGGGCCTTGGGTCCAGTTTGGGTCCGATCCAACTCATTAACATTTTTGGTCTGTTTTGCCCATTTTGGGCCAAAACCTTTAAGATTAGCGTCCGGTTTTCGATTCTAAATTATTTTTATCCTTTCAAAATAA
>NC_029793.2:134679543-134690098 GCF_000816755.2 Arachis ipaensis | reverse complement strand
GTCGAGGGCGTCCTCGCCTATTCGCAGCCATTTGAGTCCTATCAATACCCAATAATCAATATTAAGGTGATCAGTCTTAATATATCAAAATCAAGTATTAATATTACTACAATGGATGTTCACAGACCTTCATGCAGAATATATTACCAAAATATCCTAACTGCATGGTATAAAAAGATTCAGAGTATGCAAGAAAGTATAGACAGTCCATCCCAAGGCTCAAAGGACGAACTGCTCTGATACCAACTGTAACACCCCAACTTTCGACACGTCATGACCAATGCCAAATGTCTAGGTGTTACTCGTCGTGCGGCCTACTTAGCTCTAGACTCAGATTTTTATAAATTAATATCAATAAAAGCCTTTATCGGTTTAATCGTGAACAGATTACTACTTGTGGAATAGCGTTTAGTTGCTCACAAGGTTAGTTTCTTCAGAGTTGTCGTGTAAGAAAACACAAGGCAACAGAAAATAACATATATAAACATATATATAATATACACGAGTTAAGTTCAAGGATACGTGTCATCCATCAAAGCCGAGTATCACACCAAGTTATATGTACAGATACAAAAGAAGAAATCAGTCCCAACCCTCACACGGGTTTCCTAAGCTGGAACCGAACTACTAAGATGTTCTACCCCTCTAAAAGTACTACAAAAGTGAGGGGAAAGTGATACTAAGATCATCAAACAGGAGCGAAAGATCCACTGCGACTAACTCTGGAGTGATCTCCGAACATTGTGCAAGAAAGAGGTCCAAAACATGCTCCATATGAAGACTCCACCGCGCGCCGGATCCTCATAGCTCAGCGGTTAGAACGAAACTCACAGGGCTCCTCTGCCGGACCCGTCTGGGGAGGGGGAAAAGAAAGAAAAGAAGGGTGAGAACCTAGAGTTCTCAGTAAGGAAAAAGGGGAACCTAGGGTCTTTATCTCTAAGTTGTCGCGAAACAGAAAAAGAACAAATACAGAGACTCAAGGCACAAACATATTTATGACAAGTAAGTAGCATGAACAAGAAAGAAATGGCAGTAAATAATTCACAAGAAGTTCATATGCGCAAACAAGATGATGCATACCTATTCCTAGCGCAGGCCATGAGCTCATGCGTCGGTTATCTACCCGCAACCCGACGTTACTCAGAGTGAACCCCAGTATGGTCCCTTTACTGTGTCAATTAGACACCTTGGCATCACGGTTACCCGTGTCAATTAGGCCTCATTATAATAACATTTCAATGTGTATCACAGTAAGGAACAGTGCTATCAATTAAGCGAACATTCCCGCATTAGCAATCTCAGGCTATCCATTAGGCGGGCACTTTCGCATTAGTAGTACGGCACAAGGCCC
Organism: Arachis ipaensis; assembly: GCF_000816755.2. Taxonomy (NCBI): domain Eukaryota; kingdom Viridiplantae; phylum Streptophyta; class Magnoliopsida; order Fabales; family Fabaceae; genus Arachis; species Arachis ipaensis. The sequence goes on along the minus strand of NC_029793.2, from coordinate 134,688,747 downwards.
ATTCAATATAATTCTCAACTTTTATTTCATTCCTTGTTCCTCATTTCTTTCTTCACTTTATCTTAATATCATTGTCTTTAACTTTAACCTTTCTTAGGGGCAACTTACACATTTTCATTAAACTAAGTCCTTGAACTTTTATAGAAATTCGGACATAATCTCCTCTAAAATAGCACTAAAACCACCCTTACGGGTTCCCTCAGCTTTAACAACGTTCAAACTTTCCTTAACTATTTACCAGGTAAACATTCTTAATTGGTCATTATACTCTCTTTAATCCCTTTAGTTATTGTAAAATCACGGGTTTAGAAAATAAAACTTGGTTCTGGGGCATTCCGACCATAACTGAAAATATTACAAATATTTTTAAAATTCTGCTATCATTGCAGAAAACAGCAGTGAGCAGTAAATTTGTTAAATTCACTAAAAATCCAGTTCTCATCCATTTCCTTTCAAAATTTATGTACTTAGACAAGACTCTTTCAGCTTTCCAGAAAACTAAATTTTAGATTATTACCATGTCACATGAAAAAGTTATAAGCTTAGAAATACAGCCCTGTTTTCATAAACCAGTTCAGAGTTTCCAGCAAATAACTGATTTTCCAAGTGACTTATCTAAGTCTACAAAATAGATATGAACATGAAAATTGTACTCACTTAAAATAGACTGATAGATCTTTAAAATCCTTTTGGAAGCAACTCAAAATTCTGTTTAAATTAAAAGTTATAGCATCTGAAAGTTGGTACTGCAGAACCAGAAAACCAGAAAAATCTGCAGCAACCACTAAACTTCAAAAAATCATATCTTTCAAACCGCTTGGCCAAATTCTCTGAAATTTTTATGGCATGTTCAAGACACACTAAAGTTTTACAGAAAAATAATCTCATCTAAAAATTAGGTCTGGACTGCTCCCAGAAAATCATTCGTTTTACTGCCAATTATGCATATTTCTGCAGAAATTCTGCACAAAGCATTTCCAACAACCTCACATACCAAATCCTATATTCAAGCCTAGGATTCATCTAAAACCATAATTTTACCTTTCTTTTGACTAACTAAAGTTACTAGCATAATCAACACAGCTCTAAGAGTTTATATTCATTAATTTACCCCTTGTTGCAAAGGCCCACTCATAACTCAAACTCACTTTTCTGCATCTTTATCATAACAAAAATTCACTATACACTTTTCAACAAACAAACACATGATAAACCATCAGTCATAAGCAGTATACACAGCTGCAAGTAACATATCTTGTATAGACTATCCCTTACCTCTCTTCGAGAATTTCACAAACCAAAGCCTGTCCTTTGCTATATTAAATCAGAAAACCCTAACAAACATAATTAAAGAGATTTGTCAATTCATAGAGCTAATTGGCCGAGTTGCATATGGAGCAAGAGAAGAGTTCTTACTCTTGTGATGGTCTGAATTGATTGGTTTGGTTACCAATTAAAAGAATTGGAGCTCAATAAGGGTAGAATCTTTAATTTAGGAAAAAATCAACAGAACACAAGTTACTGGTTCTTACCCAACAAGAGGAACACTAAGAAAACCAGGAAAGGAAAGCGGTAGGGTTCCTTCTTTGGCTTCGGGTAGCAGCTCTCTTGATGACCCTTCTCCTTCTTCTTGGTGGTGACGCACGCAGATGATGATGATTTCTGCTGGGTCTTCCTCTTCCTTCTTCTTGGCCGCCACTCTTGCTTCCTTTCTTCTCTTCGTGTGGTTTCCAGGAAAATTGAGGGACTTGGCTCATCTATATATATCTACAGAAGGTGGGAAGAGGTGAGCTGGTGTGACAAGGCTTCGTGGCCTCTTCCTCTTGCAACACCACATCACAGTATTGATTACAATGAAGAGGTAACCATGGTCTTGGACAACACGTTCGGTTGTGAGAGAAGAAGGGAAGATGAGTTTAATCAGAGTTTTTCTAGGTCTGGGTTATTTAAGGAAAGCATGGTTTGGTTGAACCGGGAGAAGAAAAATCAAACCGGTTCAAAAATTTGAATTATCTAACTAATATGGTTCAAGGGAATACTTATTCCATAGAATAATTGAATCGGAAAAAGGTTTGTCGCTTGGAAGCACTAAAAGAAAAGTTTTGCGCTACGTGTTCTAATTCTAATTCGTTATCTATGCTACTTATATATAAACCTATGCGTGTCAGCGAACGCTGTAAAGAATAATAAAAAAAATCACAGGCCTTATGGGGTAGGGTGGTTACAGAAACTAAATTAAAACAAGATGAAAATCTGAATTGGAGAAGAAATAAAACTAAAAAAAAAAAACCTAAAACCTAGAGAGCCACTCTCTCTAGAAAACCTACATCTAAAACCTAAAATTGTGAATGAATGAAAAGTTAATGATTTCCCCTTCCAGCTTCACTCTGCAGCCTCTAATCTGTATTTTCGGGCCTGAAACTGGGTCTAAAGCAGCCCATCGCTCCCAGCATTTTCTGTAAATTGTAACATGTGATGCTCGTCACGCGTACGCGTCAGCCACGCATACGCGTCATTAGACTTTTCATTGGCCACTCATAGGCATCAGCCACACGTGCGCGTCATCTGTTGAATGCACCAGTCACGCGTACGCGTCATCCATGCGTGCGCATTGCTACCAGATTCTTAAAACATCAATTTCTTGTGTTCCTTCCACTTTTCCATGCTTCTTTTTCATTCTCTAAGCCAATGTTGGCCTATAAACCCTGAAAATACTTAACAAACGTATCACAGCATCGAATGGTAAGAAGAGAGGATTAAAAATTAACAAATTTAAGGCCAAAGAAGTATGTTTTCAATCATAGCACAAAATTAGGAAGGAAAATGTAAAACATGCGAATTATATGCATAAGTGTGAGAATAATGGATAAAATTCACTCAATTCAATACAAAATAGACCGTAAAATAGCGGTTTATCAATCTCCCCACACTTAAATATTAGCATGTCCTCATGCTAAGCTCAAGAGAAGCTATAGAGGAGGTGAAGAGGGATGGTAGGACTTATTAAATGAAACCTATCTATATCAATGCAACTGCATGCAAAATGTTGTTACCTACTTGGTTAAAAGTAAATAAATCTTTCAAGAACAAATATGAACTGAATTCCACTAATTCAAATCATAAAATGAAGTACACATAGACTTGCAAGAAGAAAGCTCGTGAAAGCCAGGAACAAAGAATTGAGCATCGAACCCTCACCAGAAGTGTATACACTCTAATCATTCAAGTGTTTAAGGTTCGATTCTCTCAATTCTCTACTAACCTTGCTTTCTAAGACTTACTCTTCTTCTACCAATTAACAAAAATTTAATGTACAAATACACATATCAAGAGGTCTTTTTAAGGGTTGTAATGGGGTTAGGGTCAAGGTAGGATTGTATTTGGTCAAGTGGACTAAAATCTGAATCCTTGATTAACCTAAACTTCCCACCTAATTTAAGACAATCCATGTAATCAAAATACAAAATCTAACTACCCATTAACTATATTTTGCCACATATTCATGCATCCAAATTTTGAGTACAGTACATATGCATTGCTACCACCATTTACTTTGGGGCATTTGCCCCCCTTTTATTATTTGCTATCTTTTTTTTCTTTTTTTTTATTTTTCTTTTCTTTTTATTTTTCTTATTTTTCTCAATGCATATGATTAAGGTATTGAATGCAAGAATATGTCCTCAACATTTTTACAAAAAACATATATAATACTCAATTTCCAAACTAAATATTTCCAAACCCAACTTCCCCACACTTAAATCATGAGCACTCTCACTAGTCTAAGCTAACCAAGGAATCAAATTAAGGACATTATTGTTTTCCGCTTAGAGTTAGTGATGAGCTAAAGTAAAGAATAAACGGGGTAAAATGGCTCAACATTGGTTTGCAAAGGATGATGAAAAGGGATAAGGCCATATGGTATGTAAGCTATAGTGAAATAAAGGCCTCAATCACGTAAGTGTATGCATACATCAAACAATGGAAATATAGAATTAAGCAAGACAAAGATCACAAGTTTAGAGAGAACAACACACACTAAAAATAAAATATTAGTTGATGAGATGCAACCAATCAAATGGGTTCAAAATCTCATTGGTTTTGTGTATTTGAGCTCTAAACCATATTCTAAAATAAATTTCTTCAAGCAAGTTCAACAAAAATTTTAATTCAAATGAGTGAAATGCTCTAAAACAGTTTCTTCGAAAAGAATTCATCACTTTAACCAAGTAGGACATACATGCAAACAACCAACTACACATGCAATCTATTATGCAATGCAACAACTAATCTAACAAAAAAGATTAAACATTGGTGTTGCGACAGGAAGTAGTTACCCATGAAAGTCGGTATCAACCTCCTCACACTTAAAGATTGCACCGTCCTCGGTGCATGCAAAGATGTGTAAGTGGATGGGTTGCTACACTTGATGCGCTTCCTCTAAAGATTGTGCGGAGAGAGTTGTTGTGCCCCAGGTAGAAACTTTTCCTTTTCCCTCTTGTTGGCTAGCCTGAAAGGAGAGAAGAAGAAAAAAGAAGAAGCCACAAAAAAAGACATGCAAACAAATCAAATATGGGTGGGCTAATGCTAAATAATAATGAGGTTCTCAACTACATGGTAGCTACTACATGTGAGTGAGAAAACAATAGAAGCGAAGGGCATTTCAAGTAAATAGCAGACAAGGCAAGAAGCACCCAAAACAATGCAAGAAATATGCAACAGTTGAGTAAGAACAGTCAACACCAATAGTATAATATCAAACTTAGAAAAGAAAATAAGAACAAGCAACAAAGTTAAAATGCAATAAATGAAAGTATGCAAATGCAATAAATGAGGGAGAATAAAGATGGGAAGGGAAAGGAATGAAGAAGAAGAAAGGTAGAAAGAAAGAAGAACGAGAGAAGAAAATGAAGAAAGTAAAAGATGACGTGACGCGGAAGCGTCGCCCACGCGTACGCGTGGGTTGCAAAATAAGGAAGTGACGCGTACGCGTCAGTCATGCGTACGCGTGGATGTGAATTGTGCTCTGCGCACAACACTCGCACAGTGGCAGCCCAACTCTCTGTTTTTAATACTGGACCTTCAAAATCTTGGCGACGATGCGCACATGTCATTGACGCCTACGCGTGGATATCAAAAATGCAAATGACGCGTACGCGTTAGTGACGCGCATGCGTGGGGTTGGCTATGCGCCTAGCACCCCACCAGCGCAGTCCTGGCACAACTCTCTATCCAGGCCGCGCTGTCGCGCCGTTCCAACACGATTTGGGCACAAACCAAATTTGGGCGTCGACGCGTACGCGTCGGTCACGCGCACGCGTGACAGCCTCTTTTTTTTTTTAACTTAACAGACTACCAAAGTAATGTCAAACATTAATAAACAAGAAAAATCACAATTTAAACTAAATACACCTAACTAAAAATAAAAATTTAACTTATTACCAATATAAATAAAAGAGAAAATTGAAATAATTTACCATGGTGGGGTGTCTCCCACCTAGCACTTTTAGTTAAAGTCCTTAAGTTGGACATTTGGTGAGCTCCTTGTCATGGTGGCTTGTGCTTGAACTCATCTTGAAACTTCCACCAACGCTTGGACTTCTAATAAGCTCCAACACTTCCAAGTGAATTCACCAAGCCTTGATGAAGTTCTTCACAAGCTTTGAGCTCCCATAGTTGATCCTCTGGTATGCTGGGATCCCAAATATTGTTTCTACACCCTTCTTTAAGTTGATCATCATTGTTTCAACTGGGTGGTAAGTAATCCAAATTCTCACTGAGACATCCCAACAACTTCCTAGACCCAATCAATTGAGAACTATACCAACCATTGCACTTAGACCTTGAACATCCAACCATAATGAACTTAGGATTTGTTGCCAACCACTAACCATCCCCCTTTTACTCTTAAAACCACAAAGAGCTCTAAGTTGTCCATTCGTCTCAAGCAAACCGTATGCAAGCGAGAAATTAAATCTTAAGGAGTAGAGATTTACCCCCTTGAATGACAGGACGGATGGTGATGGCTTCGGAAGAGGTGTCTCTAGTGGCGGCTCTTCCAATGTATGCTTCACTCTCTTGGACTCCTCTTTGATGATCTCCACCTCTTGACAAGCTTCTTCAACATCAACCTCTTCCTCAAGTTCAATGGGAGAGGATTCAATTGTAGATAAAAACTCATCAATTATTGAATCCATCTCATGATCAACCTCCTCAACATCAAATTCAAACGTCTTGGAAGGAGGTCCTATGACTTGAGATTCCCAAGGAGGTTTCGCATCTCCTAAATCTTCAACCACTTCCTCTTCTTCAATAATTTTGGAGTTCTCCACTTGCTCTAGTACAAAATCCAGCTCCTCCTTGATGACTTTCACCTCTTGAAAACTTTCTTCAATTCCCACTTTCTTGTTAACTTCTTCCAACTCTTCCTCATTGATGAAGTCATGTCTTGGAGGGTGTATACATTCCTCCTCAACATTGGTTTCACATCCAATGGAAGAAACTTCAACAAGATTCCTATTGTCACTTGGTGTAGAGTTATCTTCAATGATAGAACTTCCCTCTTGTTCAACTTCCCCTAATTCTTCAACTATTCCCTCATCTTCAAGGGTCTCTCCTACCTCCACCTTTTGGGCCTCCTCTTGCTTCTCTTGAAGTAAGGATGCGTGAATCTGATCCATTAAGTCTCTAAGACGATCCCTTCTCTCTTGTTCCATGTTACCAGCATAATTGGGATCGTATTGCTCTTGGATTGATGTATATAGGTGAAAAGGAAGTGCACTAGAGCTCGAGGGTTGAGTATTGGGGGTAGAGGGTGAATCCACACGGGATATAAGAGCTTGGAGAGTAGAGGTGAGACCAGTGAGAGTAGAGGTAAGTGTGGTTTGAAGCTCTCGTTGCCCTTAGCGAATAACACTAAAGGTATCATCTATGGAAGCTTGGGGTGGATAGGAGGGTTCATTTATTGGGAGAAATGGCTCATAATATGAAGGTGATTCTTCTTGATAAGGATATGGAGATGGTGTATATTGAGGTGGTGGTTCTTGGGAGTAATTGTATTGGAATGTGGGTGGTTCTATGTATAGTTCATATGGTTCATATGGTGGTTGGTATGGTAGATAAGGGTTAAGGTCATATGGAGGTGAATGGTGGAAAGGGGCTTGTGAGTATGGTGGTTCAAAGCTATGTTGAATAGGGGATTCATAGGTATGTGGTAGTGGTTGTTAATTGTCACAAAAAGGTCCACCATAACCATTGTCTTGATATGCATCATGGAATGGTTGTTCCTCATAGTATGTTGGTGGAGGTTGTTGCCAAGAGGGTTGTCCATAAGCTTGAGGCTCCTCCCACCTTTGATTGTCCTATCTTTGATGCATGTTCTCATTGTAGCTTCCATTCCCTACAACAAAATTTGAACCAAACTCATAGCCAAAGGGGTGAGAATTCATAGTAACAAGAGAAAATAAAAACAAAGACTAATAAGAAATAATGAAAATAAACTCCTAGAACTAGAAATAACTAACAAAGAAACAAAAAGGCAAATATATTCACAATATTCACAATAACCAATAATAAGGCACACATTTGCAATTCCCTGGCAACGGCGCCAAAAACTTGACGGAGAAAAAATGTCGGTAAAGATTTTCACAAAAATATCGCGTTGCAAGTATAGTTCTAAACCGACAATAAAACCTCAATCAATGTTTAGATTGTTTGTCACTTAAGCAAACTCAATAAAATTAACCGAATTATTTAAACCTCGGGTTGTCTCTCAAGGAATTGCAGGAAAGTGTAGTTTATTATTGGTTATGGGAAAGTATATTTTTGGGTTTTGAGTTTAATAAGCAAGGAATGTAGATAACAAGAAAATAGCTAACAACTAAGAAAGGTCCTAGCAAGGGTTGAGAATCGGAATTTCTACCCTCATTATCATTATCAATTGTGATGGTAATTGCAAATTTCTCTCACTTAGTTAACCTCTAACAATTGAAGGAAGTCAAGTGAGCAAATCAACTTGAGTTCACAAGTCCTAGTCAAAGACTAGAGTTAGTGAAGCTCAAGCCAACTAGCATGCAACTTTCAATCACCAACCAACAAGAGACTTTGACAATTCAAGAGTCTCCAAATTACTCAATCCAAGCTAAGAATACAAAAATCTAATTTAAAATCCAACCAAGTATTTTATCAAACACTTGGAAGGCACAAAATAAAAGCATAGAAAAGTAATAAGAGAATGTAAAATCTAAGACCAACAATTGCAAGAAATCAATAACAACAAATGAAGAAAGACGCAATAAACATGAAATACCTCAAATTGCATTAAAAGGAAATTGAATCTAACAATAAGTGTTCATAAACTAAATTGGGAAAATAAAGAATTTAACAAGAGAAGTAGATGAACTAAGGTACTAGAACACATAAAAGTAGAAGAAAACTAAATTAAAGCAAGGTAGAAATCTGAATTTGAGAAGAAATAAAACTAAAAATCATAAAACCTAGAGAGAGGAGAGAGCCTCTCTCTCTAGAAACCTAAAGTGTGTATGAATGAAAGTTAGTGAATGCTTCCTTCCTTCTTCCAGCTCTACTCTGCAGCCTCTAATCAGTATTTTTGGGCCTGAAACTGGGTCCAAAACAGCCTAGAAATCGCCCCCAACATTTTCTGTTAATTGCAGCACGTGACGCTCGTCACGCGTACGCGTCACTACCAGATTCTGAAATCCTTCATTACTTGTGTTCCTTCCACTTTTGTATGCTTCTTTTCCATCCTCTAAGCCATTCCTGCCCTATAAACCCTAAAAACACTTAACAAACGTATCACGACATCGAATGGTAAGAAGAGAGGATTAAAAATTAACAAATTTAAGGCCAAAAAAACATGTTTTCAATCATAGCACGTTGAGATAAGGGGGTATTTTCTTGAATAAGAGGAGAGGACAGCCAAACAAAGAATATAAGGAGGTATTTTTGTCATTTAAAAAAATATTTTATTCAAAATGACGATTTTAATATCAAATAAAACGTTGGGAACGATTTTAAATCCAAAATAAGATTAGAGACGAATTTGATTGTGATCCTAAATCTTAGGACCAAATCAGTACTTATCTCTTATAGAAATAACTTCTTCTTTTAATATTTCCCTTTAATTTTATAGAAAAGGACTTTATAAGTTTGAAACCAAATTATTACACCTCCAAGACTTAATACTTC
>NC_029793.2:134651116-134679518 GCF_000816755.2 Arachis ipaensis | reverse complement strand
TAAAATTTATTATTTTTTATTAATATTTAAATACCAAATTTAAAATTATAAATTTTATATTTTAAATTCTAATAGTATAAAAAAAAGATATTGACCAATAATATCGAGTAATATTAATAATAAAGATTAAGCTCTTTAAAATTTCTCAAATAAAAAAAATGACTGCAAATGTATGTTACTAAAATACACATTAAACATTCTAACAGCATAAATTATTTTCCAACCGTATAAATACCCAAATGGCTAAAACTACCTTTAATTTCCATCCTAAATCCAACGTAACGCCATGGCTATCTCCAACACAAACCTCTTTCTCTTCTCTGTTCCTCTCCTTACCTTCACCATTATCTTCCTCATGCAACTAAACAAGGCAAACTCATCAGATTCCCTTTCCTTCAGCTTCGACAACTTCAATCAAGAAGATGGAAGAAACCTAATCTTCCAAGGTGATTCAACCATTTCACCAACGAAGAACACACTCCATATCACCAAGGTGAATAGTCAAGGCAACCCAGCTCCAAACTCCCTTGGAAGAGTCTTGCAATCAGCCGAACTACAGCTTTGGGACAAAGCTACAAACAGACTCTCAGAATTTGATTGTCAATTCAGCTTCGTCCTCAAATCCCCGGTTTCCGAACCGGCCGACGGCTTGACCTTCTTCATCGCCCCCTCCAACACCACCGTACCGGGGCTTTCCCCCGGAGCTCTATTAGGGATCTTTGATGCTCATAGCCATCTAAATCCTTCTCTAAACCAAATTGTTGCCGTTGAGTTCGACACCTTCTCCAATTATTGGGATCCAAGTTACCCGCATATTGGAATCGATGTCAACACCATTCAATCCGTCAAGACTGTGCAATGGGAGAGGAGAGAGGGTGAAACCGTAAATGTATTGGTTTCTTACACTTCTAGATCTCGAAAGCTAGAGGTCATTGCAAGTTACTCTAATGGTCAACGATTCGAGGTGTCTCATGTCGTTGACCTAAGGGATGTGCTTCCAGAATGGGTTAGGGTTGGATTCTCAGCTGCAACAGGAGCACAATACCAATCGCATGAGATTCTATCATGGTCTTTCACTTCATCCTTGAACTACGTTCAAATGGAAATAAAATGAGTATCTTGCACGTGATATGCGATCTACTGAAGAGATTTCTATATAATGATATGAATCACAATCATCATCATGTGTTCCATGTGTATGATGTTATGCTAATAAAGGACAGACAAGTGTACTGTTTTCCAGTTTCCATGGTCTAGTTTTTCTGTACATTAGGGTTTTCGTTGCTTCATCAGAAGCATGATATTCCCTAGCTAGTACTTTATCATTTCATCAGATGAATAAATTAATTACTTCCAACCCCAGTTTTTTATTTTTATTTTAATTGAATAAGATAAAAGTGTTTCGTTGGAAGAGAAGATACATATATGTGTAAATGTTTGACCCTCAATAAAAGGGAAATGAAGAGTGCATTGAATTTAATCTAAAAAATAAAACCAATACTAATTATTAAATATTAATAATTAATTGCTGATTAAAAATAATAAATTATATTAATCTTCTAGTATTTTTCTCCTTAAGTTGAATGTTTAAACTTAACATTTCTTTTAAGACAATGAAATAAATAAGTATTTCAATTCACTTTAGATTTTAAATGTTATCATGTATACTATTATACTTTTAGACTTAATATTAAGACCTATAGCCACTATAAATAAATATTATAAATACACATTGTAGAAAAACATCTATATTTCTGTCTACTTCTCTCCACGGCTAATTAATGTATCAATCATGTGGAGATTAGACATGGCACGTGTTATTGAATACCAAATTCATATAGATGTGTATGTTTTTGCTATTGACCTCATACGGTAATCATATATTTTACATGCACGTTAATTAATATTGATCTATCTTCATATTTTATTGATATTCTGATTCAAAGTATGAAAATAAAAAAATCTATATAAATAATTATCATTTAATGTGAATAATAAACGAAGCAATTGAGAAGGGAAAAAAGGAATTTATATATTTAAAAAATGTGAAGCGAAACCTTCACTATTCACATCCAAAACCAAAAGCAATAAAGAGGAAGCCGAGTCAAATAATGTAGGGAGCTACTCAAATGAAGATGCAAAAAGTATTTTTTTATGAAAATGTTTTGTATAAAAGTGTGATTTATTAATTTAGCCATATTTTAAATAAAAATAACACTTTTATAATATATCAAAATCTAACCCTACAATCTATCATCTAAGAGTCAAAAAAAAAATCATCATATAAAGACAATTATAATATTTTTATGGGAGTACCCACCAATAATGTATATCACTGAAATATTACAAAGTTGCAGTAATCACTATACACTGCATGTGTAGGTGTGGCACAGCAATATTATTGGGCAATTAATTTCCTATCCGATCATAACTATTGATACCGTACCCCATCCAATAATTCATGGTACTTTATGCTTGGATAGCGTGAGAATGTGAGGTGTTGCCTTCCCTTGGGCTCCATTTGATTAGAATACACACTGAGAAACAAACGTCGAAAGATAGATTAAAAAGACATATATATATATATATATATATATATTATGTTTGGTAAAATAAATACATAAGCCACACAAAACTCTAAAAAATCATAATACCTTCATCTTTTATTTTCACTATCATCACCTAGACTTTCCATTTACCACAATCTATTTTTTTTCCTCCACCATTCATAACTAAAAATAAATCAAACATCAACCTAAATTATTATTACTAACAAGATTTCTTTCAAAAATCAATTCAACAATTCTTATTTTTTTATTAAAAAAATAAAAATCTGTTGGAAATTCTCGACCACTGATCAGGAGATTTATGAAAGAAATCAAGTGAGAGAACATACTATGAGAAGACATTACATCCGATTCAATTCAAAAACTTGAAGGTAGTAAGTTAAGGGGTCTCTCATCTTATAAATTCTTCACTCTTTCTTATTTTCTTCAATATAATGTGAGACTAATTTCATACACTACTCTTTACACTTACAAACATTAACATCTTCTTTCATAGTTTTTCCCCAAATCTTCTATATCCCAAATACATTTTCGCTTCCACCGTGTCTCTGTCGTTCTACATCACTCGAAGCGACAGATACTTGTAGTACCCTACACAAGTCTTCAAAATCATTGAGTAGAGAAAGTGATCGAAACACAATGTACAAAGAAAAAGAGTGGGAGAGAGACAACGGTGGACGACGAAAAGAGGAAAAGGGAGAAAAAGGTGTATAGCGGTGGTGGCAGTAACGATTTCAGAGGGAGCAGTAATGAAGACGAAAATAATAATGAAGGGAGAATGGAAGAAGAAAAAAAAAATAGTGAGCCATTGAAAAAAGAATGAGGTGAAAAATACTAATAGGAGAGAGATAAGTTTGGAAGGAGAATAAAAGGATAAAGTTTGGAATTTTAAAAATTAAATAAAAATAAAAATATAAAATATCAATGTCTTATAAATTATGTTTCAGTGTCTTAATTATTTAGAGATGAAAAAGTATAGGTAGACAATAAAAATACTAAACAATGTGAACAATAGATATATCGAATATTCATTTCATTAAGTGTATGAATGATTATTTTAATATTAAAAATTTGATTGGTAATTATTCATGTTATTTAAAAAAATTATTATTTACCTAACACTCTCCAATAAAATTATATCTCTGTGTTTATTCGTATTCTCTTATAGAGGAATGCTAGGAAGCCAACAATTTTGGTGTTTTGTAACCATCAATTGACCATCAATAATATTTTTAATGGTATAAAATTACATCTAATAGTAGAAGATCATTCATTTTTATTTTAATAGTTAAGTGCTGGTCAAAAAATATAAAAGTTGCTGGCCCCTAGACTTTTCCTTCTCCTATATTCATTATAAAATTGTGTCTTATTAAATTAAACAAAGAATATATGTCACCTGTCTATATCTTAAAAAGATATGAACAACAACTAAATGCTACCTTATTGCATGATATACTCATAATTCTGATGGCCTGATGGGCACATTATTCAGCTCAATAATTATGTTAACGCAAGATTCTTTTTATTTTTAATTTTTTTAAAAGGAAATTGAATAAATAAATAGGAAATTTAATTTGCTTAATGAAATCTGATTCCAGAATTCAGAATAAATAAATTTCTAAGTAATTTGTTTTTGTTTTTTTGTCGAAGCCATGTAGTTAAATGGACCTCTACTTTATATACAAGTCGAACAATAATGTTACGTGACTAGTAAATATTATTATTTTAAGTTTATATTTGATCAATAATAATTTGTATTTATATTTGCAGATATTTATACACAAAAAATTATATAATTTATATCTATATTTATCTAAATTTACACATATCAGTTAATACAATTTGTACCCATATTTTTTAGAATTTACATATATAAATTAGTAAAATTTATTTAAAAATAATTTAGTATCTGTACTAGCTAAATAATGACCAAAATTACTAAAAACTGCTGGCCCTATAGTTTTTGTAGGTCCAAAATACATGTCATTAAATCAATTTGGGTTGGTCGAATGGTCAGTTCACTCATCCGCTTAAGTAAGTGTCGGAAGTTTGAATTTCGCCTTATGCATGCAGTAACCTATTGGCCAACAACAAACCGTTAAATGGAGGTTAGATCGACGATGGATTAGTCCTTAGTGTGTTAGATTGGAGGATACCGTGGACAAAAAAAAAAACTCCTAATATATAATTTCTTTTAGATAAATATTAGAAATTAATTTTTAGTTAATTAGTATTAATATTTTTTTATTTAAAATTTAAAATTTAGAATTCAAAATTAAAAATTTATAATTTATTTAAAATCTAAAATTTAAAATAAAACAATTTTTAAAAAATTAACTGAAAAAAAATTAACTCTCTGTCGTTACTTTTTTATTCCAATTCAAAATACTTAGCAAAGAGGGAAAAGTTTTACTAACTTTATACATTGAAAATTTTAACTATTTTAGATTTTAATAAAAACTTATTTATTAAACACCTTACTTATTAACACCCTAAAAACACTTATTGTTCAACAAATAAAAACTAATTGTCTAACTTTTTATACCAAATCCTCATGGGTCCTTTCACAGAGCACCTAAATAAATAGCTAAAAGGCTAAACCCATCATTGTAGCAAGCAAATATTAGCTACACTACATACACATCCCCAACACCATGGCTGTCTCCAACTCAAACCTTGCCATCATAACCATAACCATCCTCCTCATGCTTCTAAACAGGGCATGCTCATTAAATTCCCTTGGTTTCAGCTTCGATAACTACTTCCATCAAGAAGAAAGAAACCTAATCTTGCAAGGTGATGCAAAGATTTCACAAACCAACACACTCCAACTCACCAGCACCCCCAACAAAGTTGTTGGACGAGTCTTGCACTCGTTTCAATTACAGCTATGGGATAAAAGCACAAACAAACTCGCAAGCTTTGACTCACAATTCAGCTTTGTGCTCACATCCCCGGTCCGCGGTCCGGCCGATGGGATCGCCTTCTTCATCACATCGCCGAACTCTACCATACCACAGAATTCCGGCGGAGGTTACTTAGGGCTTTTTAATTCTAAGACTGCCCTAAGTAACACTTCGTCGAACCAAGTGGTGGCAGTTGAGTTTGACACGTACATTAATCCTACTTATGATCCAAATTACAATCACATTGGAATTGATATTAACTCCATTAAGTCCTCAAAGCTTGTTAGATGGGACAGGAGGGAAAATGAAACCCTTGATGTATTAGTATCATACCATGCTGAGACACAAACCCTAGAAGTCAAAGCTAATTACCCGGATGGTCAAAGTTATGAGGTGTCTCATGAGATTGACTTGAGGACTGTGCTTCCAGAATGGGTTAGGGTTGGGTTCTCTGCTTCCTCTGGAAACCAATATCAATCGCATAGCGTTCTATCATGGTCTTTCTATTCTGGTTTGTATTACATTGGTCACAAGAATGAGTATCTTGCAAGTGATATATGATGATCTGAACGAATTAATTTCTATGTTATTATATGATGTATATGATCATCATATATATGTATGTGTTATGATATGTACTTTATATTATGGTGCTAATAAAGGACAAGTTTTGTCCATGATCTAATAGTAATAATTAATAATGAATGGTGAAAATTCATGTGCATCAATTTCACATAAAATTGATAACTGTTAGATAAAAATTTAAATAAAATTGATTATACCTAAATTTTCACCTTAATGAATTAAGCACGTCGTTAGGGTTTTCGTGTAAAATAAACTTTTTTATGTATAACATATGTATCTTCGTGTTAGAATTTGTTTATGAGAAATGTTACCGGCCAAAATTCTTTATCCGGCAACATTTTGGATCAATATTTAAAAGGGTAAAATATACTTTTTACCTTTAAAGTTTGATAAAAATTTTAAAAATATCTTTAAGTTTTATTTTGTTTTAATTTTATCCCAAAAGTTTTCGATTTGCATCAAATATACCCCTGATTGTTAATTTTTCAAAAAATTTAAGACCAATTCAACAACAATTTCATAAGAACAACCCTCAACACAAGCAAATCAAGCATAATTTTCATGCATTATTGTTAGATTGGTCTTAAATTTTTTGAAAATTTAGCCGTCGAGAATATATTTGATGCAAATCGAAAATTTTTGGGACAAAATTTAAACAAAATAAAACTTATGGGTATTTTTAAAATTTTTGCCAAACTTTAAGGACAAAAAATATACTTTATCCTATTTAAACTGTTTACTAAAATTTTATAATATTAGTCCTAGCATAATTGACTGAAATTAACTGTTATCATATTGGTTCTACCCGGAGAACAATAATTTAATAGGCCAGGCTGTGATGAGTTAAGAGACTCTATGTCTCTATCCTCTTAGATTTGTGGACTCCACAACCAATAATGCAATACTGGCAAGTGGCAATGATGGTCCCTATCGCACCATCGTTGAGAGGGGGCAGAAGCCGAGGGAAGAAGTGCTTACTATTATTAGCTCTGTAGCTCAATGATGGTCCCTATCGCACCATCTTAATTATATTATTTTTTTCTAAGTAAACTTATTTTTAAAAACATATTAATTTTAAAAACATCCACTAAAATGTGTATTTCTTGTAGTGCATATAATGAATAGGCATGGGAAGTTCCTCCAATGGCATAAGTATCTGCGAAAATTTATCTATTCAAAGATAGATTTAGGGAGTATTTTCTTTCCACCAGATGAAAAATGGAGACTCGTATAATAAATGGGGCGGCGCAAGTCTTATCCTGTGGAGATCCATATAATTCCATTATAAAAAATTACTTAAATGCCTTTTAGATATATATTAGTTTTAGTGTTTCTTTTGAAATCCTCACTACAAGAAAAGTGCCGAGAACTGTCAGATTTAGCATTGACTTTTACCGGCGAATTTAGCATCGGATTTTCTGACGAATAAGAGGAAAAATTTGTTGCCAGAAAAAATTACCGTCGAAGCAGTTTTTTCGTCGCTAAATTCAACGGTAATTAATGGCGCAAAAACGTAACTCACCCACGCTAATTTTACTGTTGAATATTCCGTCGGTATCACGGTTTAGTAAAACGCGTCGTTTTGGTAATTTATCGGCAGATTAATCCAACGGTAAAATTGGAGTAAAATTCAAACACGAAACCCTTCCCCCTCACTTCTGCGAACACTATCTCTCTCTTCTCGTCTTCTCTCTCCCTCTCTGTTGAAGTTGTCATCGTCGCGACCGCCGGGAGCACGTCGTCGTCGTCCTCACCACCCGGAGCACCCGTTGTCACCGCTGTTGCACATCGTCATCAATGTTGTTGCTGTTGTCCCTACCGCATCTTTCACCATGGTTGTTGTTCACGTGGCCGTCACTGCCGCCTCTGTTACCACCACGTTAAAGAGACCTTGTAATCACTATTATCGGATTTATTGTTTGTATGGCTATTTTATTTTTCTAGATTATTTTGTGAGTTTGGCATTTTGTTAGGGTTTTTGTTAAATCAGTGGTTAAATTTATTTAATGAAGTTTGTGATTAGGAGTTGTGTTAGTTTAATACAAGTAAAAATTAAATCATGTTAGGATAGGTTAAGTACGGTGAGATTAAGAGTTCTTGAGCTGTTGAAAGATTTTAGTTGAGTTTAGTGAATAAGTTTTTTCAATTGCATTGAACTTATGTCGCTTATTTTTGTGATGCCTGTTGTTAGTTGGGTGAAATTAGAATTAGGTGTTATTTAATTAGAATAACGAGTTTTATTTATTCTTTCAAATTAGTATTTGAATTAGTTTCACCTTGTGAATTTAATAGGTTATCATTTTTATTAGGACGGTATTATTTTCTCTGAGATCAGTTAAAGTTTGCTTTTTTTGTAGTCTGTGCAGTAATATTCCACATTAGTTTTTTATCTCTGAATATAATGAATTGCTTAAATTTTATGTTGGACTTACGTTTTCTAGGATAGAGTTCTAGGACGGAAGTGGGAGAAAGTCGCGTAGTGGTGCCTTCTCGAAACCCTTGTTTGCTAGAAAATTGTGGAGTTATAAGGGAGTTGCACACCAGAACGGTTAGGATTTGATGTTTTATTAAATACGTGTATGTTATAATTTATGCCTGTATCTATTTTTTCTTCGAAAACTGTTATATTTATTTGATGGATGTCTCTGAATTAAGGAGAAGTTCTGCTAAATTATCATTTAAATTGTTTAAAACATGTTTGGTTTGAGAGAAAATAATAATTGTATTTGGCGGACGGGAGATTCTATTTACAGGATACACTCTGCTGAATTTTCTAAAAATTTTAATAAGTTGTGTTGTTGGTTGAATTCTAGGGTGTGTGTTACCATATAATTTTAAGTCATCATCTATGGATGTATGATAGGGCTAACGATGGACGGCGTGGGGTTTAAACCCTAAATATTTTGAGGGAGTTGACACGTTTGTTGTGCATATCTTCAGTTTGGAACCGTTTAGGTCTGAAGGGATATCTAGGTGTTCGTGTTATAAGTATTAGCTGACTAAGTGATTAGGACCTTCCTATATAACACTTCACCTCTACCATAATGGGTTCAATGATAGGTATTAGATGTGGATGGAACACAGAAAAATGGACGAGCAAGGAATTAACTGGTCTGCCTTGAATTTGAATAGGTCTGATAGTCGATCAATGAGTGTTCAAGTGGTGAGAGAACTAAATAATGGAAGAATTGAATTGGGAGGAAGAGGGATACAACGAGATAGTGTTTGATGCAATATGTGTTACGAAAATGGAAGAGGCTGAACAAGAGCCTAACTTGGAGGCAAAGAGATTTTATCATATATTAGAATTTGTCGCAAAACCTTTGTTTGAGGGGTGCATTCATACGAAGTTGTCTCTACATGTGTTAGAATGATGAGTATTAAGTCAGAGTCAAATTATACAAGAGGTACCTGTCGGGACCACTGGCATCCCCCGGAGCCACTACGAAGCAAAAAAGTTAGTTTCAAAATTGGGTCTAAATTGGGTGAAAATTGATTGTTTTTTGAATGGTTGTATGCTGTATTACAAGAGGATGCAGACCTAACTGAATGTAGATTTGTGGAACTGAGGTTTCAAGTCAAGATAGAACAGATTGGTAACTGCGGTTAAAGAGAGTTTCAATGAAACATATGCACTACTTGTTCTTAATTCCTAGGCTGAAATGATTGTATGCATCAATGAGTTCAACCCCACACATGACCTGTCATAGTAACAAGAGAAAAGATGGAATCATGACGCACTCATCACATGGAGATGCTTGGAAACATTTTGATTGGGTCCATCCTAAATTTGCGAGTAAGCCTAGAAACGTTAGACTAGCTTTGTGCTCTGGCGGGTTCACACCAAATTTCAATTTCAGTAATACGTACTCTTGTTGGCTTATAGTGGTGACACCTTATAACCTGAGTCCCAAAATGTGCATGAAGGATCCACACATATTCCAAACTTGTATCATACCTGGTCCCAACAATCCAAAGGCCAAAATAGATGTCTTCTAACACCCCTTGGTGGATGAGTTCATGGAATTGTGGATCCATTGTGTAGAAAGTAGAAACATATGATATTTTCATGAAGACAAGCTTTCAATTGGGTGCTGTGTTGATGTGGACCATTAACAACTTTTCTGTATACAGGATGTTGTCAGGTTAGTCCACTCAGGGAAGAATGGCATGTTCTATTTGTATGGAGGATACAAAGGCATTTGGTTGACAAATGGCGATAAGAATTCGTGGTTTGATTGTCATCGAATGTTCCTCGACATCAATCATCCTTTTCGGTGCAACAAAGACTCATTCAAAAAGAATAAAACTGAACAAGAAGAGGCACCCGTGATGTTGAGTGGTAGGCAAGTTTGGCATTGTGTCAGTCAAATCCCAAGGATCATCGATAACAGGGCAGGTTTGAGACCTCTAGGATATGGCAGAGAGCATAATTAGACTAAATAAAGTATATTTTGGGAGTTGCCTTATTGGAAAGACAACTTGGTTCGACATTGTCTTGATGTGATGCACATTGAAAAAAATCGTGTTTGATAATATCATGCTCACAATAATAGACGATGAGCGAACAAAGAATAATGATAAGATTAGGTTGGACTTGGTGGACATTTATAGGCAGCCAGATCTGAACTTAAAGAGACTTGAGAACTAGCGGTGGACTAAACCAAAGGCAGTGTTCTCTCTAATGAAGGACAGAGACAAAATATTTGTAAATAGATTAGAGGATTGAAATTTCCTGATGGTTACGCCTCTAACTTGAATAGGTGTGCAAACATCTCACGGGATAGGCTTGCTGCGTTGAAGAGTCATGATTGTCATGTCTTCATGGAGTCTTTGCTTTCTGTCACATTCAGAGAATTTCCAACCAACATCTGGAAACCCCTCACAAAAATAAGTGAGTTCTTTAGAGAGTTATGTACTACAAAACCTAGTATTAATGATCTCACAATCATGGATAAGAACATTCTTATCATACTTTGTAAGCTAGAGAGAATATTCTCTCCATCCCTTTTTGACGTTATGGAACACTTAGCAATCCACCTACCGTACAAAGCAAGACTATGTAGACTGGTCCAATTTAGGTGCATGTACCCATTTGAGAGAATAATTGGTTCATTCAATAAATGCACCGTGAAGAACAGAGCTCAGATTGAGGGCAACATCTGCGAAGCTTTTCTAGCTAAGGAAACACCCGCATTTTGCTCATTCTATTTTTAGCCTCATGTTGAGTCACGTAGAACAAAGTTTGGAAGAAACGATGAGAAGGGAGAATCCTCATCAAGTGAAACAACATATCCAATCTTTACTCAGGAAGGAGCTACAATGGGTGCGGACAGTGACTACTAGTTAGAGAAGAAGGAAATCAATGCCGCACATCTGCATGTGTTGCATGACTGTGACCAGATTTCAACCTACCTCATGTGAGTTTTTTAAGTCGTCGTGAATATTGCTTAACTTCTTTATCCTATTCTATCATATAAGTTATTCCAAGAGCCAAATTTCGATACCCCATTGAACAATTTTCCACATTGGTTTAAAGAAAATGTCAGCGTGCATCTAACTGAAACAACAGATTACGAACTAGTTGCACTTAGTTGGGGCCTAATGAATAAGAGCATAAGCTACCCAATATACAATATTAATGAATATCAGTTTCATTCTTTACAATAGTCGATTGGAAAGAAAATAGATAACACCACAGTTTGGGTTCATAGGGATTCAGGCAGTGGTCATTCTGATTGGTTTGGTGTGTTGCATAATATAATTCAATTAGAGTATTTCTGTCATACTACGTACAACGTGTGCGTGATCCAAGTTCGCAACAAGGAACACAAAGTACAAGGACTATGACACCACTAAAGTTAATGTAACCAAGAAATATAGGCATTACGAGCCTTTTACTCTACTTCAAAATGCACAACAGGTATATTATTTGCCTAATTCTAGTTCATGCAAGTCTAGTTGGGTGGTTGTTGTTAACATTAACTCAAGAGGCCGCATCGAGTCTGATGGGACAGAGGGTCAGGAACCTTACCAAATTGATAACCCAACTCCTTCGAAAATGGTAGTTGATACTGGTGATCCGATCACCCTTAGATCAATTGTTTTGGATAATGACATTATTGACCTTTGAATAGATGACAATGCACTACCACCAGAGGATGATTATTTCAAGAAGAAGATAGGATCGATGGCGACAAAGAAGAGGAATACGAGTTCCATGATCAGAAAACTACCACGGAAGAGGACGATGGTAAACCAGAGGAAGAAGATGACAGATTTGAATAGGGTTAATGTAAACATAGTTCTATCTTATGTATTTCTTTACCAAACTTTAAGAAGAATGTAATATAATTAGCATTGTTTCAAATATTTCAGTAACCAATATTTTATATTTTTAGATTGTATATTTGATATTTCACATCAAGTTTAAAGTACTGTTTCAAGTATTAATTATCACGGTACGTTATAGGTGGACAGAAAAAAATTATTTAAAAAATTTAATCTTCTGTCAGAATTACCGTTGGAATATACCAACGGTAACAACCCAGCTAATTTTCCAAAAAAAAAACTTAGAAAAAATATTTCCGTCGGCTTTTACCGTCAAAGGGCGCAAAGCTGTATGCTTTGGTGCCAATGTTATCCTCAAAATTTTTCTGACTGTAAGTTGCAACAGATTTCATTTTTTATATCCATATTCTCCCACTAAATCTGACCCAAATTACCGTCGGATACATGAAATTTGATAGTAATTTGTTACTGGCGAGGTTTATTCCGTCAGATGAATTCCAACGTAAAATTTGACGGTAAATCATGTACCGTCAGATTTTATTCATTTTTCTGATGGTAAAGCCGATGGTACTCAACGTTTTTTTGTAGTGCTTAAGCATAGTCATCAATGTCACATCGTCACTCACTCACTCATGATGACACGTCATCTTAAGCGATTTTTAGGATTCTTTATCATTCATTTTCTTATGTGTTAATCAAATTTCTTATGTTTTCTAATAGAATTCTATAAATAATCAAATATTTGAATTTCGGAAAGTGTTGTTGTGTTTTCAGGTATTTTTAGGCTCAAAACAAGCAAGAATTAAAGTTTTTTTTACAAGAAAAACACAAGTACAACAAAAGCGTGGCTTAAGGAACAAAAGCGTGCCGTAAGAAATGGCGCCTAAGCACCCAAGAAGGCACGCCAGGCGGCCAAGCCAAACGCCCAACGGCCAATCCCATGCGCTGCTCACACGCCCGGCGGCTAAGACCCATGCTTGGTGGCCTTCCTTGCTTGCTTTTATCCGCCAGGCGTCCTCCAAGCTTCCAACACGCACGTCCGATGTGTATGCTTCCTGGGAGGTGCATTTGGGCTTACGCCCAAAATCCTATAGAACAAGCCTAGTGTAAAGACAATTTCAACTCTCAAGATGTAACAATTAAGGCCAAATCTTAATTATCCACATCATTAGAAGCCTTAATCACATCCAAAATATTCAGGACTCTAGAAATATAAAAGATCTAGTTGTTAGGATTTGATTTGAATTATTGTTTTGATTTCAAATTAAAGTCCGGAATTAGTTATCTTATCTTTTCCTTCAAGATTAAGATAGTTTGAATTTGAATTCTAGAACTAGGATATAAATAAGTGAAACTTGTTCACAGAGAAGGACATTCCGTTCCTCAGCATAATTTTCTTCTTGTTTTTTTTTCCATTCTATGGGTAACTAATCCTCTGTCAAAGGGTTAGGAGCTCTGTTTATATTTTCTATGGATTACTTGTTCAAAGTTTATTTTATTTTGAAGTCTTCATTGATCTATTTCATGATTGAATGATTCATTCTTCATTCGGATTAGTAGCATCGAAAGGCATGTTAATCCATTTTAAATTCATTTATTATAATTGAAAATTTTGATATTTGAATTAAAGCTTGAAAACTCTTTCACATGTCTCTTTGAATTCGACTAGGAATAGTGGTTCAATTAGAGTGCGACACATGCATGATTTTCAATTACTCTAATTTTGAATAAGTGACATATAATTCAAATTAGAACAACTTTTGAAAATTATGTTTTCTTCTAAAGGTTTAACTGGATAGGACTAGCTTGAATACGTGACATATAATTCGACCTAATGACTATTTTTAAATCTTATTAGAAACTAAATCAGTTTTTGTGCTTAAACTCTTTAATTAATTAACCGACAACTAGTTGATTAGGAACTAAGGAATTGGAAATCAGTTACTAAAGATTTGTCGTGAAAGATTTTTGCATACTTCAAAATGAGTAAACAAGGTTTGGTTTTCCTAAGAACATAAACATCTCCAAAATCCTTGACTCTCACAATCATTGTCTTCTCTCAAATCAACATCCAAGCTCACTATCTCTCAAGTACTCAATATTCCAAGCAAGATACAAGTTTTGCCCTCATCGTCAATCCAGGTTATTTTAATCTAATTAGGTATTTAATATGATATTTGCTTGCTCAATCCTTTAATCCTCGTGATAACGATATCCACTCATCGTGGTATTACTTGAACGATCCAGTGCACTTGTCGGTATCTGTGAGTTTTAATTTTCGCTCATCAACTCCCTCTCTTCTTTCAAGTTCATGAAACCCTACCCTCTCTAGTCCACCTCTTCTCTCAACGCCATCTGCCACCCTTTAAACTCGGCTCTTCATCGCCGTGTTTCTCCTTTTCATTGCTTTCTCCTCTCACCCTCAAGGTTATTGCAGCAGTTGTCGGCTCGTCGCGCGCTTAAGATTACCTGCTGTCCCGAGCAGTCGAGGAGAACGTCTTCTCCATCTTCATGCATTAGAGAGTGTCGAGGTCTCCCTCGCAGCAGTGAGTGTCACCCTCTCCGTTGTTTTGTATCGCCGTTGTCGCCGTTATCCTTCCGGTAAGTCAATCTATGTGATTTTCATTTATCTTAAAGCATTTGTTAATTATTATAGCATGGTTTCTGTGATTCATGTGATTCCTTTGATTTTTGTTATTTACCTTGAATCATTCTTGTGATTATGCCTCATATATATGCCGTACTGCCTCTGTTTGTTTTATCAATGTCTCTCTATTTGTACAATTTGTGAATTTGTTTTGAATGTTTGAATTTTGTGCATTTACTTTTATTATTGTCTTTGTTTGTGAATTTTTGTTATTTGTGATTTTGTTTTGAATGTTTGAATTTGTGGATTGTTTTTATCATTGTCTATGTGTGAATGTCTATGATTTGTGAATTTGTTTTGAATGTTTGAATTTATCTGATTTGTTTTCTTCTTTTAGATGTAGGATTTAAACAAATCGAAATATACTATCACTACTATTGCACGATGAAAGAAGGCTTGAGAATTATGTTTTTACAATGTGATGAATTAATATTTTTTAGTTTTTGGATATGTTTGGTTATTTTATGAATATGTTTTGTATTTGAATGGAGACAATGTTTATTGGATAGTGCTATTTAAGTCTTTGAAGACTATGAAAATTATGTTTGTAATTATAATTGAGGATTATCTTTATTTTTTTCAATTTTTTTTTGTTTAGTTTTTTAAAAATTTGCAAAGACTTCAATCCTTGGCGAATACAGGGTCCCCATTACCTGTCACGAAGACAGAGCGAAAACGGGGACATGTTATGGAGGCGGGAGTGGAGGTGGGGAGAGACATGTCCCTGTTTCCATAAAAACTCATTGCCATCCCTAATAATGAATAGGGTGCATATTGTCATATTGGTAAAATTTTGACAATACTTTTACTTAGTTTAAAATAAATGTTTATAGAAAATTTGAAATCGGCTTAACTATTTTTTATTAAATATACTATAAATAGACTTTAATTAAATCATATGAGCTAGGGAGACTATAAATAGTAAACATACATACTTTATATATTTTTCTAATTTTCTCTTTTTGTTTTTAACATGGTATTAAAAGCATAGTATTCTTTTTGAGCAATCTAATATTATTATCTCAAATTCTGTTAAGAACAAATGTTGTTCATATACATATAATTTTGAGAAAAAAAATTTTAAACGGTCATTGACAATTATTTCAAAAGATAACGAAATTCTCAACAAAAAATACCTTTTTTAGCTTCTAATCTTTACTTTTATGAGACTGATTAGCTCTTCTGTCAATATTTCTCCATGTATTAATGGAATAAGCTTACACGACATGTTAAACGGTTGATTTATCCATTAAGAACCAATTAGGATTGACAAATTCATGTTTTTTTAGAGCCTCATTGTCTTTTAAGGATAATTATTAGTTAAATTTACTATGTAAAACTAAGAAACATTAGTAGGTTTTAAATTGCATTTACTTATAAAAATTAAATGGAGGATATATTAGTGATTAATGTGTCACATAAGTATGTTCAGAAAAGAGATTATTAACAGACACTACAAGATGTTTGTTTATTTGTGGCAATTTTTTTCTTATTTGTGGAAGTTTATAACCTCCACCAAATGGTTTGTGTGGGTTTCTAAAACCCCCAAAATTTAAGGTGCCACGAGGTCTTTTGTGGGGGTTTTTAAAAACCTCCACAATCTATTCAGTGAGGGGTTTTATGTGTGTTTAGTGGGGGTTTTATATTAGATTTTTGTGGCGATTTTAAATCACTTTTGTGGCAGTTTAAAACCCCCACAAATTAATTTTTCAATTTAACAAGAATTAACTATTTTGTGAGATTTTCAAACCCCCACAAATCCTATAATTAATTATTTATTTTTAATTTCAAATCATTCATTAATCTCATCTCATTTATATACTCTCAAATTAGAAATTTATTTTTTAATATCAAAATTTAAAAACTAAATCTTTTATAACACAATTCCTCAATATAAGACATAACTCTATATCTAAAAAAAATTCTCAAAGTCAATAATTCCAAACATAATTGCATATGGTATTGTTTTACATAACTATTACTATTTTTCTTTAAAAAGTAAAAACATTCAATATTTCAATATCATCTAATTACATAAAAATCTCAAATATTTGTCCTCAGATGTCCGTTGCTATCACCAACTGATCTCCTAGCATCAAAGGGAGTAGTAGGCTCGCTTTCAGCATCATTAGCCTATATGTAAACATAAGATATTATTAGTAATTTCAGTAAAGTTAAGCATCAAAATAATTCAGTATAAGCCTTACAACTCAATTTTAAAGAGCATCTAAACCTAGTGTAAGAAAACAGAAAACTGCAGCTATACGATTGAAGAGGCAGAAAGGTTGCTTACTACAAAATGATATCATTGTCCTAGAACAGGATCAGAGGCAACTTGCACTAATTTATGACCAAATTGATATAATTAAGTAATTCCCAAATAACTAATTATTGCAACTATTTTTCCAATTCGTGCTGAACTCCTGAAATTCAGAAAAATTAAATTGCAGCGATTGTATATTTATGTATTGGTGTTCATGGGTTCAGCCGAGTTCAGTAAAATATGGTTGCCTTTTTGTGAGGCTGATTTATTTTGGGGAAATGAATGATATATGGCTATAGCTTCCTCTGCAGTTCATGCAAAACGCAGCAGCAGAGCAGTTTCCCATGTTTAATGGACAACAACCACTAACAGAATGCAAGGACATTGTGATGTCCATGTTCTTAACTATTCTCAGCCTAATTTTTGGCATCTAGAGTCATGGGTTACCACTGATAATGAAACAAGTTGGTAAAATAATGTATTTATTATTCCATCTAAACTTATATTCCTAACAGATGAATTTATTATAAAGTTACCTCGCGGGCAGAAAAGAAGCCAATAAGCGCTTCGGGAATTCCTCCTTCCTTCATCATTAGATATGTTTTCATCATATCAAATGATTGCTGCAACTTAGACTCTAGACTAATGACCTTTTGCTGTGAATTATGTAAGTCGGACTGTGTTTGTCAGGCACGTGTTCATAAGTGAGAATGATGATGAGCGTCACATAATCATCACATTCATCATGTTCTTGTGTGCGAATGAATATCTTAGGGAAGAAATAGGCTTGAATTGAATAGAAAAACAATAGTACTTTGCATTAATTCATGAGGAACCACTACAAGGTTTTTGTTTATTTGTGGCAATTTTTTTCTTATTTGTGGAAGTTTATAACCTCCACCAAATGGTTTGTGTGGGTTTCTAAAACCCCCAAAATTTAAGGTGCCACGAGGTCTTTTGTGGGGGTTTTTAAAAACCTCCACAATCTATTCAGTGAGGGGTTTTATGTGTGTTTAGTGGGGGTTTTATATTAGATTTTTGTGGCGATTTTAAATCACTTTTGTGGCAGTTTAAAACCCCCACAAATTAATTTTTCAATTTAACAAGAATTAACTATTTTGTGAGATTTTCAAACCCCCACAAATTCTGTAATTAATTATTTATTTTTAATTTCAAATCATTCATTAATTTCATCTCATTTATATACTCTCAAATTAGAAATTTATTTTTTAATATCAAAATTTAAAAACTAAATCTTTTATAACACAATTCCTCAATATAAGACATAACTCTATATCTAAAAAAAATTCTCAAAGTCAATAATTCCAAACATAATTGCATATGGTATTGTTTTACATAACTATTACTATTTTTCTTTAAAAAGTAAAAACATTCAATATTTCAATATCATCTAATTACATAAAAATCTCAAATATTTGTCCTCAGATGTCCGTTGCTATCACCAACTGATCTCCTAGCATCAAAGGGAGTAGTAGGCTCGCTTTCAGCATCATTAGCCTATATGTAAACATAAGATATTATTAATAATTTCAGTAAAGTTAAGCATCAAGATAATTCAATATAATCCTGACAACTCAATTTTAAAGAGCATCTAAACCTAATGTAAGAAAATAGAAAACTGTAGCTGTACAGTTGAAGAGGCAAAAACATGCAGATATGCTTGGTTGCTTACTACAAAATAATATCATTATCCTAAAATAGGATCAGAGACAACTTGCACTAATTTATGACAAAATTGATATAATTAAGTAATTGCCTAATAACTAATTATCGCAACTATTTTGCCAATTGGTGCCGAACTCCTGAAATTCGGCTAATTATTATTATATATATCTTCCTAGCTCTTACATGAACAAAAATATTGATTCTTTTGACTTGGCCATAACTCGTAAGTCACAAACTAGAAGTTAAGGAGGAAACATTCTTGTATATTGATTGATACTGCAATTGAGGCTTTCAGGACTTTAGATGCTTCAGAAAAACTAAATTGCAGCTATTGTTTATTTATGTATTGGTGTTCATGGGTTCAGCCGAATTCAGTAAAATATAGTTACCTTTTTGTGAGGCTGATTTGTTTTGGGGAAATGAATGATATATGACTATAGCTTCCTCTTGCAAAACGTAGCAGCAGAGTAGTTTCCCATGTTTAATGGACAACAACCACTAACAGAATGCAAGAATATTGTGATGTCCATGTTCTTAACTATTCTCAGCCTAATTCTTGGCATCTAGAGTCGTGGGTTACCACTAATAATTGATGATATGAACATATTCAATTTCAATAATTAGACTCCACTATTAATGAGTATTTTCCATCTAAACTTATATTCCTAACAAATGAATTTATTATAAAGTTACCTCGCGGGCAGAAAAGAAGCCAACAAGTGCTTCGGGAATTCCTCCTTCCTTCATCATTAGATATGCTTTCACATTATCAAATGATTGCTGCAACTTAGACTCTAGACTAATGACCTCTTGCTGTGAATTATGTAAGTCGGACTCCAAATTATTGATCTTTTCCTGTAAAATTGCAGCAGTAGTAGGCGAAGAAGATCCAGCTGAATTAGTGGAGATGGTCATCCCATTAAGCCGACTTCTCACATTCCTAAAGGTATTTGTAGGCGCTGCTCCCATGCCCATGCAACGAACTCTTCCAGAATGTTCAGGCCCCAAAACTTTACCAACAGCATCATTAGGGGACACCTCAAATTGTGTATTTGACTGTGTCATATTTAGCTCAATTTGTTCCTATTTAAAAGTAGTAAATAGATACTATTCAATTTAAAAGTAGCAACACATGTAATCAATGGCATTGCAGATTATGATTATTCTAATGTTCCTAGACCATTATCACAACTAAAAATTTAAAATGAAAAGTGTATGCAAGTGAAGTGAACCACTTTTTATAATGCAAGTAAAATCATACATGTATTAAGTGTGTGTATATATATACCATCTCATGTCGCCTCCGAGAGTTGGATTTAGATCCACAAGTGTGAGGAATGGTTTGCTTGCTTCGATTTTCCTTATTTTTCATGCAAAGCTCCTAAAAATAAATATAATAACTTCAATTAATAATTTTTTTTAATTAAAGTACAACAATAACTAAATAAATTGTTTAGTGTCTTACAACTGTAGACGGTTTTAGTCGATAATTGACAAAGCAAGCCCATTGATCTCTTGGAACATCATCAGGCACGTTGTTCACCAATGCTTCTCTTCTCATGGTTGGATCATAGAACTCATTCCACAATCTTTGCCTATATGTTGCCCACTTCTTTGCAATACTTTAAATGCAATACCTGTAGGCAATCTTTTCTGTGCTTGTAAAATGGAAGTGGGGCTTCAAACAAAAAAATAAATAAATAAATAAATAAATAATTACTTGAACTAATAGAAGTTTCAAATAAAATAGATTTTACCTTTATCATTGTATCAAAGCACTCATCTTTGAAAGACTTAGGCATGCCACCATTTTCTTGTCCCGACCACTTTTCAAAGCTAATTGGAAAGATACGTGCATTAGTTGCTAATATACCACAATAGCCAGCAAGTAAACCTTGTGCTTCACCATATGATGCATCCTCTTCGTCAACCTCTACAATTACACGGTCTCCCATAGGTAAGTTGCAAACATCCTTGACTTTGATCTTAGCCTTCTTCTTTATATTTGTAGAGTCTTAAGAAAAATAAAAATGATTTAAATGATAACAGTGTATAATATTTGTTACAAATAGAAGCAGTGATTGGAAAAAGACATTAGAACCATGGGGTATGGGAGAAATGAATACAGGAAACAGGTAATTAAAAAAAATAAATAAAAGAACAGTGTTATAATAATCTAGCTAGTAAGTGACTCTTCAAGTTCACCGAAGCATATATACATGCTGCTACAATCCCATTGTTTTCCATAATATATAAATCTCAAATAATGGGCAAAAGAAAAAAAAGCCATCATCATAATCTGAGGCATGAGTGAGTGGTAAGTGAAATTTTTTGGTGAAATTGGGAGGTTTACATCTCAAAAAGAGGCAGTTATCATCATTTACCATTTTAAGTTATGAGGATTTTTTAAAGTTTTCCTACCTATTAAAATTAATATTGTGAATCAGTTGCCTCTACACTAGTTATGCAATATAAATTAATACCAATTATCTCCACATTCCAAGCAGATGAAGACTTTGAGTTAGAACAACGTGTGGCTCCATCAGATGAAATGGAATTTGCAGCGGCTTGAGAAGGAATTTGAAAAGGAGCCTCACTAGCCTCTACACTAGTGGTATCTTCAGATGCTGTTGGTGCTGGAGGTTGAAGTGAACGAGAAGCATTGTTGTTTTCCCTCTCATCTACAAACTTCAATGGATTTTTTATGCGCTTTCCCTTTGGCATGACTGCATATTAACAAACACAAAACTGTTAAGCACACAAAAGATAATTAGACATTATACTAACTTGTTACAAGAGACAAAAAAAATCATGAGTCTCCATTGATTTTCACTCATTTCTTAACTTGTTACAAAAAATTGTTATTAAGTTACAAGTTTTTTATGAATAAAGTTACAAAATTGACAAATGTTACAAATTCTCTCTTAGAATTGAGAATAGTAAAAAATCCTCTACATTTTAAGTTCGAGCATAAGTATAAATCATCATACAAGAATTGTGGCAGCAAAGTAGCTACACAACCTGCTCAAAATTTATATATCAAGCAGGTAATATTCACATTTAATTCACAAAAATGCATGTTCAATATCCAATATTAAAATACTCTTATACCTTTATGAATAAGACTAGTTTGTTATTACAAAAGCATGACAGTAAAGTCAGCAAAAATAATCAAGTGCTTCATTATAGTTAGAACAATTAGTGTATTAGAAAATAACTTTGAGCATTTGTGATGTCAGACAAAAATGTCAAGAAAATGCCATGTGAAATGTAAACTACTAACCTCCCATTTATAGTAATTAACTCCCTTCATTTGCTAATTATTAAGCATCAAGTCTTTAAGTTAATATAGATCCATACAAAACAGCAAAACATTTTAGATGTCAGGACACATGGGCCATGGCAAAAACTAAAGATGCTTGACAATATTTCTAATCTATAATGAACAGATTTATCTAAAATCTTCCAACCCAAAATTTCCTTTTAATCACAATGACTCAGAGACTTCAAATACATTTAGCTAAAATCTACTCCTTTATCTACTAAGCAAATACATACAAGCTTCAGAATGTATTCTCTATTAACAGATTCAAAATCTACTCCTTTATTTGTTAAGCAAAATTTTCATTCATACATGGAGAATTTTATCATTGACACAATTTCCAATGTATTATACTTCATGTTAGACAAGCTAAGCTAAAAGAAAGCTTATATTCACTTTCATATTACCTCCAAATGAATCACATAACAATCTTGTAAACTTTGAGTCACGAAATGGCACATGTGCACTATTCTCTGCAAGTGCATTAATACACTTCCCCAATGCACTCAACGACAGATTGATAGACTTTGCTTCCTCTAGTGTATGCCCTTCACTTCCTATTGAGTAGTTCATAGAAACATCATCAGTAAGCAACTTGGATATTATAATAAGTAAAACAATAGAGTAATATCTCCATGGCAATGTTACATGAAAATTTAATCATCCTCAAAGTTCTTTTAGCTCTTGCACTTTAATTGGTATCGCAAGTTCTTTTACGGAGAAAAAAATCATTACTATTTGGTAAAATATATTCAGGGAATTTCTCTTATATCTCTGCTTTGTATAAATTAAAAGAGATTCAGTTTAATTTTTTACCCTTTCAAGATTATATATGTTAATATATATTTGAAGCTAAGTGATTTATTGAATATTCACTTTGTGATGGATTCTATTAGGCAAGAAGAGAAGTTAGGTTGCAATGGCTTCTCCAAACATTAACAACAGTAATGCTTTAGAAGGAGAAACAAAACCTAAGATTCAGGAAATATTGATTAACATTTCAGAACATTTTGAACCATTGGTGCTTGATGAATGTTGCATTTACAAGGTTCCTTCTCATCTATTCAAGTTGAATGGGGAAGCTTACACACCAAAGTTCATCTCAATAGGCCCTATTCACAGCAAAGATTCAAAACTGAGACAATAGAATCAGAAACAAAGGTACTTCCATGCTTTCTATAAGCGACTAAATAACTCACAGGCTTTAGCTTTGAAGAGATATAGAACAATCTATCTTGAACAAGAAAAGAAAACTATAAGAAAACTATATAGAGATTCTTATTCAGAGCTTGTTAATAGAGAAGAGATATCAACAAATTAATAGCGAAGAAGAAGTACCTGTGGCAGCTCGAAGGAGAAATATGGAGGGAGAGAAGTTGCGTCGAAGAAGAAGCTTGGAACCGAACAGATCTGAAAACGTGTTGACAGAGGAGGTGACTCGATCCAGAAGCGTTCTACCATGGCAAAGGCGGCAGCAACAACAATGGCAATGGTGATGGAAACGACGGCAGCAACAACGGCGGTGGAAACTCCGCTGTGGCAGCAATAACCGAATAGAAGAACAAATCTGAAAACGCGTTGATAAAAGAGGTGGCTCAATCAAGAAGCTCTCTACCGCAACAGACACGGCAGTGGTGACGGTGCCGGCGGCGGAAATGGCAGCAGAAATGACGGCAAAAATGGCGGTAGAAGGGTTCTCTCTCACCTACCTCAGTCGCAGCTAAGTAGCTAACTCAGTCTCATTTTGAAAAATTGGGGAAATTAGGTTTTGTTTCAAAACTTAATTTTAATTAATTATTAGTGGAGGTTTTTTAAATTGCCATAAATAAAATGTATTGTGGAGGTTTTTAGAAACCTACACCAAAATACTCCCTCAAATAAATATTAATCTTGTAGTGAGATGGGCTAATCAGTCTCACAAAGTTAAATATCAAGAGCTAGAAAGGATATTTTTTTTTTCGGGAGCCTCAAAACTTCAAAAGAATTATCAGGGATCAGAATAGGTATTCACACTATAATTTTTCATATTTTTATATCTTCTTTTGACCATCATCTTTTAGCCCGATTGTCATGACACCATCATCATTACCACCTTTATATTCCTTATCTCCCGCCAAGCTTAAAAGAAACAAATGGCATTCCAATTTGAAATTTAAATACCTCGATAGACCACTCAAGCAATTTATCTTTAAAAGGGAATTTATGCCCTATTATCTATTTTATCATTAAGTTTGTCATCATTCTGAAACTAGATTTGTCACCAGCAGCACTAATCTTTTTATTATCTAATAGTTCTGTCTGCTTCATAATTTTTTATAGTTCTATCTGCATCTACAATTTTTTTTAACCCAAGTTTTCGCAATTTCTCTAGTAAATCCACTTACTCTAGAATTTTTGTAGTACTATCTGCACCACAACTTTCTGCAATTCTACTTGTATTCTAAGTTTTACAATAGTTTCATATGCTCTTGCACAGTTTCATCAACTTTATTAAGTAAACATCAATTCCGGTCTCTGTCCATTTTAAAATATGACAAGGAGATTCGTGTAGGAAAGATAGACCTGTCCTGGTCCTTGTTCCTGTCTGCTATGAGTCATGGCGATCCCTCTATCATTTTTCCTCACTAAACTTAACAGAAAAGACCTATGTGACACTTAATGTTGCTGATGTGGACACTGAGTTTCCGATAAGTGTTATGCTGGCTGATGGTAATCAGTGGCTAACAGAAGGGGGAGAGGGTTGAATCTTAGCCCCTTTTCACTGAAAATTAATTTTTGACTTTTTAAAGGAACTTCAGAAGATATTTCTGCTTTTTGTCTCGTGTTGAGTTGAGAGACACTTTTGTTTTGTCTCGTACTGAGTTGTGAGATATTTTTGTTTTTGTCTCCTGGTAAATAGAAACAGAGAAAGGAGTAGGGAAGAAGAATTTACACCAGATGTATCCTGGTTCAGCCACTAGGTGTAATATGGCCTACATCCAGTCTCCATTACAACAATGATGGAATTTCACTATATTATCACAACATTACAAACACCAATATATCCCTAGGAACTACCCATTCCTATCTGGGACAAATCTAGATTCTACACCCAATCTGAATTTGACTAGGACTCAAAACCTAAATTTCAACCGCAAAGTGCTAACCTAACTTGCAAGGGAATCCCCACAGGATCATGAAACACAACATACAGATGTACAAAGAAACTCTGAGACATCTATGACTTTTTCTCTAATTTTGATCACTGCCTTTTTTCCTCTCACTGACTTTTTCTTACAAACCTTACCATGTTTGCCTTTTTCACCATGAGACTAAGACAGACAAAACTAAGAAAAAGAAAACAAAATGAACATCTTTGAAGGAGAAGAACTCAGGAAGCTCGGGTAGCTATGAGAACTCTGTGCTTTCACTTTCTCTCCTTGATCTCAACCATTGGCCGTTCACCCTTAATATAGAAGGGGAAGCTTCCAAGATTGAAACCGGTTCAACCAAGCAACTTCTTCTCCAACCAAAAATAGCAGTGGCTCGGAAAGAGAGAAGAGAGAGGGAAAACTAAAAACCAACATGCATGTACCTCTCTCAACCTTTTTCATCAAGCTCCTTCAATTTGAACCATTGATCTTGTCTTTGGCTCCAAGAAAGGATTCGGACCCTTGATGATCTTTTGACCCAGAGCCGCTTCTTTTCTTCCATTTTTGCTCCTTCCTATGCGTAGCTCTAGAGGCTATCTTCTTTCTTTGATGAACAAAAATAGAAATGAACTTTTGCAACTGAGATCTCCTTCTCTAATAGAGGCGGATCCTTTCTTTTCTTGGTATGGAGGATCTTGAAGCTCTTCTTCAAAATCTTGCCTTCAATGGCAAAGATCTTGCCTTGCCTTACTTTAGATCTTCCTTCCTCATAGCCTTTCTTCCATAAGCTTTTCTTGTAACTTCTTTTTCTTCTAATGACTTCTATCTTCTTCTCTGTTTGATTGATATAACCGAAAGACAAGAGAAAGGAGAGAGAAGAGACAAAGCTTTTAATGCAATATTAAACCCAATTTAATTTTGAGTTCGGTTACCTATGCATACAATCAATTGAATTGAAATTTGAATTCCATTAACCAATGGAGTAGGTAACCGAAGAGTGAATGCTCCATTTCTTTCTTCATCCAATTCGGACCAAGGGATTTGTTGGTCTAAGAGAATACTAACTTGGGATTTGTACTAGTTTCTTGGCCCAATCTGTTTCATTATTTTATTAACATTCAGCCATATAGAATGAAATATTTTTGCATGAAGGCTGGACAAACTTTAATCACAGTGGGCTTGAATCAATTTTGGCCCGATCATAAACTTTCTGCACACTTGAACAAAAATATCAAACAAACCATTGGAAGCATATAACAATTTAATAATTTTCTAATCAATATTTTAATAATGTTTGATCATCATTTCAATTAAATGTAAGTTTTCCAAACTCAAATCTCCCCCTTGATGGCAAACATTATTAAAACTGAATTGAAAGGATTAGGATTTAGAGAACTTCCCTTTAATGGTTTTGACCGAATCCTCCCCCCTTCCATTGTTCAATATGCTCCCCCTAAATGTGTGCTTTGATTATCCTGTTTCTAACAAAATATTCATAGAAACAATGCCTATGTACAATCTTTAACAGTTCCTAAAAGATGGTTAAAAGATTTTCAAGAAACGAAACCTTTAAACAAAACCTGAGTTTCACAAGAGAATGCATATGAAACCAATTAAAAAGGGATTAATAAAGCTCTATTAGTCAAGTAGCCCAAGATAGATTTGAGCAAATAATTTTATCAAACAATTCAATGCTCAAGGCCGAATCAGATCACAACACAGCATATGACCATGACACAGAGAATCAGATTAGAGCAAAACAGAGCATAAAAAATAGTAAAACAGAGCATTAAACATAGCATTCAGCAGCTTAAGCAGAGCACAAAACAACCAACAGCAGTAGTTAGCAGTTTTAATTTCAGTTTCAATTCAGCCAATCTTTTCCTCTCCCTTTTGTCATCAAGGAGGGACCCTGCAAAAACATAGAGAGAAGCAATGTAGTACATAACATTTAAACCATAAATAATATCAAAGTATTTGGTTACAGTCATTCCAAAATAAAACAATTCAAATGAAACTAAGTCCCAATGTAGTAGAATAAAGTGAGTCTATAGGCAGAAACAACAGAGATCAAATCTTAGGCATCAGACAAGTTGACATCAGAATCAAGAAGATCTTCTTCTTCTTTGGAATTGGCCGTGTCCTTGTCAACAGTCTCCAAGTCTTGATAAGCAAATTCACCCTTTCATGGCACTTTGTCCAGGCTTTTTTATTCTTAAAGGCTTGCTTTCTAGCCTCTTTGTATGATTTAACCATCAAATTGGACATATTGGAGAACTCAGTGAGGACATCCTTTATTGTTTTTGAGAATCGAGACTTGTCAGAGGTTTCAATAGGACGAAAACTTTCATCTTCACTATCAGTGAACACTGATGCCTTTGAACTCTTTGCCTTTTTCCCTTTAGCTGACTCGGGAACTCCCCCACCTTTGATAGTAGAAACCCGATTCTTCACTGGCTCATTACTTAGATCAACTTGAAAGTACTCAAAGATACATGTCAAAAATATGCCATAAGGGAGATTGCACTTTTTGTCACTTCGGACACAGTCCCACATATGCCTAATCATGAGATATGCAAATGAAATAGGGGCAGAAAACAGAATGGCAAACAACACAAGAGTATCACAAACTATTACTCTTTGATAAGAGCCACTCTGTGGCATTATGACATGATTGATTATCCGATGCAACAGAGCTTGAACAGGACCAAGAGCCTTATGAGTTAAAGTGGTACCATCCAGAGAAGAGAAATTTTCACATACCCGAGCCAGGTTTTACCTGAGGGTAAAAATTTTAGGCTTTTGTACAAATAGGTTTGAACCAAGCACTCAAAATACGTTTGAACTAAAAAGTACTACCACTTGAGGTAAGAATACACTTTTTACAAGTAGAAAGAGATTTATTACTTTGGTATTCATGACGCAACCCTATATTTCTACACCCCCGGTCCCGGATATACAGACCTTTTACCCTAGTTGTACAACCATAAAGGGATGTTCTGCG
>NC_029793.2:134636655-134650970 GCF_000816755.2 Arachis ipaensis | reverse complement strand
CTTCAAACTCGCGAGTGCTGGGCGTAGTGACAGACGCAAAAGGAGGGTGAATCCTATTCCAGCATGATCGGGAACCTCAGATGATTAGCCGTGTCGTGACAGGGCATCTTGGACCATTTTCACAAGAGGAGGGGATGTAGCCACTGACAACGGTGATGCCCTTGCATAAAGCCAGCCATGGAAAGGAGTAAGACTGATTGGATGAAGACAGCAGGAAAGCAGAGATTCAGAGGAACGAAAGCATCTCTACACGCTTGTCTGAAATTCTCACCAATGAATTACATAAGTGTTTCTATCCTTATTTTATTATTAATTTCAAAAACTCCATAACCATTTTATATCCGCCTGACTGAGATTTACAAGGTGACCATAGCTTGCTTCATACCAACAATCTCCGTGGGATCGACCCTTACTCACGTAAGGTTTATTACTTGGACGACCCAGTGCACTTGCTGGTTAGTTGTATCGAAGTTGTGACAATTTATGAATTGAGATTAGAGCACCAAGTTTTTGGAGCCATTACCAGAGATCACAATTTCGTGCACCAAGCACCAATAGATCATAAATTGTCAACAGTCTCGAAGTGCTTGATAAGCAAATTCACCCTTTCATGGCATTTTATCCAGGCTTTTTCATTCTTAAAGGCTTGCTTTCTAGCCTCTTTTTATGATATCATCATCAGATTGGACATATTTGAGAACTCGGTGAGGACATTCTTTACTGTTTCAGAGAACCGAGACTTGTCAGAGGTTTCAGCATGGGGAAAACTTTCATCTTCACTATCAGTGAACACTGATGCCTTTGAACTCTTTGCCTTTTTCCCTTTAGCTGACTCGGGAACTCCCCCACCTTTGATAGTAGAAACCCGATTCTTCACTGGCTCATTACTTAGATCAACTTGAAAGTACTCAAAGATACATGTCAAACATAAGGGATAAGGGAGATTGCACTTTTTGTCACTTCGGACACAGTCCCACATATGCCTAATCATGAGATATGCAAATGAAATAGGGGCAGAATGGCAAATGACAAACAACACAAGAGTATCACAAATTGTTACTCTTTGATAAGAGCCACTCTGTGGCATTATGACATGATTGATTATCCGATGCAACAGAGCTTGAACAGGACCAAGAGCCTTATGAGTTAAAGTGGTACCATCCAGAGAAGAGAAATTTTCACATACCTGAGCCAAGGCGTCTTGTAGGAAAATACCAACATGTTGATCTCATTTTCCAGACATATAGGCCCTGGCCCCCACATCTTTATATCCCAACGCAGTACTTATGGTTTCATTATTTAGAGAAAGATGAACATTTTTCACATAAGAATGGAGTTCACCATCATGAAAAATCAAGTTTGCATAAAACTCACGAACCAAGTTTGGATAAACATGTTTTCGGATTTTAAAAATGGGAGTCCATTTTAACTCATAAAAATATGTTGTAAAATCAATTCCTTTCTCAGCAAGATTTTTCAGATTAACAACAAATGAGGCACATAAGGGGTGGTTTACCAAAACTTGGAAATGAAACTCATAAGCCACACAGGAGATAAAGCGGTAAGGGTCATAATGAGAATGGCTTTTACCATATTTATTCTTGAAATCCAGAGAATCAATGTTCGGTGGTTCTCGGGTGTCATGAAAAACAGTCCGCTTAGGATGCTGAGATGGGGCAGAGCGGCCCGTTGGATGAGGGGTGGAGCACCATGGCGGTGGAGAGCGGCGGGAAGGTGAAGAGGGAGAGTCTTCGTCTTCTTTGGGGATAGGCCCCTTCCCCTTTGAAACCTTCTTCTGTGATGATTTGCCTTCTTTGTGTGTAGAACCCTTTGGATGTATGACTTTTCTAGCCATAGAAGCAGTGGAATGAGAGGAGGGTAAAGAAGATGAGTGAGAGTGAATGTGTATGTGAGTGTGGGTTTAAGGTCCTTTGGATGATGGAGGATTTTTAGGAATGGGGGTTTGGGTGCTTCTTCAGGTAGGGAGTTTCTTTCTCATGTTGAAGGAAGTAAAATGGAGAAAGAGAAGATGAAGAGAGTGCCGAAGAGAGTGGAAGGTGGAGAGAGGTTACACCATCATAAATGCTTAGTGGAAGATATCTCATTTAAATCCATTATCATTCAATGAAAATGGTTTTCAATAAGGATTTTAAAAATAAAAAAGAATAATTGAAAAGACCTTTCCTTGAAAAGTGGGAGAAGTTATAGGAAAAAGATTTGATTTGACAAAACTCCTCTTTTAGAAGGTATGATGTGAAAACCTTCTTAAAATAAACTATTTAAAACAATAAATTTATGATACCAAAAATAATAAGCCAGTATCACAGAGTGGGCTTAAGGTGGTTGAACAGGCTTGGGTCCAAGGTACCAGACTTCAGTCTCCCCCTTTTTAATGACTTGTTTATCACTTGTCCAGATTTGTCTCCCTGCTGCCTACGAGACAGAAGCACACACAGGCATGAAAATGTCAGCAAGTTGCTCTTCAGATTTTACAAATTGGATATCAATAGTACCCTTTTGCACATGTTCCTTAATAAAGTGATATCGAACCTCAATGTGCTTGGTTCTAGAGTACAGTACAGAATTTTTTGAAATATTTATTGCACTCATATTATCACAAAATAAATATATACTATTGATTTTCAATTTGTAATCTTCCAATTGAGTTTTAAGCTATAAGAGTTGAGAGCAACAAGCAGCCGTAGATAAAGCAACAGTGGCTTGCTTATTGCTTGACCACATGTTAAGTGAACTTCCAAGGAGGCAACACATTCCGGACGTGCTTCTTCTATCCACTCGGTCTCCCGCGTAATCTGCATCACAAAACCTACTACACAAAACTCATTAGATTTAGGATACCATAATCCAAGATCACATGTGCCCATAATGTATCTAATGATTTTTTTAACGGCCGAAAGATGGGATTCTTTTGGGTGAGATTGAAATCTATAGCATACACCCACATTTTGAACAATATCCAACCTAGAGGATGTAAGATACATGAGTGATCCTATCATTCCTCTATACTTTGTTTCATCCACATCTTTGCTATTTTCATCCTTGTCAAGTTTAGTGTTTGGATGCATAGGAGTTCCCATTGGTTTGGAATTTTCAAGACCAAATTTCTTGATTAACTCTTTGGCATATTTTTCTTGGTGAATAAAAATACCACTAGGAGTTTGTTTGATTTGAAGACCAAGAAAGAAATTTAATTCTCCCATTAAACTCATTTCAAACTCACTAGTCATAAGTTTTCCAAACTCTTCACACAAGGATTCATTGGCCGAACCAAACACAATGTCATCCACATAAACTTGAACAAGTAAGATATCATCATTAGATTCTTTTATAAACAAAGTAGTATCGGTGGTACCCTTTGAAAATTATTTTTTAACAAGAAGACACTAAGCCTTTCATACCAAGCTCTAGGAGCTTGCCTAAGACCGTAAAGGGCCTTTGAAAGTTTAAAAACATGATTTGGAAAAACTTTGCTTTCAAAACTAGGGGATTATGCCACAAATACTTCCCTATCTATAAAGACATCAAGAAAAGCACATTTGACATCCATTTGAAATATTTTGAAACCTTTGTGGGCAGCATAGACTAGAAGCAACCTAATTGCTTCCATTCTTGCTACCAGAGCAAATGACTCATCAAAATCAATACCTTCCTCTTGATCGTAACCTTGGGCCACTAGTCTAGCCTTGTTACAAACAACACTACCATCTTTACCCAATCTATTTTTGAAAATCCATTTTGTACCGGTTACCTTTTTACCATAGGAATTCGGTACAAGGGTCGAAACCTCATTCTTATCAAATTGTGATAGCTCTTCTTCCATGGCTTTAACCCATGATGAGTCTTCAAGAACTTGCTTCACATTAAGAGGTTCCAATTGGGACAAGTAGGCAACATTGCTTGTTTCCATTTGCTTCTTACTTAAGGATCTAGTGGTTATGCCTTGTGAAGGATCTCCAATTATGAATTCATAAGAGTAATCCTTCAAAAATTTTCATTCACGTGGCCTTTGAGGAAAGGTTCTGCCTTGACGAGTTTCAGTAGAAAACTCTGTTCTGGATTCTCTGGCTTGTTCAATAGACAAAACAGAAATGTCTCCTTCATTCTGAAGAGAAGTTTCTGGACAGACAGATTCAACAACTGAGACAGATTTGGGATTTTGTTGATTGGCTTGTTGGTTCATATCAGTTTTACTACCTGCATCATCATCTAACATAGCACTTGGAATAGAGTTAGAATCACAAAAAGACACGTGTATGGATTCCTCAATTGTTCTATGTTTTTTGAGGTAAAACCTAAACGCTTTGCTAGTGGCGGAGAATCCAACAATCATTCCTTCAGAAGATTTTGGATCAAAATTTTTAAGATTTTCTTTATTGTTAAGTACAAAACATTTGCATCCAAAAATATGAAAATACTTAAGATTAGGTGGTGTTCCTTTCCAAAACTCATATGGAGTTTTCTTTAAACCTTTTCTAATGATGGTTCTATTTAGAATATAACAAGTTGTATTTACAGCTTTAGCCCACAAAAACTTTGGAACATCATTTTCACAAAGCATTGCCTTAGTCATTTCTTGAAGGCTTCTATTCCTTCTTTCAACAACCCCATTTTGTGAAGGTGTTCTTGGGCATGAAAAGTTATGTGCTATTCCAAATTCATCACAAAAATTTTTAAAATCTTGGTTTTCAAATTCCTTTCCATGATCACTTCTCAAGTGGGCAATTTTAAAATTTCATTTTGAATCTTTTTGCAAAGAGAGAAAAAAGCATAGAACGTATCATTTTTATGAGCTAAGAAAAGAACCCAACCAAATCTAGAGTAATCATCCACCACTACCAAACTATAATGTTTTCCTCCCAAACTTTGTGTTCTGGTAGGACCAAAAAGATCAATATGTAACATTTCTAATGGCCTTTTAGTGAAAATTCCATCTTTGAATTTAAAAGATGATCTTACTTGTTTTCCTAGTTGACAAGCATCACAAGTAATATCTCTATCAAATTTAATATTTGGAATTCCTCTAACTAAATTCTTTTTAACAAGCTTAAAAATTTGGTACATGCTTGCATGTCCCAAGTTCTTATGCCAAAGCCATTTTTCAGATTCAAGAGAGGTAAAACAAGTTACTTTTTGATCCTTTAAATCCTCTAGAGTTAATCTATACACATTATTGTATCTTTTTGCTTCAAACAAAATATGACCAGATTTTTCACAAATAACCAAGCAATCCAATTTTCTAAAAATAACCAAATATCTAATATCACACAATTGGCTAATGCTTAGTAGATTGTGCTTTAATCCGTCAACAAACAAAACATCATTAATGAAAGAAGAGAAGTTCTTACCCACTATACCTATTGCCACTATTTTTCCCTTTCTATTGTCATCGAAAGTAACAAAACCTCCATCATACTCATCAAGCTTGATGAAGATTGTTGACTTCCCGGTCATATGCCTAGAGCACCCACTATCCATATACCACATATTATCCTTTCTTTTGGATGCTAGGCAAACCTACAAAAACACTTAAGTGACCTTAGGTATCCAAATCTTTTTGGATCCTTTAATGTCAAACCATCTCCCTTGTCCCAAGCCATTATAATCACAAACAATCTTGTAAACTTTATCTCCAATTATCCTTTCATTTATGAAGCATTGAATAGGAAAATATCCATTTCAATTGCATAATCTACAAAATTTTTTGTGTTGCTGCTTTTTAAAGCTTGTTGGTTTTTGAAACCTTATGTCATCCGAAGAGAATGCCATGTTGGTAAAAGAATATTTTTCAATAAATTTTTCTGATTTGTGAAAATCCAAACCATCTTTATCATAAAGAGGTTTTTGACTAGCTAAGAGTTGATTTAAATTTTCAAAACTTTGAGCAAAGTTGGCTAAGTCTTCTTTAAGTCTTTTTACCTCTTTATGCAGCCACTCATTTTCCTCAAAATAATTTAGATTTTCAATCACAAAATGATGATACTCACAGCTCTTAAGTTCAGCTTTTAACGGCTTGTTTTCTTCAACAAGATCAATAGCAGTTTCGGCTTCCCTTAATTTATCTTTGAGAAAACTATTTTCTGCTTTTAGAATGGTAACTTGAGATTCAAGATATCATAGTTTTCTTTTAAGAAGCATCTGATTTTTTCATTGAGATGATCTATCATAAGATGAAGGTCTTCAGTTGAAGGTTCAGGAAATATTACCTCGTTTACTATGTCGGCCATGAGACAAGTTTGGGACTTGGTTTCAGTTTCCTCTTCTTCATCCGAATCATTCTCCAAGTCTTCCCATGATGCCATGAGTCCTTTCCTCTTTTCTTTTTTCGGTCTGTCCTCCTTTTTTAGTTTAGGACAATCAAACTTGAAGTGTCCAGTTTCCTTACAGTTATAGCAGATCACCTTGCTTGGGTCCCTCTTTGGTTTCCTTGAATTGCCTCCTTTGTTCTGTTCCTTCAGCTTCATCATTTTCTTGAATTTCTTGGCAAACAAAACAAAGTCATCGTCAAATAAATTATCACTGGATTCATCATCCAGAGATTCAGTGACTGATTTGAGAGCAACTCATTTCTTTTTAGTATCTCTCTTTAAATAAGTGTTTTCAAAAGCAAGTAAATTTTCTCTCAGATCATCATATGTCATTTCATCAATACCACTACTCTCAGCTATTATTATAGCCTTGGTTTCTCACTCTTTCGTGAGACTTCTCAATATTCTCCTCACAAGCACAGATTCTGGATGTCTGATTCCCATAGCATCCAAGCCAGT
The DNA here is from genome assembly GCF_000816755.2 of Arachis ipaensis. Lineage (NCBI taxonomy): Eukaryota > Viridiplantae > Streptophyta > Magnoliopsida > Fabales > Fabaceae > Arachis > Arachis ipaensis. The sequence continues at coordinate 134,644,185 of NC_029793.2, read as the reverse complement.
GATGATAATGTTGAATCTTTCAAATATTTCATCAATTGTTTCTCCTTCCTTCATTGAGAACATTTTGTAGTCTCTGTTCAGCATGTCTATTCTAGATCTTTTGACTTGGGTTGTGCCTTCATGAGTAACTTGAAGCTTATCCCAGATTTTCTTTGCTGTTGTGCTTCTTGATACCTGTCGGTATTCCTCGAAATTGACAACACAGTTGAGCAAGTTGACAGCTTTAGCATTGAACTCTATTTCTTTCTATCATCTTCATTTCAATCGGCCTCATCCTTGGGAACAAGCACTCCATCAGCTCCTGTGGTGGTTGGAAATTGTGGACCTTCCAGGATTATTTTCCAAAGCCTGTAATCTACAGACTGAACAAAGATCTTCATTCTTTCTTTCTAGTAGCTGTAGTTTTTCCCATTGAAGAATGGGGGTTTGTTGCTTGACTGCCCTTCTGTCAGAGTATAGGCCACCAGATTTGAACCACTATTGACTGCCATCAGGATCTTTTCTCCAAATTGTAAAGCTTGATTTCTTTGAGACCAAGCTCTGATACCAATTGATGGTAATCAGTGGCTAAGAGAAGAGGGGGTTGAATCATAGCCCTTTTTTACTGAAAATTAATTTCTGACTTTTTAAAGGAACTTCAGGAGATATTTCTGCTTTTTGTCTCATGTCGAGTTGAGAAACACTTTTGTTTCGTCTCGTACCGAGTTGTGAGATATTTTTGTTTTTGTCTCCTGGTAAACAGAAACAGAGAAAGGAGTAAGGAAGAAGAATTAACAGCAGATGTATCCTGGTTCAGCTACTAGGTGCAATGTGGCCTACATCCAGTCTCCATCACAACAATGATAGAATTTCACTATGTTATCACAACATTACAAACACCAATATCTCATATAAACTACACATTCCTATCTTGGACAAATCCAGATTTTACACCCAATCTGAATTTGACTAGGACTCAAAACCTAGCTTTCAACCGCAAAGTGCTAACCCAACTTGTAAGAAAATCCCCACAGGATCATGAAACACAACATACAGATATATAAAAAAACTTTGGGACATCTATGACTTTTTCTCTAATTTTGATCACTGTCTTTTTCCTCTCACTGGCTTTTTCTTACAAACCTCACCATGTTTGCCTTTTTCACCATGAGACTCAGATAGACAAAAGTAAGAAAAAGAAAACAAAATGAACATCTTTGAAGGAGAAGAACTCAGGAAGCTCGGGTGGCTATGAGAACTCTGTGCTTTCACTTTCTCTCCTTGATCTCAACCCTTGGCCGTTCACCCTTAATATAGAAGGGGAAGCTTCCAAGGTTGAGACCGGTTTAACCAAGCAACTTCTTCTCCAACCAAAAAAGCAGCGGTTCGGACAGAGAGAAGAGAGAGGAAAAACCAAAAACCAGCATGCATGTACCTCTCTCAACCCTTTTTCATCAAGCTCCTTCAATCTGAACCCTTGATCTTGTCTTTGGCTCCAAGAAAGGATTCGGACCCTTCATGATCTTCTGACCCAGAGCCGTTTCTTTTCTTCCATTTTTGCTCCTTCCTATACGTAGCTCTAGAGGCTATCTTCTTTCTTTGATGAACAAAAATGGAAATGAACTTTTGCAACTGAGATCTTCTTCTCTGACAGAGGCGGATCCTTTATTTTCTTGGTATGGAGGATCTGGAAGCTCTTCTTCAAAATCTTGCCTTCAATGGCAAAGATCTTGCCTTGCCTTACTTTAGATATTCCTTCCTCATAGCCTTTCTTCCATAGGCTTTTCTTGTAACTTCTTTTTCTTCTGATGACTTCTATCTTTTTCTCTGTTTGATTGATATGACCGAAAGACAAGAGAGAGGAGAGAGACGAGACAAAGCTTTTAATGCAATATTAAACCCAATTTAATTTTGAGTTTCGGTTACCTATGCATTCAATCGATTGAATTGAAATTTGAATTCCATTAACCAATGGAGTAGGTAACCGAAGAGTGCATGCTCCATTTCTTTCTTCATCCAATTCGAACCAAGGGATTTGTTGGTCCAAGAAAATGTTGACTTGGGCTTTGTACTACTTTCTTGGCCCAATTTGTTTTATTATTTTATTAACATTCAGCCATATAGAATGAAATATTTTTGCATGAAGGATGGACAAACTTTAATCACAATGGGCTTGAATCAATTTTGGCCTGATCATAAACTTTCTGCACACTTGAACAAAAATATCAAAAAAACCATTGGAAGCATATAACAATTTAATAATTTTTTAATCAATATTTTAATAATGTTTGATCATCATTTCAATTAAATGTAAGTTTTCCAAACTCAACACTAGCGAATGGGCAATGGTCAAGGGTCAATTTGTCTTCCTATGAGCAATGGTCAGGGATCAATTTGTCCCTCTAAGGACAATGGTCAGAAATCAATTTGTCCTCCTTTAATTTATCCAAAAAAATATCATTTCACATGCTCCACTGAACCAAAATCTATATTTTTTAGGAATAATTCATCTCAGCTGAAACCTTTTATTACTCTTCCAAATCAAACAGTTACGACCTTATGACTCACCAAACCCATCAAATGGACCAATAACTGATATAACAAATTCAACGACTAAAGATGGTGTAACATCAGCAAAGACAATATTTGTTGCAAGTTCAGGGACTGTCATCAAAGCTTGTCTAATTTGTGTTCACTCTAAGTTTAAAGCCTCTAAGGCTTAGGCCACCTAAGAAGAATTGGTATTGGATAACTTAGACTTTGCTAGTGTGGATATTATCTCTAGGAGTTAAGGACATATGTTTTGTTGTTTCAGCTATTTATTTTGCTTATTTAAAATCTCTCAGCAATACAATGCTTTTGGCTTAGGGACAAATGTTCTGATTTTTTTTTTTAGTAAAGTATCGTTTTTGTCCCTAATATTTGGGGTAAGTTCTATTTGTATCCCTAACGTTTAAATCGTCCTATTTGTATACTGAACGTTTATAAAAGTGATTTAATATTATCCTGCCGTCAATTATACTAATAGATCAGATTGTATTTTTCAATTATTCTCACTTGAATGTAGGGGTGCACAGACCCGGCCCGGCCCGAAGGCCCGGCCCGGTCCCGAACACTTTAGGGACTAAATTGGTGTGATTTCATCGGGTTTAGGGTCGGGTACGGGTCTCAAAAATAGACCCGGTCATTATTTCGGGTCGGGTCCGGGCCATAGCTCGGGTCACCCGAAGTCGGCCCGGTGGCCCGGTCATCATACATAATTAATATTTTGTGTTATTAGTGATGGATCATGACTATTCTTATGTGGAATTTAAGTATTGTAAACCTTAATATTTTGTGTTATTAGTCATTATAAGACTATAAGTTAATGTTTTATGTTTAGAATGCATAAGACTTTAGACTAATACATAAGATTGTGTTATTTGTATTGATTTAAATATTTGGTATTATTAGACAATATTAGTATTGATTGTGGTTATGCTTTAATATTGATTGTGGTTATGCTTTAATTTTGAAGAAGGGTTGGTTCTTGTTATATTTTTTTAAGTGAATTTTACTATGTTAACTAATGGTTGGAGTCTTAAAAATTTGGATATTTTTACATGCTAGCTTACAAGAAGGTATCAACGTAATGTAATGTTAATGACCCGATTTTCACCCGGTTTTTACCCGGTTTTCACCCGGTATAATTGTGGCCCGAAAGTGTATTGGTTTCATCGGGTCTAGGGCCGGGTTTGGGTCTAATAAATAGACCCGGTGTATATTTCGGGCCGGGTCTGGGTCACATCAAACCCGGCTTCACCCGGCCCATGTGCACCCCTACTTGAATGTATTCATTCTTAATTAGGTCTCACTTGGATGTGTCCGATTTTAATATTGTACCCAAAATTTGTATTCTAAAAAATTGAATTATGTAAATGTTGCAATGATTAGTTTCAACTTTTAATAAGTTATTATCCGGAGTGGATCATTGGTTCTTACTAGACATTAGTATTCTAACTTCAAGAAGAGATTTTTAAAATTCTAACTAAAGATCATGATGTGTAATTGATGACAGGATAACATTGAATCACTTTTACAAACGTTAGGAATACAAATAGAACGATTTAAACGTTAGGGACAAAATAGGACTTACCCCATAAGTTGGGGACAAAAATGATACTTTACTCTCTTTTTTCTTTTGTCTAAGGATCATGCTGCTGCCCATATTATGCTATCCGACAGTAAAGAATGCACAAAAAACAAATTCATGGGGCCAACATTATCGTTGCAAAAAAGGTAACGACCTCCAAAAATTCGTTAATTAGAGGTTTAAAGAGAGGCAAATTGACCATTAACCAGTGTCCATAGAGGAACAAATCGATCCTTGACCGTTGTTCATAGGGAGACAAATTGACCCTTGATCATTCTGCATTCGTCAACACGTTATTTAACAGTGACTTAGTGTCCACATCAACAACGTTAAGTGCCACGTACGTCTCTTCTATTAAGTTTGGTGAGGAGAGATGATGAAGGAGCTACCATGACTCGCGATAAATCAGAGACAGGGATCGAAACAAGTTTAGTTTTTCAACAAAGATCACCATATCCTATTTTAAAATGCACAAGAACTGAATTGAGTGTTTACTCAATTTTATTTACATGTGGAATTACTATAATTCTATTTATGTACGTTAGTATTTTAGTGTTTAAACAAAATATTTACTATAGCTTCCACTTGAATTTACGGAAGAATGTTAGAATAATTTATAAATATTAGTTAAATTAAAAAAATTTTAATTTAAATTTGATAGTTATCTTTTTTTATTTTTTAAATTTATTTAACACCTATAAATAAACTTTACCTTGTATATAATAAATATATAAACTCTTTTATCTAATTTCTTCTCTTAGTTTAATTTCTAACAATTACTATTTCTAAATATAGATGAGAAAGACGTAAACAAAATAAGAGGATATTAAAAGGAAAGAAAATATATTACCTCTGATAAACAATATTCATTATTTTAATCATTTTTATATTATTTAAGAAATTTAAAATTAATAATTGTTTATCTTTGTTTAGAGAAATAATTTTCTTTAACATTTACTTCATCTGTTTTGAAATATTTGTTCAAAACACACAATGGATAGACTCTAAAAAACATATAATATTCTATTATGATTGGAAGTTATATAAGTAGATCGACAAAATCATATTGAGATATAGTATATTTAATAATTGTATTAAAAAAAGGTTAAGATGGCTATTAGTATTCATCACGTGCTTATAAACATGCATTTTCAAATGCAAAATCCAGAACTATATCACATGACAGATGACACCTCCCCTCTTCCCATATTTTAAAAAGGTATTACCTCCGTTTTCATCGCTGACATTACAAAATACAGAATTAGAATCTCTCCACAGAAAATGGATATCTGTGTGCAACAACCAAAGACCTTATATAATTAGTTGCCGAGTTAGGATAATGATGAAGTACTTGATCCAACGGCCATCGTCTTCTTGTGCAACGTGTTGTCACGTGGGAGGCACATTGTGGCAGCCGAAATTAAGGAAGTCGGAAGCAGTGAGGTATGGGCGTTCATTGGTGTCCATTTGAGTTGTTCAGAACAAATTTGATCCTTACAGTTTGAGGAGCTTATAACAATGAGCCAACACATGGAAGGAAAAGGGGTAATATCAGGCGATTTTAATGCTATAACAAGCCAAGCGGAAAAGGAGGGTGGAGGCCAAAAATCAGCAACCACCATTGCAACATTCACTAATTTTATTGACAGTAACGAATTGGTGAATATTGGAATGGTGGGGCACCCTTTCACGTGGACAAATCGAAGACAAGGAGAGGATTTGGTGAAGGAGAGGCTTGATCGCTATTTAGTTGGGATGGAATGGAAGTTGAAGTTTCCGAATGCAGTGGTGCACAGGCTCACAGAGTCAGGCTCGGATCATGCTCCAATTTTGATGGAAACCGAACCTCAATCCTGGCATAGTAAAAGGCGGTTTAAATACCAGGAACGTTGGTGTGGAGAAGAGGATGTCAAGAGAATTGTCAGTGAAGTGTGGAGAATGGAAGTTGTAGGCTCGACTATGTTCTCCTTGGCCCAAAAGTTGAAAGTTTGTAGACATAGACTAGTTCAATGGCAGAAAACTCACAAAGCAAACTTCCGGAAAGAAATTGAGGACCTTCAAGCTAAAATAGAGGAGTTGCGGGTGGCTGGAATCAATGGGGGAGAGGAGGTTACCAGTTTGGAAGAGAAGTTGGAGCTGGCATATTTGAAAAAAGAGAGCTATTGGCGAGAAAAATCTAGAATCAAGTGGCTAAAAGAAGGAGATCAGAACACTAGATTCTTTCACCAAAAATTTCAATCAAGGATGCGAATGAGAGCGGTGGGGGAGGCGATTCCTATTTATACACTCTCTTGTTTCAAGCTCCCGGACACGCTGTTGACTGAGATTCATAGCATGCTCTGGCAATTTTGGTGGGGTCAAAAAGGCTCAGAACGAAGAATGGTTTGGATTAAATGGGACACAATGACGAGACCAAAGAAAGATGGAGGGCTGGGGATCAAGGATCTAAGGGCGCAAAATTTGGCTTTATTGGGCAAGCAATGTTGACGTCTAATGAAATACCCTAATTCTACTATATCAAGAATGCTCAAAGCTAAATATTTCAGATATACAGATTTCCTACATGCAGAGGTAGGAAGTGTACCGTCGTGGGGTTGGAGAAGTGTTCTTGAAGGGCGCAAGGTGATCGAGAAAGGCTTGTTATGGAAAATAGGCTCTGGCACTAATGTTCGCATCTTCCATGACCCTTGGCTCCCACCACCAGTGCCCCTTAATGTCCCTCAAAATGCACTCACAATCCCGCCAAATATGCAAGTGTATTACGTTAGTGCGTTACTAAATCCTGATAGAAGTTGGAATAAAAATCTGATTGAGTCGATTTTTTCAGTTGATATATGCAATAAAATTTTTTCAATCAAACCAACAGAGGAGGAGGATGAAGTTAATTGGTGCTGGACAAAATCTGGTATATATGAAGTTGGGTCAGGATACAAAATTGCTTATAGATTCTTTCATTCTCCTACTTCATTGAGGTCCCAGAACATACACAATAGAGTCTGGAATAGCATTTGGGAGTTGAAATTACCACATAAAATTAAGATTTTTCTATGGAAAAGTCTTCATGAAAAGCTTCCGGTGTTGCAACAAGTTCACAGCCGGTTCGCATCCACTCCTGCCACTTGTCCAAGATGCATGTTGAAGGCTGAATCAATTTCTCATGCTTTGTTCCAATGCCCCCTGTCTTCAATAATATGGAGCCTAAGCTTAATAACCCCTGACCTATGGATGAGAGAAGAAGAAACTTTTTTCAATTGGTGGCAACGAGTCTTATCCTGGGCAGCGGCTCAATTCGACGGTAGACAAAAGACCCTCCTCATAGCGGCGCTGTGTTGGAGCACTTGGAAAGCGAGGAATCGGTGTGTTTTTGAGAAGATAATAAGCCCTGCACCAGAGATAGTGAAAGAAGCTAGCAATTTAGT
>NC_029793.2:134634679-134636370 GCF_000816755.2 Arachis ipaensis | reverse complement strand
ATATATAAATTATTATATCTCTTAACAATACTGTTAAAAAAAAAAATGAATGATTCCCTTGACATAATAATAGATAGGTATTATGAAAATTCCTTTGAGATAGAAAAATTAAAACCAAAAGAGTATATATGAACATACACGCTCTTTATTTGTACCTAAAACGTATACTAACTAAGTTACTTATTTGAATAAACAAAATTGTCTTTATACTAGAAAACATACTTTTATGAATATAATTAATATTACAAAATTAAAAGTTTAATTTTAATACAATAAAATATTTTATAAAATCATTTAAGTACATCTACGTAAAAAATAGTTATTTTATTGATACATATATAATTAAATAAATGTATAAAATTGTTTTATACTGATAATATATTAAAATTAAATTTTTAAATTAATGATATAATAAATGGATATAAAGAAGTCTTAGGTTGTCTAAAAATAAAATTTTGATAATTTTTTTAAGTGTGAGATAATTTTTAACTTTTAAGTTGCTATAGATTTATATAATAATTCTTTATATAATAGAGTAAAGTATTATTTTTATCTTCAACGTTTGGTAAGTTCTATTTGTATTTCTAACATTTAAATCATCCTATTTGTATCTCTAACGTTTGTAAAAGTGATTCAATGTTATCCTACCGTCAATTACACATCATGAACTTTAGTTGGAGTTTTGAAAAATCAAGTTAAAATAAAAATGTCTAAGATTGAATCAATGATCCACTCCGAATAATAGCTCGTCAAAAGTTGAAACGGTTAGGAAATTATTTTAATTTCTTAATTTATTTTTGGACAATACATATATTAATTATAATCACAAATCATGCTATTTCAAATTAAATGACTTATATCATGGTGATCTCATTTATTGTTATAAATGCTAAATTGAATAAGTCATAATTACTTTTAATTTGAAATTAAATGAGAATAAAACCAGATATTATCTTTTGGACTTTAGATAATTATCTTTTGGATTTTAGATATATTATCTTTTGTACTTTAGATACTATTTTTTATTTGGCCTTTAGGATTTAATAGATGCCATGCTCAAATATAAATAGTATCTTCAGGGTTTCGGTCCCCAATATACCAAAAGCCGCCTTTGTCGCTCTTTTCCCATAAAAAGAGTCACAAATCAGTCCTATTAGGGATACAAATGGCTTTGATTGAAGAAGGTCGAAAGAACCACAAGATTGAGACAATCCTTCCATCAATTTCTTATTTCTAATTTCTTATTTCTATGAGTAAAGGTACGCTTTCGCATTATAATATATTTTTGGTGATTTAATATGGATGATCTGGATTAATAAAGTAATTTATTCTAACAGAAATTAATCCTTGCAACATTCACATAATTCATTTTTTTATGGATATAATTGAACCTGAACACAAATAGTAGGTACAATATTAAAATTGAACATATCCAAACGAGATCCAATTGAAAATGAATACATCAAAGTGAGAAAAATTGAAAAATACAATTTGATTTATTAGTATAATTGATGGTAGGATAACATTGAATTATTTTTATAAATATTAGGAATACAAATAAGACGATTTAAACGTTAGAGACACAAATAAGACTTACCCCAAACGTTGAGGATAAAAATAATACCTTACTCTTATATAATATTATCGCCAAGTTAAAACTGTTTTTAGATTCAACCATGCTAGGTGCATAT
>NC_029793.2:134632278-134632774 GCF_000816755.2 Arachis ipaensis | reverse complement strand
AAGTCTAAATTCTAAATTGTCAAATTTCATCTATTATAGTTTTTATAAATTTGAGACCATTTTAATTTACTTTTTAATCGTTAAGTTAATTTTGAGAACGAGATAGTTACTTGGTTTGTTTAATAAAAAGTAAATTATACCTATTGCAAACNTCATAATAATATATAATTAAGTCTAAATTGTCAAATTTCATCTATTATAGTTTTTATAAATTTGAGACCATTTTAATTTACTTTTTAATCGTTAAGTTAATTTTGAGAACGAGATAGTTACTTGGTTTGTTTAATAAAAAGTAAATTATACCATTTAAATATTGCAAACAACAAAATATTTTGAAATCCTAAAAAATAATTAAAGTGAAACATATTATGAATAACGAAAGAGATCAAAGTTCATGGCCTGAGAGTTTCTTACTTCCACAATTCCTCGGAGGGCAAATGTGGTTGGTGAGAAAATCAAAAGGGATTAAAATTTTATAACACAGTAAAAAAAAATC
>NC_029793.2:134626838-134631467 GCF_000816755.2 Arachis ipaensis | reverse complement strand
AAGAGTTTTTCTATACATATATTTAGAGTAGATGAGTGCTAGAGAGCACTAGAATTTGTGATGTTTAGTCATCAATTAATCATCATCAATATTTTTAATGATATAAAATGACATCTAATAATATATGATTAATCATTTTTTTTTTACGGTTAAGTGATCCAAATTTCAGACTTTTTCTTTAGAGTATTTTGTTTTCGTAAGCATGCATTACCCTTGTGCATGCGTGTATAAATATATGAAAGAAACCCCAATGGCAATCATCACAACCATTCCAAAACCAATTAACCTTATTGTTAGTATTGAATTTCCCACCATGAAACCATTTTGGGTTGTTCTGACTTTCTTTCTCTTGCTAGTAGCAAGTAAGAAGGCGAACTCAATTGAAATAGTTGAATTTGTTTCCTTCAACTTCGACCCTTTCAGCCATGGCAACCCAGCAATAGAACTCCAAGGTGATGCCACCATTCTTACAGATGGCAACGTGCTCCTCACCGACTTCACTAGTCCCGGCAGCACAGGCCGTGTTCTGTACGCGCCACCCGTACGCCTTTGGGACACTGCCAGCGGAAATGTCGCCAACTTCATCACCTCCTTCTCTTTCCAGTTAACGGATTATCAAGCTTTCACTCCCGCCGACGGCATTGTCTTTTTCATTGCACCAGAAAATACTCAGATTCCTCCCGGCGCAACTGGCGGCGCTCTCGGAGTCGCTGATCCAAGCGGTGTGGGTGAATTTGTTGGCGTAGAGTTTGATACCTTTTCCAACGACAGGTATAGGGACCCACCTCATAGTCACGTTGGAATTGATGTCAACTCTGTTGTTTCATTGAAGACTGTAGAGTGGAATAGACAGAGTGGATCAGTGGTTGAGGTGACTGTAATATACGACTCTTCATCAAAGACATTGAGTGTTGCTGTGAAGAACAGGAGTGGCGAAATTGTTACTATTTCAGAAGTTGTTGATTTGAAAGAGAAGCTTCCGGAGAGGGTCAAGTTTGGTTTTTCTTCCGCCGGCTCGCTTGACGGTCGTCAGATAAATCTAATTCGTTCATGGTCGTTCTCTTCATCCTTGAAGACAGTAATCGATGTCGCAAGCGGATGATGTGGTCTACGCTAATGTCTTCTAGATAAAGACCATATATATTTATGTATCCTATCAACCTTAATTAGCTTGTGCGTGTTTTTAATGTTGTACTTGTATGCTCCAATTGTTTTCACTAATCAACGCTTAGCTTGTAGTTGGAGGGTTGGCCATTTGAATAAAATATCTGTTGGGAATAAGACACCATTCCCCCTTGAGAAAACACCTTTGACAGAGAAATAAAATAGACACAATTACAACACAAGAATTTAACGTGGAAACTCCAATTACCGGAGAAAAAACCATGGCCGTTATCAAATGATAACTAGAAAATATCACTATGTGAAAATTGTTACAACACATAGACTTCTTTCTCTCACCGGCACCCCAGTACACCCACACTCTCTCAAAGCAAATATCTAACTACACCTCACAACACTCTCTAATAAAGAGTATAGAGGAAAAGAAAAATCAGATACAAGCTTAAAGTGTTTCTGACTGGTGTAAAAACAAATGGAGAACTTAGCCTCATATTTATAGCCTAGGCCACCCACTCCATTTGCTATCCTAAGCAATGTGGGACTAATTCAACCAAATCCTAACAATCTCCACCTTGATTGAAATAGTCACACATCTTCAGTTTCCATTGTCAATACCGACAATTCTTTGCTGCTATTGTCTATACCGACAATCATAGTTCAGAGAACTATCATACTCCACCATGAAAGTATACTCACTTGGAATTAGACCACTCCAAGCATTTCACCTTGGTACAGATCGAAATCTTGCTGAAAATTCATGGTGCAACTTCCAAATTGGCTTTTTCTGAAAGTTCTTCAGCCATCGACCTAACTCCGCCACACACCTTGTAATAGTATAACTCAACCTCTCACAGTGTCACACTGCCTTCCAGCAACAACAACAGTAACCAAAGATCAACCTCAAGCCACAGGACAAAATTCTTTTCTGATGTGGAAAGTCAGACTAGACTGCAACCACAGAGCATACTAAGAATAAATCCCACCGAACCGAAGCTCTTGATACCACTTGTTGGGAATAAGACACCATTCCCTCTTGAGAAAACACCTTTGATAGAGAAATAAAATAGACACAATTACAACACAAGAATTTAACGTAGAAACTCCAATTACCGGAGAAAAAACTACGACCGTTGTCAAATGACAACCAGAGAATATTACTATGTGAAAATTGTTACAACACATAGACTTCTTTCTCTCACCGGCACCCCAGTACACCCACACTCTCTCAAAGCAAATATCTAACTACACCTCACAACACTCTCTAATAAAGAGTACAGAGGGAAAGAAAAATCATATACAAGCTTAAAGTGTTTCTGACTGGTGCAAAAACAAATGGAGAACTTAGCCTCATATTTATAGCCTAGGCCACCCACTCCATTTGCTATCCTAAACAATGTGGGACTAATTCAACCAAATCCTAACAATATCTGACATAATCAGTTTGGGTATCTCTTTAATTAATTTATTAATTTGCAGCAGCGAAATGGTCAAGATGAATTTCATACAAAACAAAACAACTTAGATTTAAAATAGTAGCAAATTTATTACATAACTCTAGCACCCTTTTTCAAATTTGTCATTGTCTTGCAAAAGTTAACTTTGTATCTTGACAAAGCAAGGAAACAAATGGTCTAAAATGTGAATAAAAATGAAGATACAAGAGTATTAACCAAACTATTTAATTAAATAATTTACCTTATTAATGGTGTGATACTATATTATAAAATTATTTTTTTAAGTTTAAATTAATAGAAATATATATATTTCTAAATGTATTACAAGTGTCACGTATTATTTAGGATGAAGACTACGATCGAGAGGCAAATGAGGTTAAATAGTTCAAAGACACGTCGATGACTTATTTACTACTCAAGAAGTCGAAGGTCGCAACAATGACAACAGCTGCAAGGATGCCAATTATTGAAATGTTAAAATATCGCTCATTAGTAAATTTTTTTAGGAAAATTATAGAGTACCAACATATTATCTGCCAACTTATTGTCAATAATAATTAATTATTATATTTTAAATACATATATAAAGAGACACATCCAGAAAATATATCTATAAAGACACTTCTATTAAACACAACTATAAAAAGACATTTTTATTAGACACATTCACGAAGACACTTCTATAAAATACAGTTATAAATAAAAGTTGACAGAAGTTGGCAGATATGGTATTGGTAACGTAGCGAAACCGATTTTTTTATTTCCTCCTATTTTGGATACTTAGATTTTTTATTTTTTTATTTTTTGTTATCTATTGTTCTTTTGTGTAACGATAATTATTATAAAGGTTTTTTTAAGAGGATGACGTGATAAAAATGATGAGTCTAAGCAGCCGCGGAGCTTAGTTAAGATAAGGGGGCCACGGCCCCCCAAACTTTTGGTAAAAAAATTAATAATACTTTTTCAAAAAATAAAAAATTAGTTCAACTGGTTCAAATACTTCGCTATGACTTAAAATACCAAAGTTCAATCTTCATCTTTTGTTTTTATTGCACAATAATTTTTAGTTTTAAATATCTAAAACATGTTGGATTTGGACTAAATTGAGTGTATTCGCAGCTCTCTATTCAATAAGCAACACTCCCTCTATCTTTGAGTTCAAATATAAAAAATTAGGTATTTTTATTTATGTAATTTAATATTATTTTATATTTTACTGTTTATTTAATTTAATTTTTTATATGTTTTATAAGATATCTATTCAAATTTTTATATAAAATAATCATGAAAAATTAAAGAATTGATACATTTTTTAAGAAGAAGGCTAATATTCAAGAAGTAGAACATATGACTTTTACAATATAAACACCTGTAGATAGTTCTTCTACTTTAATGAATCACGAAGAAAGTGAGATACAACCTCCAAAAGTTTAAAAAGTTGCATCTGATAAGTTTGACCTTATTTCTTTGGAACGAGATCCTGAAAAACGGCTTTAAATTTGACAATATCAATTATCACTCAAATCAGAGAGATGAAGTTAGACGAGCTTATCTTAAATGGAGTCTATATCAAAAGCATCTTGACAATTATCTTCTATCTGGCTCCCCAAAATTTTGTATCAAGCTCCGTCACTGAGTCTAAGCATTAAGAAGATTTTAACACTTCCTTCTGATAAAAAATGATACTCCGATTTAATAAAGAGTTGTAACTAATTGATCACACGACATACTTGTTAAGTGGCTTTTTAGAGAATTTAAGTACTGATTTTCAACTATTTTTCATTTGATAAGAGAGTTAGAAGACAATAAAAATAGTTATCAAAGAACATACATATAACCACATACATGATTAAAGTAGAAATTTTTAGTTTTGTTAGTTTAAGGCAATTTAGTTATAAAATTTTGGTAAAAACTTTACGTTAAATACTTATACAAGTGAATAAATTTTCATATTTTCTATTTCACATATTGAAATTTAAATTTTTTATTTATATATTTTAGCAACTACATATTATCTAAGTTCTTATCTTATTTAATATTTTATCTAGCTTTT
>NC_029793.2:134625637-134626278 GCF_000816755.2 Arachis ipaensis | reverse complement strand
TATAAATACAAAAAAAATAAAAGCATTTTAAAAATATTATGACATTTGTACACTAATTTTTCATATATATATATATATATATATATGGTAAATTCTACTCTACCCTTTCTAAAATAAAGGATAAATTATCCCTTGTAACATATACAATAATTATTCATATATTATTCTTCTACCAGAGTTTCAAGATTCACGTTATCTTCTCTTTTCTTTACAATTGACGCGATGTTTCTCTTGAAACTTGATAGTAGTGTCATTTTTATAATCCGCACCAAATACACCTCTTCTTCTCCAATTTTAAAACCATAATTTCTCTCAAATTCAATCACCATTTCCAATCAATTAGGTTAGGATTTTAAACTTGTTCATATACTTTCAATCTCTCATTTCAACGAGCACATCTATTAATTTTTCAGCTCTCTCCTTCCTAAGATTTTTTTCTTAGTATTTTTCTTAAAATTCAGTCGGATCAACAATGATACTTCTCTTCAGATAACCAACCCTCATAGCATTGTATAACTATATAACAAAAACAAACCAAAATATTAGTTAGTCATAAAAACCAAGGTTGCGAGAACCGAACCGGTCACTAAACCGATCAAGTGACTGGTTCAATGGTTCAAAGGTTCAACCGGGGTTTAACC
>NC_029793.2:134608266-134625480 GCF_000816755.2 Arachis ipaensis | reverse complement strand
GAAAATCAGCAACCAAAATTAACGAAAATCAACAATTCAGATTCAACGAAAATTAGCAACCAAAATTAACAACTCAGAATCATAAAAACCAGCATAAACAACTCAGAATTAACATAAACAACTCAGAATAAAAAAAAAATTCTAGCATTAACAATGTTCATCGACAACGCAGAATCAGAAATATCAACGGCCAACAACTCAAAAATCAGAATAAATAAAATTAACAAAATAACCAAAAATAAATTGAGGCAGTAGTGCTTACCGGTGGCGAGGGAGGAAAGAAGGTGACGGCGCGGTGAATACTCCACAGCCAAGCAGAGAGACACATCGCAGTGAGAAAGAGAGAGACAGAGAGAGCTCGGAGCCTCGAATAGAGAAAGAACTCGAAGAGAGAGATGGACACCAACAAATTGAGCACAGACGACGATGGAGAAGCCCTTCGCAGCGGCGTCGCCAACAGTTTCGAACAAGCACTCGACGTCGAGGAGAAGAGGATCGAGAAGCGAGCAGACCTTCCACGAGCGAAGACGGTACCCAAGTTTGTCTCTGCCGGCGGCGACAACACCGTTTATCGGAAAAGAAGAGCTCGGTGATGGGATGGGGTTGGGTTCCTACCGCCGTTAGGGTTTGGGTTTGCCCAGTGAGAGAGAGAGAGAAAGGGGCAGGGGTGGGTGAGGGCCTGAGGGTTCTGAACGTTTGAATTTTTCTTTTTTTTAACATATATATATATATCACTGAACTGGAAAAAAACGGAGCGGTTCGAATGGTTCACCGGTTAACCGCCGATTTGACCAGTTTTTAAGCCGGTTTTTTGCAGGACGGTTCTTCATAGCAACCGAACCGGACAAATGACTGGTTCTCGGTTAATCTGGTCGAACCGGCCGGTCCGGTTCGGTTTTCAGAACAATGATAAAAACAATGAGTCAATAATTACCATCTTAGGATTTTTATTATCTGAATAATAATTGAAAAAATAATTTAAGAGCAATTAAAGATTAAAAAAAAAAATATCTTGGTGTCTTATTTCATGCACCAATTACCATCATGTTTAACTAATATATCAGAAATTTCTATCAATTTTTTAGCTCTCTTGTTTTTAGGATTTTTTAGCGATCGTATTAGAGATAGTAATTAGATTTCACAATCTCATTCGAACTTTGGAACTCTGGTTGAAAGATAATTTATCAATAATCATTATATATGCCACAAGGGGTAATTTACCCTTTATTTTACAGAGGGTATGGTAGAGTTCATATATATATATTATTCGATTTACTCATGCATAGTTAATACTTAACAATGGTTGGATATTCAATTCACTAAATATGCAGATGGTTATTCTAATGTTATGGTTTAGACAAAAATTTAGAAATAAAGTATTTTTTTTACTTTATTGGATCAATTCTAAAACTCATTATTTACATTATTTATAAAAGTTATTGTCTACCTAGTAAAACCCTCTCAATTTTAAAATTGAAGATTCCATGCACCTCAAACAAATATCACTGTCCCAACAAACCACAACTAATCATTGTGGGTGTCGACATCAATGCCAACTTCAGCTTCAACCTTGATGTATGGGTGACAAACGACGTGTGATTTATTTATTTTATTAATAAAAAATAATACCACTCCAAAAAATGTATAGCAACAATAATGCAAAATGGGTCAAATAAACAAATCCATTTCCTAATCATATATCATTTTATAGAACTATGATAATGAGGCATGCATATCACATAATCATAATAATATATGACAGTAGTTTTCTAATTAATAATATACAACGTCAAATGGGTCAAATAAACAGATGTATTCCCTAATTATATATCATTTTATAGAACTACTATATGATGATGAATCATGCATACCACAGAATCATAACAATATTGTCAGTTTTCTCATATATAACAGCCAAATATTGTAAGTTTTAAATTATCTCAATTTTATACTCAACCGTTTTAAATTATTTTACTTTTATATTTATTTAATGTAAAAAAATCAAAATAAAATAAAATAAAATCACCATTTGACACCAAAAAAAATCCTACTTATGGATACATCTATTATTCCTTCTTAGTTTATATCTTAAAATTCTCTTTAAATATTTTTTTATAAATTTTACAAAAAATAAAAAATAAAAATAAAAAAAATAAAGATAAAAACTATGTAGAAAATTAAAAAAAAAATGAAATGATACAAAATCTAAGTTCTATCACAAGTTTTTATGATGAGATAAAGATTTGAAAAAATGCTAAGCATCGATGCTTGAGATGTAAATCATTAGAAATGGTTCCTTCAATATACATCAGTTGAAGAACGACACAAAAATAACAAATAATGAATTGATATTTTATTCTATTCAATTTTAAACACTTTAAATTACTACTTAAGATGCTTAATTGGCTGTAATAGTAGCAAAATTTTTTCCATTCTTATTTTATATTTCTTTTCCCTAAACCAAATATGAAATTGTCGAGTCCGGATTTACTGCAGAGCAACGACAAGCATTACTAGTCTTTTTAGGTAACCATAAGATAAAACCAATTCATAGCACAAATCAAAATGTGGCACAATCACAGCCACTACTTCTTCAAGGTAATTTAGTGCATCTTCTTCACTTTAAAACAAGTGTTAAAGACCTAAAATTTTCTGAAAATAAGTGCACTTCATGGGTAATAGATACAGGTGCTACATACCACGTATCATATTCCCTTGAAGATTTTCAAACATATTACACAATTGATCTAATTCTTATGAAATTGCCAAATGACTCATACACCACAAGCAACATAATCGAAATAGACAATTGTATTTTTTGAAAAATTGTATTTGAAAAATGCATTATACATACCTTCTTTCAATTACAAGCTCATTTCCGTGCCCAATATTACTGTCAAACTGCATTGCAAACTAACTATTTCAGATACACTGTGAGATCTAGGACTGCAACTCCATGAGGATGATTGGGAACGAGAGCTAAAGCTATTGGTGGTCTCTATGTACTAGATTCTCAAGTAATAAAACTGTAGCAAAACCAATCATGCATCATGCATCATGCATCATGCACGTACAAGCAATAACAGACAAGGATATATGGAATTATAGACTAGGACATTTACCATGTAAAAGGCTAATTGCCATGAAAAAAGATTTTAGCTTTATCATTCATAATAAAACAAATAGTCCAAGTGATGCATGTCATTTAGCTAAGCAAAAATTGTTACCCTTTTCTTTGAGTAATAACGTTTTTGAATGTTGTTTGGACATGATTTATGTAGATATATGGAGGCCTCTTTCAATTTCTTCAACAAATAGACACAAATATATTTTAAATGTTGTTGATGATAAGTCAAGATACACTTCAGTGCATTTCATGAAAATAAAATTAAAAGCAAGTAGTCTTTTACAATCGTTTGTTAACTTTGCAAAATCTCAGTTAACTTTGCAAAAACTCAGTTCAATAAACAAATAAAAATTATAAGAAGTGACAATGGCCAGAATTTTTAATGAAATCTTTTTATGAAAACATACACTGGTATTGTGCATCAAAAATCGTGTGCAAAAATTCCTCAATAAAATGGAATTGTTGAGAGGAAGCACCAACACATACTAGCTGTTACAAGTACTACAAGAAAAAAAATTTTTAGCGACAAACTTTTAGCGGCAATAGTATTATTGCCGTAAATTTTCTTCTCAAAACCATTTTTAGTGGCAATTATATATTTGTCATTAATACTATAGATTATAATGGCCATTTCAGCTATTGCCACTAAAAAAAGCTAAAATTTTAAAAATAAAAAAACTAAACCATAAAACTCGAAATCATCACTCTCTATGCCTCGCCACTCTTCCTCACACAAACAACTCTCTCAGTGCCTTATTCTCTATGAGAAGTGATAACCACGCCATCTTAATCGCGTTTTGAATCCTTTTCTTGGACAAACTTGTGTTGATTTCGATTAAAATCTCAATTGCGCTCTAGTAATCAGGTATATAAATTCCTTAATTCTCTCTCAATTCTGATTCTTGTGCTCCCAATTTGTATTCTATTACATCCTTTTTCCATATCTCTTATCAATTTTTAGTTTTATCTAAGTTAACTTTTCTCCCACATTGGATTCTACTATTCTTAGTTTTGATCCAAATCGCATGCACTTATTGCAGGTTGAACTCGTCATTCAGTGATTTAGAATCAAAATTTTGAGGGTTTTCTTTGCTCAATAATTCAGCAATGCGTTATCGGTTTTAAATTCTGGTAATTTGATTTATTTTTTTGACTTTATCATTTTTTCCTACTATTTTCTAAACTTCTTTAGAATTCATCGCAGTCGTGGAATCCGCCATCAGTGTTGAACACATCGAGCTTATAAAGGCCTGGCACATCTTGTAATGTACATCACTGTAATAGTTTATTTTCTCATGGCAAGAACATAAGATAATTGATATTTTATTTGTGATTGTTAATAGTTTGGACTACCATATGCTTGGAAAACATATAAGGAAGTGTATAATGAAGTTCTGCATATTGGTTCTGCTTTAAAAAAGGCCTCTTATATGAAACCTGTAAGTGAATGCTTTTAAAAGATTTTCATTGTTAATTAGAAAATTATTTTATAGGTAATTATAAAAATGTTCATATCAATAACCATGGAGATAGAAACAGAAGGAAGTGGTGATGAAATGAAGAATTCATCATGTTCCGCACTTGATTTATATAGGTTATTGAAGAGATTCATCTAAGAGGTATGAATATGGTAGCTTATAGATTGGAGTCTTGGCTACCATACCGTCATCCTATAAAATTTTTATTACAATAGGTATGTGTGTG
Source organism: Arachis ipaensis (assembly GCF_000816755.2). NCBI lineage: Eukaryota > Viridiplantae > Streptophyta > Magnoliopsida > Fabales > Fabaceae > Arachis > Arachis ipaensis. The sequence goes on along the minus strand of NC_029793.2, from coordinate 134,620,649 downwards.
CTTTTTATTTGGTTTTATATGAGCTTAGTTATAGATAAAGCAAGTGTTTTATGTGACTGTGACAAATTTTGGTAACTCACATAATTTGAAATGGGATATCTTGCATGGTATGAGGTGCTGGTTTGTAAACACTAAAAATCTTGCAAGTGTGCTGGCTTTTGCCTAACTCTAGTTGATCTTCTCAGGCATGTGTTAAATGTATGGTGAGATGTTGATTTTCTAATGATGCATGTGGGTATGCAATAATTCATAAAGTGATTCTTGGACCAACTGTCAGTGTGGAATTATGATTCTGATGAGAATGTTGAGAGTGGTAGTAAGGCTGTGGTGGTGGAGGAGAATGGGAATCATAGTGGCGGAGGGAATGGGAATTTGAGCTTGAGTGGCGGTGTCAATGGTGGAGATCAGAAAGGGAAGAAGAAAGGGATGCCGGTGAAGAATCTCATGGCCGAGAGGTGGCACAGGAAGAAGCTTAATGATAGGTTGTACATGCTTAGGTCTGTTGTGCCAAAGATTAGCAAGGTTTGTGATTTGTGAAGCCTTTTGATATTTGGACTATTGAGTGAGAATAGTAGTTAAGCTCAAGAAGAAGCTTAATGATAGGTTGTACATGCTTAGGTCTGTTGTGCCAAAGATTAGCAAGGTTTGTGATTTGTGAAGCCTTTTGATATTTGGACTATTGAGTGAGAATAGTAGTTATAATTGTTGATTTGTTTAAGTGTTATATCAATTGGCTGATGTTGATGCCTTGATGTCTTGTTGAATTACTGGTCACATAGATGTTCATGACAAGTTCTAGCTTAGATTATGCTGTTAATTAGTTAATGCATTCTTTTGATGTGTTAAGAATTTAGGGATTATTATACATTCTAATGTATTTCATTGTTCATAGATGGATAGGGCTTCGATACTTGGGGATGCAATCGACTACTTGAGGGAGTTACTACAGTGGATTAATGATCTTTACAATGAACTGGAGTCAACTCCACCTGGCCCTTCGCTGCAATCTTCCACCACCAGCCTTCAACCTTTGACACCCACGCCGCAAACCCTTCCATGCCGGGTGAAGGAAGAACTGTATCCTGGTGTCTTGCCAAGCCCCAAAAATCAACTTGCAAAGGTAAATCTTTTATCACCTCGTTGCAAGATACTTGGTTGACAGTATAGCTTGTTGCTTGCAAAATTGTTACAATTGGAACCACGTTTATCTGGAGCTCACAGGGACAAAAAGTTGCACATGGATGTAAATTTTGTGATGATTTAGAGCATGGAACTTGAATGAATATTTTTTTTTGCATGAATTACAACCAACCTGCCAAAAATATTGAATTGATAAATTTGCATAAACATGTCATTTCAAATTTCTGCTAATGTGTGATACATATGGATTATAATATAAAATTTCACATGCCTAGCTGCAATAAGGGTTTCTAAATGTTGTGATGCATTTCCTAAAAGTGCTGGTATACTATCTATGAATGCATGATTTAAAGAGCTAGTGAAATTTGATGATGCATGAAATAAATCATTATCACTCTCTAAACTACATGCGGGAGTACTAGTTGGGCTAATTTTTTTTTATATTGGTTAAATATATGTGTAATACATTGTTATTGGAAAATTATGTGTTTTTTTTTCATATGGTGTTTTATTCAAATCGTACGGTCCGATTTGTTTGATGAAAAAAATAAATTACAACTCGGAGGGTCCGATTTGCTTAAAGAAAAAATTAAACTCCAAATCGGATGGTACGATTTGTATTTTTTATTTGTTAAAATAAAATTCGAACAGTCCAATTTTAACATTAAAATTTTTTTATTTTCGAAATCACAAATCGGTGCCTCCGATTTGTGTCATCCCATAGCCAAATAAAACACTCCTCTGCTCACACCATATTGATATACACCATTCTCTCTCCCACACCAAAAATCAAAAGCGTACTAGTTGCAATATGAGAATTGTAATTAGGTCACAATGATTGCGTATGGACAGTGGCTTGATCAAAGAGCCTGAATTATTCGAACTAATAGCATGATCATTTTAGATAGTATCATGAATGCACTTCTGTAAGTTAGATTGAGCAGGCTTTGATGTTACCTCCATTGAGATTCAATTATGTTTGTATGGAAAATAATATTCATAAAAAAACACATTTCAAGATAGAAAAACTTCTTTGTTTCTTAAGTCCAACCATAAGTATCCTTTGGCTCCAGATTTAAATCCTAATAAGATGCATTTTCTAGCCCTTTGGTCAAATTTGTGCTTTCTTTGTTGTTGTTGCGTGCCTTTTGATTTATAAGTGAGTGAACCTTTTCTTCCTTTATGTGCATGTATGCAATCCCCTCTTCAATTTGTTTTCTTTTCAATATGTACAACCCATCCTCAACATCATTAGTGCCAGTCATCTCCAAACTCTTCTGATCTTGAATCTTACAAATTATGTGAGTGAACAAAAATTGACAACATAGTGCTTCAGTGGCTTTTGATACTGAGATCAGGTTAAAAGAAAAGAAGGAACATAAAGAACATTGTTTAGATAGAAGTTGTCTGTGAAAAACAAAGTTTCACATATAGTGGTGACTATTTGTGAACCGATTGGCATCTTTACTAAAATTGGTTTTATTTTTTGAAAAGATGTAAAGTATTTTAAAGAAAATGATACATGGCAGTGGCCCCTGTATCTGTGACCCAATCATGTGGTCCTAATGCATGATTTGACACTGATAAAGCATGGTAGATACCTGGTGATGGTGCACAGACTATAGATGCCAGTATTTCATTATGAGCAACATTTTCATGTTGTTGAAACAAGGTCATTAAGACCTCTTTTTTTTTCGCAAAGAAGAGATTGTCTAATCTCTTACCATTTGCCGTAGGAGTTAAGGTTGTGACATCCTTTTCTTCAAATTCGAGCTTGCTCACAAGCTGATATCGTCCCTCAAGCTTCACTTGGTTCAATAATAATGGTAATGAAGGCATATATTATTAGTTGTATGCTTTATATATTTTCTAGGATTCTTTAAATTTTTTATATGTATAAATTAAAGTTTCCAAACGCTAAGTAGTTTTTTATTTTACACATATAATCTGCATAGTTTTCTATAATAATATACGCTCATTTTTCAACTATTTTAGGTTGTAAAAAGCAAGTTCTTATAGCTAGCTTGTATAGGTTTATTTGGCTGCAGGGAGTGCAATGAATAAGGGTCAGGCAGAGAGAAGAGATTGCTAAAGTTTTCCTGAGCATTAAAGAATTGTACTGACAAAAATATTTAAAAGAGGTAGAGACTATTATTCAAAAAACAACTGTTATGATGTACACTTATCTCTACATTTTTAGCAAGAAAATACCTAGCTTAGTGTTGATTCTCTATGATGCTGGGGTAACTTTTTTTGTAAGTGGATATGAAAATTTTTGTTTCAATGTATTACTTAGGATTATGGGTAGCTGTTGGCCTACTGTGTCTCCCTGCAATTTAAAACTGCCTCTTTTATATCTGTATTTATTGATTTTTATTCAGTTTAGAGACTCTTTGCCATCATATATCATGCTGAGATAGTGTTTGATTTATTTAGTGTGCCTTAATTTTTGGTTTATTGTGTGTTAGCTCATATTTGAGTTTATTGCTAACAAAAAGGTACTTTTCAAGTTGCTAGCAATTTTAGTTGCCTTAGGAGAACTGTCCTAGATGAGAAGCTTAAATGCAAGGAATACTCTACTGCAGCATTGATTGGGACCTTGCTTTACCAAAATTTTCAGGTATCTAAAATTTATATTGTATCCTATTTATCTATATGTTCTCATCCTAATATTAAGTTATAAAGATTCTTGTATATTTTTTCTTCACATTTATATCTCTTTCTTTGGGTGATGTTGTTTGGTTTATTGGTGTAGGATGGGCTTATTGACTTCCTGAAGACGATCCATCTATTGATTTCTTTGAAGGTTACACAGAAGTGGCAACTTCTTAGGAACATTGAGAGTTTGTATGCTTGTGGAGGTGTGAATTTGTAGTATTATATCTATATATATAATTATGTTATGCATCTCATTTTAAGTGTGAAATTTATCAGGAAAAAATTTTCTTTAATGTAATTATTGAGATTTGTCATTGGAATACTTTGTGGCTAGTTTGTTCGAGCAAAATTGTATTTTAAGAGTTGATATTGAACAAAATTTATAATAAAATTTGTTATTATGAATGTAATAGAATGTTTCATTTTGTTGGAATTATGTATTATTTTTAATAATAAGTGTTGAAAAAATAATTTTGAAATTAAAAAAATAGGAGGTTAGTGTGTAACAACAATAATTATAATTAAAAAAAGACTTAAATTTTTAGCGGTAATAACAATAACAACTAAAAATAAATAGCATGAAAATTTTAGAATTGGTTTTAGCGGCCATATAAATTGCCATTAAAAGTTGTAGCTAGGATTTTTGCGGTCATTAAAAGGGTCTTTATCGGCAATTGTTATAATTGTCACTAAACCTTTTAGCAATAAAGTATAAGACGGCTAATGTCTAATTGCCGGTAAAAGTATTAGCGGCTAATTTTATTACCGCTAAATACAAAATAAAGGGCCACTAAAAGTGATATTTCTAATAGTGAAGGGCCATTTTATTTCACTCCAACATTCCAAAATGCTTTTGGAATTTTGCTATATATCTCTCATGCTGTTCACATTATTAATCGAATTTCTTCAACTCTCTTATAAAATTAATCACCATATCAAGTTTTTTATTCATCACTTCCTAACTTATCGGACTTAAAGGTTTTCGGGTGCTTAGCCACAACTAGAAAATGGATTAATACAGACAGATTTACAGACGAATTTAGTCTTTATTACAGACGGATTTTTGGTTACCGACGAAATTACCGACGGATTTTGTCCCTCTGTAAAAGCCCCGTCGGAAATTATTTACCGACGGATATTTTTTCCGTCGAAAAATTACAGACGGATTTTTACAAGTTACCGACGGATTTTCCCTCTGTAAATTTTCTATCCATTTCCCAAAGGCGACGAACTTTCCGACGGATTTTCCGTCTATAATTACAGACGGATTTTCCGACGAATTTTCCGTCTGTAATTACAGACAGATTTTTCGACGGATTTTCTGTCTGTAATTACAGACGAATTTTCCGACGGATTTTCCGTCTGTAATTACAAACGGATTTTCCGACGAATTTTCTGTCTGTAATTACAGACGGATTTTCCGACAGATTTTCCATTTGAAAACCATCTTACACTCTGATTACAGACAGAAAATCCGTCTGTAAATACATCGGTAAGGTAAAATATTTTTTTTTAAAATTTTTCTATTACAAAAATAAACCTGTTTCATACAAAATAAATATAAATTTAATAAATACAAATTTTTATTGATGGTATAAATAGAAAAACACACCAGTGAGTACAAAACGCTTTCTTTATAATAAGAAGCAATTATTTCCATACAATAATACAATCTAAATACATTAGATGACAAATAACTACTAGTGGACTCATCAAGATTCAATATCCTAATTTATGGATAGCTTCATTCTTTCTTGAACTTCTTAGTGATGATGGCAATATACTTGCTTCTTGAGATTCTTGGTCCATCAAAATTATTCGCTGCTTCCCACTTTCTGAGCAGAGGATGTCTACCTTACTATATCCGATCTACACTGCAGTTATTAGAAAAAAGAACCAAAAAGGAATTGTTACCACTGCAGTTACTTTTGATTAAATTTCAAGTATCTGCCTGCAACAATTTGGAACTCTTCCATAGATTTCTCAAGGTTAGTTCTTTTTAAAGATCATGGACGCTGCCAAATAGCAATAGCAGATTTGGAACATGTAATGCACACAATGCAATAAACCAGAACAAGTCTAAAAGCAAGTGATTCATATTCAATTCAGTGACTGGATACTTTATACAAGTCTTTGATCAATTAAGCAATCAAGAACTGTCATTGAGTTGAGGAAGAGAAGAGGCCTCAATTCACAACAATTATATGAACATGAAAATGCAATGTCTGAAGAGAAAACAACATAAATGAATCAATTAAATAAAAAAAAGAAAACAGTAAGAATTGAAGTAGAAGATGATGATGGAGAAAGAAGAATACCTCTTCCCTATGTGTTGCTCTCTCAACAGCATCAAGGTTCCTTCTTGAAGAAGCATTCTTCCTTGCCACCACACAATCCACAGAAGCAGAAGCATGATCTGATGCGAATCCAATTCCAGGGCCACACCATATATCCTGAAGTGATTCAATTCAATGCTCAACAAATTCAATGCCCAATCTGATTCGTTCTTCCTCTTGACTTGGTGCCATATTCAACAAAGTGTTTAGGAATTCTGGGGGTATTTCATTTTCTATCACCATACAACTCAGTGATAGAACTTGTTTCAATTCCTCCTAGTAGAAGAAACCATATTGAATTATGACACTTCATCAATGAAAAACACAATCCATAAAATCCACTTGTAAGCAATGTCTTTATTAGAGATGTCTCACCTTCCAATATCTTGTCAAGCTCTCTTGATCCAGTTGTTATCTGGATGATCTCCATCCGCTGAGCATGGAGCTGGCTCGCACTAGTAAAACCCATAGGCACCAACTTAGTAGCTGTCAATAAACAAGCATCAGAAGATCAGTAAGGCTTCACAATTAATGTGCTTATAGCTGATGCTCTTGAGTGTTGAAATTGAAGAAAATACCGTATTAGCAAAGTAAAATATATCAGGAGGTGCATACCTGCTTCAATAATCTTGTCAACTTTAGCCTCACTGATACCTTTAATTTGCAACAGATCCTTCCTAGGAGTGTAAGCAACAGATTCAACAGTGCAAATACCTGCATCTTTAAGCTTCTTAATGTCTAAGGCAGCTATGCCTGATGCCTGTGTAAATAGTAAATACCCGCATTAGGGACTTAAACAGTCAAATCATCACCTACTGTAATCACTAAGCTGTAAATTGAAGCACCAACAATATAATATCCTAGGGAAATTCCAAAATAGAAAAAAGGTGATTAGTGACCTGAAGCTGTTCAATAGGGAAAGTGGGGATTACAAATATAGTCTTTTTGAAGCGTGGGGAGAAGAGAGAGAAGTGGGGGATGAAAGTAAGAAGTTGAATTCTACACAGTACACAGGCAAAAAATCAGACAAAGCTTTGAAGAGAGGAGAAGGAAGAAGAGGTATGGAAATGACGAAAGAGGTTGTTGCAATTTTTGAAGAGTGAAGACAGAGTTTTATGATGATTGATTTCAAACAAAATAAACATTAGTTTGCAGATTTTGCTTCCTTTCCATATAGAAAATGAGCATAAAAACATTAGTATTCTGTTTTCTACATTTCAAATTTTCTATTACTGATTATGATACAACTTAATTGGCATCTATCAGATCCTTTTAGTTTATGACTTTATACAACATAAATTATATTCATCTACATTCTTATAGACCAGAATCCCAAAATTTCAAAATATTAAAAATGATTAAGTATTCATTACCCGGCCCCCTCCATCTCAAACCATAGATAAGCACAAATATCCCAGTCAACCATTGAAGAATAAGCTGCAATCTCAAGCCCAAAGATTTATATATCTCAATCCATAAAGCATGTAGATTCAAACAGCGAAAAATGAAAAGCTGAATAAACAGAGTTAAATAAGAAAAAGAAATTATCTGAATAATGAATGAAGTAGCAAATAGAATACCGAGCTATATGGTGAAAGAGTGAGATAGCAAAGGAGTTGGAAGAGCAAATAGAATACCGAGCTATATGCTAAATAATCAGAATTTAGCACTCTTAGTACCTTGTCTGGATGAGGAAGGAGGCAAGACCCAACAGAAAATGAAACCTCTGACCTATCAACATAAGCAAACATGAAACAACAAAGAAACATATGTTTAAGAAAGGCCCAACAAGTCTAAAACCATGAAAGAGAATCAGATAAGATATAGTTTGGTCAGTAGCTGACCGAATTGCAGGGTTGAGCTCAGAAGAAGAAAAAGAAGAACAAGGAAGCACGGCTCTCACACCCAACATCTAAAACAACACGTGAGAGGTGAAATCTTAAAGCAAATATTACACAATGTATATTACCAAAGAAGAATTTGATCTTTGAGTCTTTGAAGCTTTAGCAAGTTGCGATCTTGCTTGTGCAGTTGCTGCATGAGACTGCTCAATGTTGGACCCAATATCATCTAAAAAAATATAAACTCTCGGCATCAGATCAGATGAGAAGTTCTGGACAAATAAAAAACTTGGGATTAAGACGGAGATGTACTCAATTAGAATAGAGGTGAAAGTTACCAATCATAGCTCCCTGTTCATGCACAAGCACAGCAAGATCTTTAAAAATTTCATTTACTTCACCAATTTGCTGCTGAATTTCTTGAATGCCTTGCTCTCTTTCTTCAATGATAGCCTCATTGAAGGCAATCTCATTATCTAAAAACAAGACCTCCTGCCTGCAGCAAGATAATGCAATATCTCAATTCAGTTCTCTTAGAAGGAATAGAAGAATTGATAGTGAATTAAGCAAAAGTAATCATGCTCACAAAATCTAATATTTTAAGATGTAAACAGATAAGACACAATAATTATGCAAAGCAGTAAGTCAGAATAATTACAAGGCCTTGTCCAATTCATGAAACAACAATTTTCTAAATAGCAAGGTATCCAATAAAAGCTATGATTAACATAAAAAAATTTCTAAATAAATAAGAGGAAAATATTACTACACTTGAAGCATTACACAAACATAAAATAAGGCAAATGAAACAAAATGGAGATAATGAAGCTGCAGGATACTTGTTTCTGCTATAAAGGAACATTATAACTCTGCCATGTTTTCTCACCTCAGATTTTATCCCCAGTACTAATGAAGCTGCAGCAGCTACCATTAAAATAATCAAGGTCAGATCCCCACTGTCGATATCTTCGAATCTGTACATTCACTAGATCCCCATCAGCAATTGACTCAGCAGCACGAGCAATCAGGTTCATGCGTTTTACCCCCTGGTCATCCTTACCAGCTAAGCTTGGTCTATAATTAATATAATTAAAAAGAATAAAAATAAAGTAAAAGAAAATGGATTAAAGAACCTGGATAAGAAGTGGAACAAGATTTGGATCACTCATGCTAAGACTAATCCTCCAATTGAGTCCTATACACTTTATTTCTTTGCAAGGTAAGCACAAAATATGATACAAATTGAAAATGAAAAAAGAAATCAAAAGAAAATGAAAAAAGAAATCAAAATAGATACAAATTGCAAAGTGTTATATATCATAATACCTTTATGATATCAGCTTTGTCCCATACACTCATTATACCTTTCTGAGCAGCCTAGATTGAAGCTGCAAATATCAACACAAACTAGATTGAAGCCATTATATACATGTGCCTCTTCAACAATTTGCTCTGCAAACTCCTGAGGACTCTTCTTACTCTGTCATGTTGCAGTATTTTCATTTGTTATAAATAAATATGTTAAGATTACGCGATGCAAATATGTAATGGATGATATAAATAACTGTTTAACTGTTATGATAGTATAAATAGTTAGTTCCCTTGTACATTTCAGTTTTCTAGTTCATTACTCTATGAATCTAAGAGAATTATCTCTCACAAGCTCTATTTTTCTCGGCTTCTTCTTGCACTCATGAACTAAATCACCAACATTTCCTCAGTTTACGTAAGATATATAAATGAAGTTATTAGATTATATTTGAAATTGGTACCATATGAAAATAGTCACATGAATTTTCAAAGCAACAAGATCTTAAGAAACAAAGTAACAAATTATATCAGAACAAAAACCAGCATTTAAAAGAGAAATTATATCATTTTTTCAATTGAAGGGCGCAATATAGATTTACCTCAACAAGGACCTTTGCCTTCTTTGATTTAAGATCAACAGAATCCTTCTCAGATTTTATTGAAGCTAACTTATTCTTCTGTTTCACCCTTCTCTGAGCAGCTGCTTCTGCCTCTTCATCTTCAGAGATTCCAGCTGCATTAGAAAATTCTGTTATGCTTTTGATTTTCAAATGCGTTCATTTCCTAGTTTATTTCATTTTTCTAAACTCAACCACAGAGCTCCAACTCCACATGCACAACTTTTCACCTCCAACATATAAGAAAAATAATAGACTAATACATAAAAATAGAATTGAAATGTATCTAAAATTAACAAAATCCTCCATGTCATCTTCCTCTTTAAGTTCATCATAACCTTCTACATACTCTATCTCTACTTCCTGTTTAATAACCAAAAACGAAAAAAGAAATTAAATACAAGGCAACATATTGTTCAAGTAAAATTTCAAACAGTTTTGCATGAAACATATATGACAACAGAAAATGCAGATGCATACCTCCTCCTCTTCCTCAGCAATAAAAATGAAACTAGTCAATGCATTCAGGAACCTTGATTTCACGAACAAGTTTATAAGAACACAAAATAAAAAACTATAACCGTTACAAGTTCTTATCATAGAATAGGAAATAGAATCATAGTGATGGAACATATGATAATATAATTAGAGTTAGAGATGGTATTGAAAGAAAGAAAACAGCGATGAAAGAGAAAGGAGATTAGGGTTAACTGCATAGCTGAGGCAAGATCGAAGAGAGAAACACAGTGGAAAAGAGCAAACATGGCGAGATCGAAGAGAGAAACGCACATTAGGGTTCGAAAGGGAGCGATGCGAGCAAGGCCGACGGAAGGGGTGCGACGAAGAAGAACCGGGAAGGGGTGCGACAGAAGGGAGTGATGCGAGCAAGGCCGATGGAAGTAGAGTGCAATGGAGGTTCCGTGAGACGGCGGTGCACGGCTGATAGCGCCGCCGATGAAGCATTCAGAGGGATGAGTGAGGAATCGCGAGAGTGTAGTGTGAAATGAAGAGATAACCGTGATCTTCAAATCTTTATTCTAATATTTCCGACGGAAATTTTAAATTACAGACGGATTTTCCGTCTGTAATAATTTAATAAAATGCGTATTTTGTCTGCTTAATTACAGATGGAAAATCCGTCTGTAATCATTTCGCGAAAAAAAATTAATTTTTCCGACAGAATTATAGACGGATTCTCTTTTCCGTCTGTAATTTATGCTAATCTATTTTTTTTGTTTTTCGACAAAAAAATTCCTCTGAAATTTCGTCTGTATTTCAGTGGGATAAAATCCGTCGGAAATATCCGTCTGTAATAACTAGTTTTATAGTAGTGAGCATTGTAGATTGAAACTTGATCCAAGAGCACGAAAGTGCACCTTCTTAGGATTTAGGGAGGGACCGAAAGATTTGTTTTACTAGATATGCATTCAAGAGAAATATTTATGTCTCAAAACATTCATTTTTATGAAACTCACTTCCCTTTTAATTTATCAATAAGACCGAGGTTCCCTTTGCATCACAAAAGAGTAACATTCATGCATCTAATTCATTCATTTACGATGAAGCAATCACTAGTCCACGCACTACACATATTTTGCATAAAACACACATTGAAGTCCCTAATGCACATATCCCCGAATCTTTAGTTGATCCATTTGTTGAGTCATTAGCCACTGTACTAATTCACACCCATATGCCGCCTCATGCATTACTTCCCGATTCTCAATTACCACCATGACGGTCCACTAGAGAAAAGAAAAGACCAGCTCACTTAAGAGGATTTCCAGTGCATGAACACTACAACGGAAACAATCTCACGTTATCCCATCTCACAGTTTGTAGCTTATAATGTACTTTCTAATTTTCGTAAGTCCTTCTCCTTGGCCATCCACTGATAATGAACCAAAGTGTTATGAAGAGACAACAGATCATGTTCATTGGGAAAGTGCTATTAAGGACAAATTCAATGTTCTTCATCATCTTTAAACTTGGCAGCTCACTCCCTTACCAATTAAAAAAAAAATAATTGGGTCCAAGTGGGTGTTTAAACTTAAACATAATCTCCACGGGACCATTAAACAGTACAAGGCATGTCTAATGGCTAAAGGCTTTACACAAGTTTCAGGCATTGATTGATGATAATCATGATATTATTTATAAAATTTAACTACAAATATAAATTAAATTATATTATTTATGAAATTTAATTATAACTATATATAAAAATATAACGAACTCGTTCTTTTTTCCAGCATGTTGTATTCCTTTATAGTTGGTCGATTGTTGAATTTCTTTTTCATGTATATACCTGATTGATAAAAGAAATTATTTAGATAATACAATTACACACACGTCACATATATCACACATATCATCACATATGTAGGATAAGATTTTTTTTCCCCTCTTCACGATTGATTGAGACAATTGAAATGAGCTGTCTTAATAAAATGTATGTCAGATACAAAATATGGGTATCT
>NC_029793.2:134596249-134607963 GCF_000816755.2 Arachis ipaensis | reverse complement strand
ATAACTCAAATAATATTATAATTATTTAAGTATCAAATTTTAAAATTAATAGTAAAATAATAAAATAATTATAATAAAAAAATTTTAAATTGTCTAATATTTGAAATATGTTATTTTTATTTCAAATATTTTATTTTATTTTAATATTTTGATTGAAGTTAAATTTTTTCTACAAAAAGAATATATCTTTTCCCTTCTATATCATGTTTTATGTTGTATCGGTAGCAATCACAATTATGGGATTTGCAGCAGTGGTTGTATAGTGATTTGACAATTAAAGTAATAGAAGAATAAAAAAGACAAATAATACAAAAAATATATAGTACTTTTGAAAAAATATGTTTTAATTTTAATCTAATAACGAAAATAACATGAAATAAAATATTTGAAATAAAAATAAAAAATTTCACATGTTAAAAAAATAATTATGATTTAGTCCAAATATTAATGGTTAAAAATTATGTACTTTATCCATAATTAAAGTAACTTATATTTATATGAACTACGAACATATTTAAAATTAATCTATTTTTATTAGAAGGGTGAAGTACTTTTAAATAGATTGCGTATTGATATCTCAATAAGCACGAGGACAAATTAGGATATATATATATACATATATAAATATAAAAGTACCGTAAATGACCAAAACACATGAGATCATACAGGTCAAAATAATATTTTGACATAGTCACTTATAAAATTGAAAGGAAAGAGACAAAAAAGTTCTACTTCCACTACAATAAATATAGACTTTAATAACGGCTTTTTTATTGAAATAAGTAAACAAAATTTATTATTTCTCTAAATACGCATCGATGAAAAATGTTATCGAAATGTACAGTACTATCTCTCGGCCACCACCCACGAAATGAGTTTAGGCTCCAACTCAAGCCAGGCGCCAACGAATTGGGCCAGGTTGCCATTATATGACAGGTGCACAAAAAATGGGCATTTAAGGTAGGGCACCCACGAATTGGGCCATTTCCTAAGAGATACAAACGAAATGGCACCTGAGACATATAACCGGGATGCCAGACGCGAGGTGGCCCAAATTCAGTTGCACCCCACACGAATTGGAGCAACTCAGGTGCACCTCCCGTGAAATAGAGCATGGATTTCGCTATATAAAGGGCTGTGGCAACCAGTTTAAAACCACATTTGGAAATCATTGTTGTGTCTCCGAGTAATCCATCTCCAACCACTCTCTTCCATCTCCAACAACTCTCTCCCATCTCCATCTCTTCACCTTCTTTATAAAATACTCAAGTTGGTACGTTGTTATGCATATGACTTCTGAAAATGTCTACGTTATCCTATATCCTAATGGAGAAATTTTTCATACATCTGAAGGTATTACATTTGTTTGTGATGATCCATTGTGGATAGTGACCCCGCCCCAAACATCATTGCAAGAGCTAAAAGATGTGATCCTCATGAATACCGGTATGGTCGGAAAGAAGGAAATCACGAAGTTGACTTACAGAATGCCAGTTGCAGTCGCCAACTCGTTTGCGTATCAAAAAATGCAGATTAAATCTGAGCAACAAGATTCGATGATGTTTTCTTACCATTGGAGCATTGGAAGTATCTACTCGTTGGAACTATGTGTAAATCTCCAAGATATTGGAGGAAGCTCCTCTAGTTCCAATAATGTATGTGGAGCAAGCTGGAAATTTCGGTGTGGCAGATTTGATGCCAGGTCAGGAGATTTTAAGAGCTCGTAGTCCAACCTTCAATGCCTTTGTGACGCCTGGTCAGACTGTAACAAATTGTCGTTCATGTCCCTCCCCTTCTAACTGTGTTCCATCCCCAGAAGGTATTGTTGACGGGTTGGCAGAAACTTCTGATGAAGATGATAGTGGTGAAGAAGCAGAAGTGGTTCCCAAAACCCAACCTGTTTACCACGAAAGGGATGTTCCAAATCGTGTCGAATCAGTTGCTGTGGGCGGGGGTGGTGGTGGATCTAGCAGTACCCCAGGCTACTACCTGTCTTTAAATCTTGGTGCCATGATGCCGACCACCGCCGAAGACACACCGAGCAAATATGCTTTGTCCGGTGAGATGGAGTTGGAGGTTGGTTTGAAATTTCTGAATAGAGAAACTGCGATGCTTGCTGTAAAGAACTACAACATTCGAAGAAGTGCGAAATACAAGGTGGTAGAGTAAGATCAAGCTAGGTATGTCTGTCGATGCAAGCAGTTTGGGGACCAATGTCGTTGGATGGTATGGGTTACAAAGACAAGGGCCTCCAAATTTTGGGTAATTCGAAAATACAAAGGGCCCCACACTTGTTTGGCAGCTCCATGTCTCAAGATCATGCTCAGCTTGATAGCAACGTCATCTGCCAGCATATATTTCCCATGGTTCATGCAGATGCTACTATTTGCATTAAGGTGTTGCAAGGATCATTCGAGGCAGCCTACGGGTACAAGGTTTCTTACAAGAAGGTTTGGCACGCAAAGCAGAAGGCAATTGCCAAAATATATGGTGATTGGGAGGAGTCATATGACCAGCTTCAGAGATATTTCAATGCACTGCAAGCTTTTGTTCCAGGTATTTTTGTCATTTTAAAGTTACGGTAATTTATAAGTTGGAGTCCTTACGGTGTGGTTCTAATTAAGTGTAGTCATGTCAGGCACAGTTGTTAATATCCAAACCCGACCGAACTATGTCGGCAACACGTTGGACTGTCACAGTGTCATGTTTCATCAGTTTTTTGGTCGTTTCCGTCCCGTGTTGAAGCCTTCAAGCACTGTAAGCCACTGATCTCCGTAGACGGAACACACTTGTATGGTAAGTACACAGGGACCCTGTTGATGGGCATAGCGCAGAATGGGAATAACAACATCCTGCCCGTTGCTTTTGCGATTGTCGAAAGGGAGAACAAAGAATCCTGGTTCTTTTTCCTTTCGAACCTCAGGAGATATGTAGCGACTCAACCAGGGATATTTCTTATCTCTGATCGGCATGCAGCAATAAAGGATGATTTAGAGCGGGCTGGGTGTGGATGGGAACACAATGTGTACTGTGTGAGACATATTGCCTCTAACTTTGCAACCAGTTTCAAGAGCAAGGAAGCGAAAAGGCACCTAGTCAACGCGGCGTATTCCAAGACACAAGACCAGGCACAATACTACCTTGAGTTAATTAGCAACGAGGATCCAGTCTCTTCTCTGTAAATGATGGCCTGGATCCGAGGGTTGGAGCCTCCGAAGTGGCTGCAGCATCGTGACGAGGGCCGACGATACGGTCACATGACAACCAACCTATCGGAGTGTATCAATTCTATTCTCAAGGGTACCAGTAACCTTCCAGTTTGTGCTATTGTGAAGTCTACTTACCATCGTCTTAATGCATTATTCGTCAAGAAGGGTTGCAAGGCACAGGCATAGATCGCATGCGGTCAAGTTTTTTCGCAATTCCTGTAGAAAGCTATACTGGCTAACAGAGAAGGTATTTCCTAGATGCTTGTGATTTCATACGACAGAGCCACGTCTATCTTCACAGTCGATGAGATAGCAGCCTTCAGGGTCCGGTCGCGTTTCAGGGTTTACCTAGAACAAGGCAGATGTGACTGTGGATACTTCCAGGCGTTGCACTATCCATGTGCTCATGCGTTGGCTGCATGTGCACACGCAAGGCTTGATTGACAGCCTTATGTCGTGCCAGTCTATCGCGTTGAGAGTGTGTTCTGGGTTTACCAGATGAAATTTCCTCCAATACTGGACGAGGAGTTGTGGCCTCCATACGAAAGTGAACGTGTCGTCCCCATTCCCCATCTTCGAAGAACAATGGAAGGACGTCCGATGTCGACAAGGATCAGGAATGAAATGGACGAGGTAGAGCCAGAACCTGAAAAGCGATGTGAACTTTGCAGGCAACCAGGTCATACAAGACGGAACTATCCGCATATATCTTCCATTTAGACTTGCATGTTCACTAGGGTTGTATTTCCTTTAAGTCGATTTGCATGTTACATTCTAAGGAACCATGTGTCTTATTGGTTGTTACTTTCTTAACACGCACAATGTATTGTTTGTGTTAACTCTTGTTTAATCTGAGTAAGTTCGCCTAAGCAACATTCGACACATAAATTTGGAAACAAGAAACATCATAGTACATGAACCTTAATACGAAGTACATGAAACTAAATACAAACTACATGGAGGATAATAAAAAGTACATGAAACTAAATACGAACTACATGGAAGATAACACAAAGTAATGACACTAAATTCAAACTACATGAAACTAAATAAACCTAAAAACAAGCGACTAATGGTGATCGTGACCTAATCTCCCACCTATACCACACGAAGGAGCTCGACGGTCATGGCGAGGACGACCTGCATCGGCTTCCTCCATCACGGGATCAGTCCTCTGTGAACGATAGACGTCGACCCTGCATAAAGGAGACATCATGTGGTCGGAGAGATGACACGGCGGTGTCGCCGACAGATAAAGACCTCCTTCCCGCAACTGTGAGTTGTGGATCGGTATCGGATCATGGAAGGGCCAATCCAAGATCTGTAGGTGTGTGTGGTGACGGCTGTTGAGGGATGAAATGGTCTAAACCGTCAAAGAAAGAAGAGAAGTTTGTCCAACCTACTCTGTTCATGGAATCAATCAAAGTCCTATGTGCCACCCCCTTAGGATGAACCACCAACCTCATAGCTGCTCTGATATGCCATAACTTGCTGCATGGAAGATGGCTGAGGCTGGTCTCCTGCCATGAAAGGCTGAGGGTAGTAATAATCTCCATGAAAGTGAGGTTGTGGAGGTAGACCATGTGCTCCGACCTCTGCCTCATCTTGTGGTCGATCTTATTCGGGAAATTCTGGCACCTCGGACTCTACCGCCCCCACATCAGCATGATGTCGTTCTCGGCGCGTGCGTCGGCGCCTCCGGTCTTGTGGGACAACAGGTNGATCATGCAATGTGTCAGGTGCGGATAGGAACCTCCGGGTCCTGTCACAGTACCACCTATAGTAATCTTGGCTGGGACACAAGGTCTCCGCGCGATCAATCTGCAGACGATATGACTTGGCGGAATGTATCAATATTCAAGGGAGGATTCGGCGATCGTTGTTTGCCCCTAAATTGCCGCAACACTCTGTCGATGTTTAGAATCTCAATCCACCGGAATAATATCAGCGGTACAACCGAGGTGTAAAAGTCTCTATATGGAGCACCAAGAAATTCAACGGGCACACTTGACAGAATATGAGGTTCCATATACGGCAACCAATTAAACTGTCCACATGCAGATTGTCCAACCTCAGTCGGTGCCTCAGTAGGCGTTGCTCAGCGTAGTCATTATGTCCCTTTTTGCCCGCCCACCTGAGGGAAAATCAATGCGTGCAAATAAGTTGTATAGTTAACAATAAATCAAAATTTATGACGTAGCGAAACTAAACAGGATATGCCATATGATACCACACCTTGTAGCTAATGGAAAACTATACGGCGCCGCCACCTCTGGTACCCAGAACGATAGCTTGTAATAAATCCACGACATTAACAACGTATGACAACCAGCCATACCTTCGACATTGTAATCTGTTGCCAAGCACATGGCTCGATATAGCCAGCAAAGACATGCGCTACCCCAACTATAGGTACTGATGGCATCAAAATCGGCCAAGAGAGGTAGATACCGTACGTGGACCGTGTTGTTGGCCTTGTCTGGCAGTAGCACGCTACCCAACAAATACAGAATGTAACAACGGGCATACTGAATTAGGACATCCTCTATTACATCAAGCGGCATCTATTGAAGACGAGTTCTAAGCCATTTCAGCTTTATGTTGTACTTTGTTGTCCCTACATGCCCGGCTGGGACATCACCAAGTAATTCTTGGCACCATCGCCATATATCTCTCTGATGAAACTTACCCCATGACCTTAGAGTACCACTGACAGGCTCCCCATCAATAGATAAACCTAACTGCATTGCCACATCCTCCAGTGTGATGGTACACTCACCCCACGGGAGGTGAAATGTGTGCGTCTCGAGTCGCCATCTCTCAATAAAGGCACTTATCAGTGGATTATCATACTTAAAACGCTTGATTAATGAAGCATAATAAAATCCTACTCGTCGTAAACATGGTTCAAGCCTCTGCCGTCTGAGATCCATATTGAATCTGGGGGCTCCAACGTAAAAACATCCACAAGTGTGCCATGCAGTGTCAAAACACGTGCGGGCTGCACAAAAGAAACATGAAGAGAACCCTTAAATTTACACTGGCAGATATTAAATAACGCCAAAAATATTTATACTGAAAATAGTTGTAAAAAAATTGACAACAAAGAATCACTGAAATTAACATTGTGAATCAAATGCCCGGCAATATGAACCTCGGCCAGCCGATTTAAATTTTCCTCGACGTTGCTACCACCACCGTCGCCCATGTTACACTTTTCAAATCAAACCACAACATAAAATTATTAACCAAAACACACTTTTTTTTTCTCTCTTCCACGGTTTATGATTTTCAACCCTCTCTTCCACCCATTTTCATTTCATGCCGCACTTGGTCCCTTCCCCTACTCCCCTTTATATACACACCAAGTTACTTGCCCCTACCATGCCCGGAGCGGGTATTACCTAAACCCGACCTGTCCTGCTCCTCTCAAGAACCTGCCCCGCTAAAAACCCGTCTCGGTGCGGGGCAGATAATACCTGCCCCGAGCGGGTAGGGGCGGGGTGGGTACCCGCGGGTTCGGGTGGTGTTGCCACCCCTACTACCATGCCACAATATGTACCCAATGCATGCTTGTACTAGACTGCCACAACCTGAAACTTGCTTGCAGCCTTCACCACAAACCTACACCATTTCGTTGCTGCCGCCAAGGGCTTGGTCATCTCGTGGGCGCCGCAACAAGTGTGGCCCAACTCGTGGATGCCAGAAGCGGGGTGCCCCATTTCGCATGCGCCGCTCTTGACGTGCCCATTTCGCTGCTGCTTCCAATGATGTGCAATCTTCCATTTCGTGGGGGGCATCCAGGAAATGGTAACTAAACCCATTTCGTGGGTGGTGGCCGAGAGATGGTACTGCGCATTTAGGTAACACTTTTCATCGGTGTGTATTTAGGGAAATAATGAATTTTGTTTATTTATTTCAATAAAAAAGCCCTTTAGTAACATTAAAATTTACAACATCTTAAAATTATTCTCTTAAATAATTTTAGACAATAATTTTTTATAATATTATTATTAAAATTTAATTTTATATTATTTTATAACAACAAAATAAAACAGTTCTTTTTTTTACTATTTTAAAGAACAGTTTTATAATCGTTACAATAATTTGTTATTAAGTAATAGTTTTTTAATGTTGTTTAAATAATTTAAAAAAAGATACGCGTAAAAATCGTTGCCAAAATTTGCTATACTTTAAAACCGTTTTATTATTAGATGGTTGTAGACAATAGATTTTATATTTTTACTGTTGAAGTTCAATTTCTCATTATTTTTATAACAACAAAATAAAAATGTTCTCTTTAACTATTTTAAAGAACGATTTTCTAATGTCGTTTAAATAATTATACAAAAGATACGCATAAAAATTATTTTCTAAAAATACTTAACTTATAGTACAACATAAAATCGTTCTCTAAAAATACTTAACGTATAATACACATAAAAATTGTTCTTTCCAAATATAATATTTATTTTAAATTTTTGACAACATAAATATAAAAATATCGAAAATGTTGCCGGAAGTGCTTGTTTTGGTCTGCGCTCTTCTTTTCCTTTTAATCCTTTTGTTTCCATCTTTCACCTGGCACCATTTAATTTCATGCGTTGCTTACTGTTTTAGACTTCTTTGTTTTTGGATTTGATTTTATTTCTAGTTAGGATTAGTTATCTAAATCTTTTATTGGAAATTATTTTTTAGTGCTTTTCTTTTCAAGTTTCTTACTACTTCAATTTGAGAAGATCGTAAATTTTAGTTTAAACTGTGATTGAAGGTTCTTTCGTTTGGTGTAGTTGTATTGTTGATGTGTTTTAAATGCTTCTTTGATTTTTTTTCTCAAATGGTCAGTCAGTGTTTAGTGCTTGTTTTTAGTTGATGGCTTTGCTCATTTTTGTACTCGATAATAAATTTTAAATTAATAACTCTATTAAAAAAACTTGCATTACCTGTATTACTGATTCACTATTAATTATTCTTTCTTTTTTTGTTGTTAAATTTTATTAAAGTTTCTTAATAATAAATTACACTGTTTATATTACTGATTTACTACTCAATTTAAGACATATAACTTATAGGATGCATTATAATTCTTGTATGAATTTGCTATCCGAATATCTGCACAATTTGTTAAGGTTTATACAAGCATAGCTAGTACCTTAATTATTATTTGTTGCTATGTATTGGTACTTGCTATAGAACCAGTTCATATTACAAGTTTTTAACTTTATGCTTAACTTACAGTTAGATTTTTTTTTTTTTTTTAACACTACATTTTTTTCACTTCTTGTTGTTTCTCAATCGTTGTAAGCCCCAACTTGAATTTTTGCAATGAAGTCTTCTATATTTAGGGTCTAAGATATGCTTATTAAGACGGTCTTTGTATATAAAGTAAATGTCATTTGATAATCTCTAATGGATATAATTTATTGCAGGATGAATTAGAAATTACTTAAGATATGCTTAAGACGGTCTTTGTATATAAAGTAAATGTCATTTGATAATCTCTAATGGATATAATTTATTGCAGGATGAATTAGAAATTACTTTGAAGTAGTTGAGAAAAAAAAAGAGATTATTGCGGAAGGATCATACTCCTCAAAAACAAAGCAAGTGGAGAGTTGATAGTGCTCATTTAGTGTTTTTTCTTTTTGTTTCTATTGTTAATAATTGTGATGAGCGTGTTAATAAAATTGGATTGAAAACTTTGCTCATTTTTATTAAAATATGTTAATTATTATGCTGACCTTGTTAAAATTATGTTTGAAAATTTTGTTAATTTTAATTAAATTTTGTTAATTTTTGTTAACTAGTCTAGTTTTTAGAATTTGGTTAAAATTGTTTTCAAAATTTAAAAAAAAAATTGTGTTGAGCTCTTGCTTTCAAAAAAAAAAATTATTTTCAAAAGCAATTATAAAATGACAATGATATTAAAATTGTTAAAAAAAAACACACAAAAAGCAATGGTTCATAAACTATTCTTAAAGTCATCAACAAAAAGGCAACAATTTTAAAATTATTGTCCAAATTAGTAACAAAACAGCAACAACATAAAACCGTGCGTTGTCTATCCTTTTATGAGCTTAAACCGTTGTATAATAACAAATAACAGTAATTAAAAACTGTTCTTTAAAATTTATTGTCAAAATCATTGTTTATGACAGTAACAAGAGCAATAATTTTTTTTGTTGTCGTTGTCTTAGTAGATAAAAAATAATTGCCTTTAGCATTGATAACAGCCATATATACCACAGGTTAAAAATTGTTACCAAAATGTTGTCTAACATTTAAAAAACAATTTTTTGATCCACGACAATGATTTTCAACCGTTACGAAAACTCTTATTTATTGTAGTGTTCATATTAAAATCAAAGACTACTTTTAGATATATTTCAAAGCAATAATACTTCAAAGTATCATTCTAACTTTCATCTATCTTGCTGATAAAACAATGAAGTTTAGACCAAAATACCGTTCAACAAGAGTCAGCTAGAATTACTATTACAATTGCCCACGTCGAAAGATAACATAAAAATGATCATTGAGAATAGTTAATTTCAGGATATCACTTTTTCTAAAAACTTATATAAGTTAATAGAAAAGAATAACATAAATAGTTATGTTTTTAATATTTTTTTTTTAAGTAAGAGTCTCGTTTAGATTTATTTGATTTTTTGTATAATTTTTTATTTATCTTATGCTAATTTTTTTTAAGGTTTACTAAAGACTAAATTTTAGATCTTTTGGATATAGAACTTTGATATCATATTATAATACCACTTTTTTAAAAAAATTTAAATTGATAAAAAAATAACATAAATAATTATATTTCTAACCGTTAAAAATTCGTGTTAACCGTCTATCTTATACGATAACATACGTCACATCGTAGATCCGTGGGATAAATACAGTGGTTGTTGAAGAGCAAATTAAAGGAAAATAAACCGGATATCCCTCATATACTCACCCCTGAGTAGGGCTGGCAATGGGTAGAGTAGGGTAGGTTTAGACTCTACCCTAACCCTAACCGCGGGTTGAAAACTTTCTTAAAACTCTACCCTACTTTATCCACGGGTTGAGAATCTCTCAACCCTAATCTTACACACACTCTAAAGTTCTAAACCCTATCCGCAGAAACATAAAAAATTTTCAAACAAATATAAAATTCAACCATTCTAAATTTCATACATATTAATAAAATAGAAAATAAAAAACTAAATTCAAATTAAAATTAAAAACAATAAAATCTTAAAGAAATTCAACATAAAATTATAAATAACATGATAATCAACTAGTTTAGTGGTTATTTCAAATTTTTATAAAAGGAAGATTGTGAATTTAAGACTCACTTTCTTCAATACATACATAACTTTTACATATATATTATATAATATATTAAGAGTGTGGGTAGAGTAGGATAGAATATACCCTAAATTCGTACCCTACTCTACTCGCAGCAGATAAAATAGACAATTCTATCCGAACGGATTAATCTGAGTTAAGTATCCGCGAGTAGAGTATATATTGTCAACTTTGCTCTATTCTCGTATTGCGTCCATCTTTTCTAGAGGTATTAACTTTGAGTTGCAATACCTTTAATGGATATCCCGCGTGCTCCTACATACATGTACAGGAACAGCAATAATTTGGGATATGCTAATTTAATACATAAACCGCATCAACCAACCAACAATGAAGGAAAAATTTTGAGCTATCCTCCTATCTTTTTTGTCATTTCAAATGAGAAAAAAACAAGAATTTTCCTTTGAATTATTGCTTGCTTAATTGAATTTTTTTTAACGACTAGCTTACTATTTTTTGTTTTGTTATAAATTATAAAATTTTGCATATCGGATTGTGACAATCCGTTCTTTCTTTTCTTTGGAGTGATTGTGACAATTATTTTGGCCAAGAATGAACAAATGGACGGACACATATGAATTGTCTCTTGCATACGTGGATATAGGCGTGGCCATAATAAAAGGCATATTGTCTATAGTTAGTACTGTTCATTCCACTAGGCTAGCTAGTAGGCACAGAAATATACAAATATCTTATGGAAAAAATTTTAAGTATACCAATAACATCGGTGTTTCAGTTGTTTTAACTGTTAATTTTAATTAATATATATTAAATATTTTTTTTATAATTCAGATCAACGGTTAAAATAATTGGAAAATTGGTGTTTTCAATACACTTAAAACTCTTTCTATCTTACAAAGTCGTGTCGTTTTACTTTAGGCTTTTGCTAATTATGTGCTAGTACTTTAAGAATAATCATTAAGCTTTTTTTCTTAAAAAAAAAAAAACAGAACAAAAGTAATTTTTTCTTCTTTTCGAAAATTTTACCGTGGTGAATTAGTTACATACTTGTCCCAAATTAACTTCTGTGCCTCCTCTCAATTCAACTTAAGAGAGAATATAAGAAATAATAATAGAATCGAAATTGAATGAGTCTAATTCAAATCTAAAAGCTTAAGTAAATAAAAAAATATATAAATTATTATATTT
>NC_029793.2:134579784-134596186 GCF_000816755.2 Arachis ipaensis | reverse complement strand
GAAAATCGAAAATCTACAAAAAAAAACGTAAATCCAAAAAAGCTTTTGTGTGAGGGATATGTAACACTCCGCTTGGTTTGTGTGTATGTCAGGCTAAGACATAGATATAATGGAACGTGTCTCTTGTTTAATTTGTGAGACACAAAAAATGAAAGACACACAGACATACATATAACACATGTATTTCATGTCTCAATGAAATGATGAGACACGGACGAATAGTGATGGACACTATTACACTAACCTGAATTGTTTTTTTTACTATTTTACTCTTATTAAATTTTTTAAATTTCAGATCTTTTCTTTTACCTTTGACAAACCCTAACAAGTCTCAAAATCTTTTGTGGAGCTTCTTTATCCTTTCTTATTTTTGAAAACTTCACTGAAAGTTTGAAATTATTCTATTTCTCTTTATTATTATCTCAAATTCTCAACTTTTGTCTTTTCTTGTTCTGTTACTGTAAACTTTAATACATTTTGTTTTGAAAAAAAATAGTGGTATGTGAATAGAGAGACAACTAATACTGCTAGACCGTGAATCAAATAAGGGAATAGAAGTATTTTGAATGCTGAATTTTGTTTCGCAGATTAAAGCGGGATGATTAGCAAATTAGGTTAATTTTATTTATACTCTAGAAGTTAATTCATGTAACTCGTGGGCTTTATTGTTGTTTAGTTAATATTTGAAACTATTATCTTACTATTGTAAGGATTGGTATGAGGAATGTCTAATAAGATTCAACCAATAACTCAATAATATTTGTCATGGTCTGGTTGTCTTTCTTGTATTTTCAAACAACAAGAAAACTATTTATGTTGTATGAAGGGCAAGCAATTTTGGAACATATTATTTTATGAAAAAGCATATAATTTAGGTTTCTTTCATCTTTACCAAAAGGATTTATGAGTTTGGACTTAAAACTGCATTAGATATAAATTTTAAGTTTTTGTCTTTTCTGAATTTGAAAATTTTGTGACATTAATGAGAAAATTTAGAGGT
This sequence comes from Arachis ipaensis, assembly GCF_000816755.2. Lineage (NCBI taxonomy): Eukaryota > Viridiplantae > Streptophyta > Magnoliopsida > Fabales > Fabaceae > Arachis > Arachis ipaensis. The sequence continues at coordinate 134,595,186 of NC_029793.2, read as the reverse complement.
TTTTATATAAATATGAAATTCGGTGTAGGTCATGGATCTTTTATTTTGTGGAGTTAGAAGTTTAAAGTATTGAATTCAAGTTTTTGTTTTGGTTTTTTATAATTTAGAGCATTGGTTTGTGAAAAAAAGTCTTTGATGGTAACTGTATAGCTAACGGTAATAGATATCAAAATTCTTGGACGTCAGTTCGATTCCAACCCGCTCTAGTGTTGCTAGCTCTGCTTCTTTTGGATCAGTTATGGTCACTATGTAAAGCTTATTTAAATGTTTTGGTGTTTGACATTTATTATTTATTTATTTTTATACATTTACTTTTTATTGTTTGTTAGGAAGTGATGATGGATCGTTCCAAGCAAATTAAGCTATATGTTGGATATTACTGGATTACGAGACTGCAATTTGACACGTTAATGTTATTTTTTTAGTTACTTTATATATGTATATTAGGATAGAAGGCGGAGTCATTCATCGATTAGTCGAAGAGTGAACACATTGCCATTAAGGCGAGATGTATTAGATAATATCATTGGGGTAAGTGGAGATAGAAATTGCAAATGAGAGTTAAGAATGAGGTTGAATGCATTTGACAATTTGTGTGAATTGCTACAAGTTCAGGGTCGGTTGGACGAAGATGGTCATGTTGACATAGGTGAGCAAGTAGCTACTTTCTTAATCATATTAGCTCATCATACTAAAAATCGCAGCGTACAAGTTAGGTTCTATAGGTCTGGTGAAACTTTGTTCGGTTTTGCGTGTTCAAAGTATATTATTTGCAACGATAGATCCTCTACTAGAAGATTGTGTAGATCCCAGATGGAAATGGTTTAAGGTAGGTCTTGTATATAGCTCAAATTTTTACTGGTCAAGTTTATCTAGTGTGTAATAACTATTTGTTTTAACACTTGATAGGGTTGTCTAGGAGCATGAGATGGAACTTACATAGATGTCACTTTCCCAAAGAATGATAAATCTATATATCAGACAGGAAAATCTAGAATATCCACCAATGTCTTAGGAGTTTGTAATCGGAACATGAATTTCATCTATGTCTTTAGCAGTTGGGAAGGATCGGCATCTGATTCAAGGGTACTTAGGGATGCAATTACTCGACATAATGGCTTGAGAATAACTGTTAGTATGTCTAAATTAATCTTTTGGTAAGAGCATTAACTATTTATCAAAGAATTATAATGTATTTCTTATATTTTTTCCATCCTTCCGTTTTAGGGTCTTATTATTTAGTGGATGTTGGCTATACTAGTGGTAGAGGATTTTTATCTCCTTATAGAAATGTTCACTATTATGTGAATGAGTAGGTTCAAGGTCATCGTGCACTACAAAATCATCTAGAGTTATTTAATAAGAAGCACTCTTCGACTAGGAATGAGATTGAGTGGTGCTTTGGATTGCTTAAGAAAAGATGGGTAAATCTATGAAGTCTGTTGTTCTACCGTATTAGGATTCAAAGCCACATTATTATCGCTTGTTATTTGTTACAAAATTTTATTCGTATGAACATGGATGTTGATCATGAAGAAGATGCAACTCTTTTACCGGAACACATACCCATAGAAGATGATACTATAGTTGATGAAGCCAACACAATTGATTTTGTGGAAAGTAACCATGAGTGAACTCAATGGTGTGAGGACCTAGCAACCGAAATGTGAGAAATATGGAGAGGAGAACATGACACATAGAGTTTTTATCTTTTCTAGTTTTAGTATGTATGCAATTGTCCTGGACTATTATTATATTTGAATTCATTTGAGTTTTTTCTGTTGTGGCATATGTATTTGCCAACTCGATTTGATGACTTGTATTTTAATTAAAGATACAACTAGACAAGGTTTTGTTTTAATTGTTTCAAAAGATGTTAAACGTCTATAATTTTATTGAAAATGTTGAAGTATGTTTGATATTGTGCTGGTAATTATTTATTTTAATAGTCCTACCCCACCCCATTATTGTGCTAGTAATTTGATGAAAATTCTGCTATAATTGTGCTAGTAAATCGGTTGTCATTGTCATAGCAATTCTTGTGTAATCCTAAAAATAATTCTATTATATGGTACTCTTTTTCATTATTGTGCATATATACTATCCAACAGCAAATGGCCTCTACACCACGCCAGTGGACTAAATAAGAAACTGAACAATTTATGGTCCTCATGGATCAGGAATTGGTTGTTGAAGGTAAGAGGGATGATGCCGATCAATTTAAACCAGGGACATTTCAAAAGCTGGCAAACAAGATGAATGAGAAGTTTCCTAGATATGGTCTCACTGTGAAGCACATCAGAAATAAACAAAAGCACCTGAAAGAAAAATATATTTATGTGGCTGAGATGTTGGGTTCTAGTGGATTTGGATGGAATTCTCAAAAGATGTGTGTTGAAGTAGATAGCAAACAACTATTGGAAGCTTGGGAAAAGGTGTGTTTTTTCGCACTTTTAATCATTGTTCTTACAAATACTTTTTAATTTTCATCATGTAAGTGTACGCATATGCATTTGATAACGTATACTCTGTTATATGGTATAGGGTCGCAATGTGACATTCTACACTCCAAGCAAGCCATTTCCATTGTTTGAACGTCTTGGGAAATTTTTGGCAAGGATAGAGCTATCGGCCATGACGCATGCAGTGGAAAAGATGATGAAGAAGATGTCACTCCGGGATCTACATTTGCTATGGCCACAGTGATGAGCGGATAATTTATACCCTTTTTGGCATTGTTTTTACATAGTTTTTAGTATGTTTTAGTTACTTTTTATTATATTTTTATTGGTTTTTATGAAAAAATCACATTTCTGGACTTTACTATGAGTTTGTGTGTTTTTCTGTGATTTCAGGTATTTTCTGGCTGAAATTGAGGGACCTGAGCAAAAATCTGATTCAGAGGCTGAAAAAGGACTGCAGATGCTGTTGGATTCTGACCCTCCTGCACTCAAAGTGGAATTTCTGGAGCTACAGAAGCCCAATTGGCACACTCTTAATTGCGTTGGAAAGTAGGCATCTTGGGCTTTCCAGCAATATATAATAGTTTATACTTTGCACGGGATTTGATGGCCCAAACTGGCGTCCAAATCCAGCCTAAAACATTTTGGCGTAAAACGCCCAAACTGGCACCAGAATTAGAGTTAAACGCCCAAACTGGCACCCAAGCTGGCGTTTAACTCCAGGAACAGCCTATGCACATGAAAGCTTCAATGCTCAGCCCAAGCACACACCAAGTGGGCCCCGAAAGTGGATTTCTGCACTATCTGCTCTTAGTTACTCATTTTTTGTAAACCTAAATTACTAGTTTAGTATAAATAGCACTTTTTACTATTGTATTCGGATCGAAGAAGTTTTGGAACACTTTTATCATAGACTATTTTCACGTTTGGAGAGGCTGGCCATTCGACCATGCCTAGACCTTTTTCACTTATGTATTTTCTACGGTGGAGTTTCTACACCCCATAGATTAAGGTGTAGAGCTTTGCTGTTCTTTATGAATTAATGCAGTTACTACTGTTTTCTATTCAATTCATGCCTACTTCTTCTCCAATATATACTCTCATACTTAATTCAGTTAAGTTAGAATGAAGGGGTGACCCGTGACAATCACCCAATCTTCGTTACTCGCTTAGCCATGATCCGCGTGCCTGACAACCACAAAGCGGTCTACATGATGTTCAACATAGTCATTGGACGACAGCTGGAGTATATTCTCTTGGATATCTAATACACGGACCGAGTCCGTGAGATTAGTATCTTCGTGGTATAGGCTAGAACCAATTGGCAGCCATTCCTGGGATCCAGAAAGTCTAAACCTTGTCTGTGGTATTCCGAGTAGGATCCGGGAAGGAATGACTGTGACGAGCTTCAAACCTGCGAATGTTGGGCGCAGTGACAGTGTGCAAAAGGATCAATGGATCCTATTCCGACGCTAGCGGAAACCGACAGATGATTAGCCATGCGGTAGCTGTACCTGGTATTTTTCATCCGAGATGAGAAATCCGACAGTTGATTAGCCGTGCAAAAACTGTAGAGGACCATTTTCACTGAGAGGATCTTACAGCTTGCCATGGAAGGGAGCACGCATGGTTGGAAGAAGGCAATAGGAAAGCAGAGATTCAGAAGCAACAAAGCATCTCCAGACGCTTATCTGAAATTCCCACCAATGAATTACATAAGTAACTTTATCTTATTTTATGTTTTATTTATATTTTAATTATCAAAACCTCATAACCATTTAAATCCGCCTGACTGAGATTTACAAGATAACCATAGCTTGCTTCAAGCCGACAATCTCCGTGGGATCGACCCTTACTCATGTAAGGTTTATTACTTGGACGACCCAGTGCACTTGCTGGTTAGTTGTGCGGAGATGTGAAAAGTGTGAATCACAATTCCGTGCACCAAGTTTTTGGCGCCGTTGCCGGAGATTGTTCGAGTTTGGACAACTGACGATTCATCTTGTTGCTTAGATTAGGTAATTTTATTTTATGTTTAAGTTCATTTTTATTTCAGAGTTTTTAAGAACAAATTCAAGAGTTTCATGAGATATATTGAATCCTGGCTGGCTGTTAAGCCATGTTTAATCTTTGGACTGATGTTTCCACTTATATTTGCAAGAGCCTTTTGGTTCCCATCAATTTGGCTGTTGTATGTAATGCTCTGCTAAAGCTTGGCTGGCCATTTGGCCATGTCTAATTCTTTTGGCCCGAAGCTTTAGACTAACATTGCATGATTCCTGGAATTGTTATTAAAAATTTTGAATCTTTGAATTTTCTTTTTCCAAACATAATTTTCGAAAAATACAAAAAAAATTAATAAAATCATAAAACCAAAAATATTTTGTGTTTCTTGTTTGAGTCTTTTGTCAAATTTTAAGTTTGGTGTCAATTGCATGTTTTTAATTTTTCTTTAATTTTCAAAAATTCATGCATGGTGTTCTTCATGATCTTCAAGTTGTTCTTGATGATTTTCTTTGTTTAATCTTGTGATTTTCTTGTTTTGTATCTTTTGTTGTTTTTCATATGCATTTTCGAATTCATAGTGTTTAAGGTTTAAAAATTTTTAAGTTTGGTGTCTTGCATATCTTTCTTTTCTTAAAAATTTTCAAAAATATGTTCTTGATGTTCATCATGATCTTCAAAGTGTTCTTGGTGTTCATCTTGACACTCAAAGTGTTCTTGCATGCATTAGTTGTTTTGATTTGAATTTCTTATGTTCTGCATCATTTAGTTGTTTTTCTCTCTCCTCATTAAAAATTCAAAAATAAAAAATAATATCTTTCCCTTATTTTGCTCATAATTTTCGAAATTTCGAATTGATTTAGTAAAAAATTTTTAAAATTAGTTGTTTCTTGTTAGTCAAGTCAAAATTTCAATTTAAAAATTCTATCTTTTCAAAATCAAATATTTTTCATTTTTTTCCTGTTTTTCGAAAATTCTTCAAAATTTATTTTCAAAATATTTTTCTTAATTTTATTTCATATTTTCGAAATTAATGCTAACAATTAATGTTTTGATTCAAAAATTTCAAGTTGTTACTTGCCTATTAAGAAAGGATCAATCTTTAAATTCTAGAATCATATCTTTTAGTTTCTTGTTAGTCAAGTAATCAACTTTAATTTCAAAAATCAAATCTTTTTAATTTCCAATTCAAATCTTTTTTTCAAAATGATTTTCAATCATATCTTTTTCAAAAATTAATTTCAAAATCCTTTTCTAACTTCTTATCTTTTCAAAATTGATTTTCAAATCTTTTTCAATTAACCACTTGATTTTTTGTTTGTTTTACTATTTCTTATCTTTTTCAAAACTACCTAACTACTTCTCTCTCTCATTAATTTCGAAAAAAAAACTAACCACTTTTTCAAAATTCTTTTTAATTAACTAATTGTTTTAAATTTTAATTTAATTTTAATTCTCTTCTTAAATTTCAAATTCTAACTAATAATTAAAATAAAAACAAAAATATTTTTCTTCTCTTTTAAATAATTTTTGAATACACTCTCTCTCTCATCTCTTTCTATTTATTTTATTTATTTACTAACACTTCTCTTCTATTTAAAATTCGAACCCTCTCCCTCTCTCTGTGTTCGAATTCTTCTTCTTCTCTCTTCTTCATTCTATTCTTCTATTCTTCTACTCACATAAAGGAATCCATATACTGTGATATAGAGGATTCCTTTTTTTTTTCTGTTTTTTTCTTTTTCGTATGAGCAGGAACAAGGATAAGAACATTCTTATTGAAGCTGATCCTGAACCTGAAGGGACTCTGAAGAGGAAGCTAAGAGAAGCTAAAGCACAACACTCTGGAGAGGACCTTACAGAAATTTTCGAAAAAGAAGTAGAGATGGCAGCCGAAAATAACAACAATGGTGGAGATGCAAGGAAGATGCTTGGTGACTTTACTGCACCTACTTCTGACTTCTATGGAAGAAGCATTTCAATTCCTGCAATTGGAGCAAACAACTTTGAGCTTAAGCCTCAATTAGTTTCTCTAATGCAGCAGAATTGCAAGTTTCATGGACTTCCATTGGAAGATCCTCATCAGTTCTTAGCTAAATTTCTTACAAATCTGTGACACTGTTAAGACCAATGTGGTTAATCCTGAGGTCTACAGACTTATGGTTTTCCCTTTTGCTGTAAGAGACAGAGCTAGGACATGGTTTTGGACTCACAACCTAAAGAAAGCCTAAACTCTTGGGAAAAGTTGGTCAATGCTTTCTTGGCCAAATTCTTTCCACCTCAAAAGTTGAGCAAGCTCGGAGTGGAAGTCCAAACCTTCAGACAGAAGAAAGGTGAATCCCTCTATGAAGCTTGGAAAAGATACAAGCAATTGATTAGAAGGTGTCCTTCTGACATGCTTTCAGAATGGAGCATCTTATGTATATTCTATGATGGTCTATCTGAATTGTCCAAGATGTCATTGAATCACTCTGCTGGTGGATCTCTTCATCTGAAGAAGACGCCTGCAGAAGCCTAGGAACTCATTGAAATGGTTGCAAATAACCAGTTCACGTACACTTCTGAAAGAAAACATGTGAATAATGGGACGACTCAGAAGAAAAGAGTTCTTGAGATTGATACTCTGAATGCAATATTGCCTCAGAATAAAATATTGACTCAGCAAGTCAATATGATTTCTCAGAGTCTGACTGGAATGCAAGCTGCATCCAACAGTAGTAAAGAAGCTTCCTCTGAAGAAGAAGCTTATGACCCTGAGAATCCTGAAATGGAAGAGGTGAATTACATGGGAGAATCCTATGAAAACACTTACAATCCTTCATGGAGGAATCATCCTAATCTCTCATGGAAGGATCAACAGAAGCCTAATCAAGGCTTTAATAATAATAATGGTGGGAGAAATAGGTTTGGCAATAGCAAGCCTTTTCCATCATCTTTTGAGCAACAGATAGAGAATTCTAAGCAGAGCCTCTTTGACTTAGCAACCATAGTCTCTGATCTATCCAAGACCACTCACAGTTTCATGACTGAAACAAGGTCCTCTATCAAAAATTTGGAGGCACTAGTGGGTCAACTGAGTAAAAGAGTTTCTGAAATCCCTCCTAGTACTCTCCCAAGCAATATAGAAGAGAATCCAAAAAGAGAGTGCAAGGCCATTAATATACCCAACATGGCCGAACCTATAGAGGAGGAAGAGGCAGTGATTTCCAGTGAGGAAGACCTCAATGGACGTCCACTGGCCACTAAAGAGTTCCCCAATGAGGAACCAAAGGAATCTGAGGCTCACATAGAGACCATAGAGATTCCACTGAACTTACTGTTGCCATTCATGAGCTCTGATGAGTATTCTTCCTCTGAAGAGAATGAAGACATTGTTGAATAGCAAGTTGCTCAGTATCTAGGAGCAATCATAAAGCTGAATGCCAAGTTATTTGGTAATGAGACTTGGAAGGATGAACCTCTATTGCTCATCAATGAACTGAATGCTTTGGGGCAACTAAAGTTACCTCAGAAGAAACCGGATCCCGGAAAGTTCTTAATACCTTGCATCATAGGCACCATGACCTTTAAGAAGGCTCTGTGTGACCTTGGTTCAAGTATAAACCTCATGCCACTCTCTGTAATGGAGAAACTAGGGATCTTTGAGGTACAAGTTGTAAGAATCTCACTAGAGATGGCAGACAATTCAAGGAAACAGGCTTATAGACTTGTAGAGGATGTCTTAGTGAAGGTTGAAGGCTTTTACATCCCTGCTGATTTCATAATCCTAGACAATGGGAAGGATGAGGATGAATCCGTCATCCTTGGAAGACCCTTCCTAGCCACAGCAAGAGCTGTGATTGATGTGGACAGAGGAGAGTTAGTCCTTCAATTGAATGAGGACTACCTTATGTTTAAGGCTCAATGATCTTCTTCTGTAACCGTGGAAAGGAAGCATGAAAAGCTTCTCTCAATACAGAGTCAAATAGAGCCCCCACACTTAACTTCTAAGTTTGGTGTTGGAAGGCCACCATTAAGCTCTGAGTCTCTGTGAAGCTCTCTAAGAGCTCACTGTCAAGCTATTGACATTAAAGAAGCGCTTGTTGGGAGGCAACCCAATGTTATTTTAATTATATTTATTTATTTTCCATTGTTATTTTATGTTTTCTTTAGGTTGATGATAATGTGAAGTCATAAAAATAACTACAGAATTAAAGCAAAATGAAAAACAGAATAAAAAATAGCACACCTGGGAGGACAGACTTACTGGCGTTTAAACGCCAGTAAGGATAGAAGAATGGGCAACACTCTGGGCGTTTAACGCCAGAAAGGGGTGTCTGGCGTCTGGCTGGCGTTAAACGCCAGAAATGGCAGACAAACTGGCGTTTAACGCCAGAAAAGGGTGTCTGTCTGGCGTTTAACGCCGGAAAGGTAGCAGAGCTGGCGTTTAATGCCAGAATTGGCACACAGAGGGCATTTTAACGCCAGATTGGTGCAGGGAATAGAATTCCTTGACACCTCAGGATCTGTAGACCCCACAGGATCCCCACCTACCCCACCTCTTCTTCTCTCCTCTTCACACCTTTCCATAACACTCTTCCCCAAATACCCTTGACCAATCCCATCAATAACTCTTCTCCAAATACCCTTCACCTATCAAATCCTACCCTCTTTCCCATATTCTCTTCACCACTCACATCCATCCATCATAAACCCCACCTACCTCACCATTCAAATTCAAACCATTTCCCTCCCAAACCCACCCCTTCATAGCCGAATTCCATCTCTCTCTCTCTCTCTCTCTCTCTCTTACCCTATAAATACCCCTCCTCACTACCTTCACTTTCACACATCACAAATAATTCTTTCCCCCCTTGGCTGAAACCACCACTACCCTCCATCTCCTCCATTTCTTCTTCTTCTACTCCTTTCTTTCTTCTTTTGCTCGAGGACGAGCAAACCTTTTAAGTTCGGTGTGGAAAAAGCTCTGCTTTTTTATTTTTCCATAACCATTAATGGCACCTAAGACCGAAGAAACCCCTAGAAAGAGGAAAGGGAAGGCAATTGCTTCCACCTCCGAGTCATGGGAGATGGAGAGATTCATCTCAAAGGTCCATCAAGACCACTTCTATGAAGTTGTGGCTAAGAAAAAAGTGATCCCCGAAGTTCCCTTCATGCTCAAAAAGGGTGAATATCCGGAGATCCAACGTGAGATTCAAAGAAGAGGTTGGAAAGCTCTCACCAACCCAATCCAACAAATTGGAATCTTAATTGTTCAAGAGTTCTATGCCAATGCATGGATCACTAAGAACCATGATCAAAGTATCAATCCGAACCCAAAGAATTGGCTCACAATGGTTCGGGAGAATTACTTGGATTTTAGTCCGGAAAATGTGAGGTTGGCATTTAACTTGCCAATGATGAGAGGAGATCCTCATCCTTTCACTAGAAGGGTCAACTTTGATCAAAGGTTAGACCAAGTCCTTAGGGACATTTGTGTGGAAGGAGCTCAATGGAAGAGAGACTCAAGAGGTAAGCTGGTTCAACTAAGAAGGATTGACCTCAAACCCGTGGCTAGGGGATGGTTGGAGTTCATCCAACGCTCTATCATTCCTACTAGCAACCAGTCTGAAGTTATAATAGACCGGGCTATCATGATCCATAGCATCATGAATGGAGAGGAAGTAGAAGTTCATGAGATCATACCTCTAGAACTCTACAAGGTGGCGGACAAGCCTTCTACTTTGGCAAGGTTAGCTTTCCCTCATCTCATCTGTAACCTATGCAATTCAGCCGGAATTGTCATAGAAGAAGACATCCTCATTGATGAGGACAAGCCCATTACTAAAAAGAGGATGGAGCAAACAAGAGAGTCCACTCATGGACCTCAACAAGAGCATGAGGAAACTCCTCATCAAGAAATCCCTGAGATGCCTCAAGGGATGCACTTTTCTCCACAAAACTATCGAGAGCAAATCAACACCTCCTTAGGAGAATTGAGTTCCAACATGGGGCAACTAAGGATGGAGCACCAAGAGCACTCCATTATCCTCAATGAAATCAGAGAGGACCAAAGAGCCATGAGGGAGGAGCAACAAAGGCAAGGAAGAGACATAGAGGAGCTCAAGCACTCTATAAGATCTTCAAGAGGAAGAACTAGCCGCCATCACTAAGGTGGACCCGTTCTTTAATTTCCTTGTTTTTATTTTTCTATTTTTCAAAATTTATGCTTTATGTTTTGTCTATGTTTTGTGTCTTTATTACATGATCATTAGTGTCTAGTGTATATGTCTTAAAGCTATGAATGTCCTATGAATCCTTCACCTTTCTTAAATGAAAAAAGTTTTTAATTGCAAAAGAACAAGAAATACATGATTTCGAATTCTATCTTGAAATTAGTTTAATTATTTTGATGTGGTGGCAACACTTTTTGTTTTCTGAATGAATGCTTGAACAATGCATATTTTTGAATTTGTTGTTTATGAATGTTAAAATTGTTGGCTCTTGAAAGAATAATGGAAAAAAGAGAAATGTTATTGATAATCTGAAAAATCATAAAATTGATTCTTGAAGTAAGAAAAAGCAGTGAATAGCAAAAGCTTGCGAAAAAAAATATGAAAAAAATAGCGAAAAAAAAGAGAAAAAGCAAGCAAAAAAAGCCAATAGCCCTTTAAACCAAAAGGCAAGGGTAAAAAGGATCCAATGCTTTGAGCATTAATGGATAGGAGGGCCTAAAAGGACTAAAATCCTGGCCTAAGCGGCTAAATCAAGCTGTCCCTAACCATGTGCTTGTGGCGTGAAGGTGTCAAGTGAAAAGCTTGAGACTGAGCGGTTAAAGTCGTGGTCCAAAGCAAAAAGAGTGTGCTTAAGAGCTCTGGACACCTCTAACTGGGGACTCTAGCAAAGCTGAGTCACAATCTGAAAAGGTTCACCCAGTTATGTGTCTATGGCATTTATGTATCCGGTGGTAAATTAAATTCTTCATAATCTATGTTAATTTTCTGCACATAAGTACAATTGAATTTTAATTGTATAGTGTAATTTTGCACAACAAAACTGTGCACTTCTGCGAAATTCGAATCAAATTTTTCTTTCTAAAATAATGCACTTCCTATGTTGATTTCCTACATGATATTTACAGCCTGAGTTCTTAATTTCTGCACTTATATATTTGTGCAAAGCAAACAAAATATATTCTAGATACTATTAGTTAAAAACAAATAGCAAGCCAAAATAAATTTCAAAGAAACCACTTTCCATTCAATTTTTAATTCATACGATTTCATTACAAGTAAAGGATCCAACAAACAATTGTGTATTCCCTAAAACTATACCGATGAAATTCTTATGCTATTGTTTGTCATGATTCATTGTACAAATACAATGCCAAATAAGAAAAAAAAAATACAACTTTAAAAGTCTATGAATATTCCAAGAGTCATCACAAGATACTACCACTTTGTCCTCTCCTCTCCTCTTGTAGCTTTATTCTTTGTTTTTCTTTCCCAAGCTTGCTCCTTATGCATTCTTGGAGTCATGCTTATCTGAAATGGGATAAATATAATATAAGAATAAAATAATTTGATTCACAAGTTCTCCAAAATTGGAAAAAGCAACTGGCCTCTTATGAACTTTAGTTAAAAGGGGACTAAGACTAAGGTGCACTTTTTCTAGTTTTACTGTGAATGAAGAAAGAAAATTTTCACACTAGATTAGTTCACATGGTTCAGAGAAAAGACAAAGAAGGCACGGAGATAAGTTGAGATGTTGATAACTAAAGAATCTAATAACAAAAGAAAAAGATGAAGTTTGATTCTCTTTAGTACTTTATAAAGATAAAGCAATATCTTTGCTGCAAAGATTATGAATTCACTGAATTTAAAAGATTATTGAAGTTTTATTAGTCTTTGATTTCTAGTTTTTACCATCACATTTGGTCAGTGTATATTCCAAAAAAGTTCTATTTGCTTGAAAATATTGATAAAAATACAAAAAAGAACTAAATTGAAACACACACTATAACAAAAGTCGTTGAAACAGATTCAAAGTAAGCATATTCATTGTCTACACACAAACAAATCATCAAACACATTGAATGCATATATGTGAAGATGGCTAAAATAATTTAGAACATGTTCCAAGAACATACAATTATAATGAATCAACTATGAGAACCAATGTGAAATTATTACCTTTGTAACTAACAATCCTGCTAGGGAACCAACATAAGTCTAGCCAACAACAAGCTAACAAGCATTTTTGAACTGCACTCTATACTAATTAATTGTCATTAATTAGTGATTATTTAAATTTTATTTTTTAAAAGATACAAAATTAATGATTATTAATTACCTCTTCTTACTCTAATTCACCTTTTACCATTTATTACACAAACCCTAATTCCTCTTTCCAAAAAAAACTTTGAAACTCCAAAAAAAAAACCAAAACATAAGATAAAGAATCATCTAAATCCTAAGAAAAGAAACATATAAAATATAGGAAAAAGAATCATCCCAAACTAATAAAAAGAATCATCCAAATCCTGAGAAAAAAAACTTATAAAACATAGGAAAAAGAATCATCCAAAACTAATAAAAAGAATCCTCCAAAATTTAGGGGAAAAACATAAAAAAACTAGTTAAAAGAATAATTCAAAACCAAATAGGAGGAGGAGAAGAAGAGCCGCAGGGTGGCCGGTGACGACGTCTTAACGGCGTTGTGTGGACGGTGAGGGACTCGCGGTGGCGAGTTGCGAGGAAGAACCCATGGAGGCCACGCATCGCGAGTGGAAGAGTCGCCATGGATCAGAGTAGTTGATTGCGCGTCGCAAATGGGGCCTGTCGGTGGCTACATCGCAAAGGATGGAGAGCCGTGGGGTGTAGATTCTGCACTGTCTACCGCGATGGATGGAGGCTGCGATGGTGTTTATTAGCGGTGCAAATGCGTCGGGATTATGATCTGCAACGGTGGAGGCGACTATGTCCAATGAAAAAGGACAGTGGCAGGATGTGAGGAAAAGGCCGCGCAGCGCGATGAAAGACGCGGCGGTGGTCGATGGGTGGCAATGCCGAAAACTGCATGGAGACGGTGAGTTTGTGGAGGGAGAGATTTGAGATAAATATAGATAAAATCTTTTCTGAATTTTGAATTTTAATTTTTAAATTTTTATTTATTTATAAAATTTAAATTATAATAGAGTTGGCTTATATTAACTTGTAGAAAAGTTGTTTCCTTATACTTTTCCTTGTAACTAATTCACTTCCATGGCACTAAGAAATTATCATATGCTCTATACAAAGTAACCAAGAAACATTGATATGAATATATATGGTCTTCTTAATCGCAAATCGATGGAAGAGCATGGCTTATTTTCATCTTTTCAATTATTACTCTTTTAATTCTTCCTAATCCACACTTCTATAACACATGCAGTTTTCAATTTCATTCATTAATACTTGGGTAAACCGTTAAAGTTATGAAATCGGGGATATAACTACACTATGTAAACCGTTAAAGTTAGGAATTTGGTTTGCAGTAGCTACACATATTAAGCACCGTATTCTCAAAATGCGGTAAATCTTAAATCTTAAATTTTAAATCCTACCTCTTAAACAATAAGAGATATAGTTTAAGCTGTAAATATTAGGAATAGGTATGGTAGATACCTGCCAAACGTAGAGGAGACGCTTCTCGGCATTGGTTTCTTCGTTGACGCTAATTCAACACACGGTGCTTTTCATCGATAAACAATTCTCTATGAACACTCTTTGATTAACTGAACCTGCAAAGACACTCGCAACAAGAAGAATGGAACCGCACATAATAGCGAAGAAGGAGGAGGCCAACTAGGGAGAAGGGAGATTTTTAGGGGGTTGGGGTGAGGGGGAGAAACCCTCGAGTCAATTTCGGGTGTTTGGTCCCCTTCTTTTCCCTTAAAATTATTGGATTTTCAATTTAAATTATGAGGGTAAAATTGTCATTTTAATTATGTAGTGTTCTTATTTTTTATAACCAAACATAATATTAGACACTACACTAATATCATATCTATTATATCCAAACATCATACATAAACACAAATACTTTATATCTATGTCTCAAATGTCTATGTCTTAGTACATACACAAACCAAACGAAACCTAAGAGATATAACTAGTTATGTGACTTCTAGTCTGTAATTTGGGTGTATAGGGCCGTTTTCATGAAAAAAAAATATTTTTCCATTGACTTAAATTTTTTGTAAAAATAATATCATAACATATTTCTAATAAATAATAATAGGGTAAAGTATATTTTTTGCCCCTTAAATTTGGCAAAAGTTTCAAAAATACTCCTAAGTCTTATTTTGTTTTAATTTTGTCCTAAAAGTTTTTAATTTGCATCAAATATACCTTCGACGGTTAAATTTACAAAAAATTTAAAACCAATCTAACAATAATGTATGAAAATTATGCTTTGATTTGCTTGTGTTGAGAGGTTGTTCTAAAAAAATTGTTGTTGAATCAGTCTTAATTTTTTTGAAAAATTAGCCGTCAGGGATATATTTGATGCAAATCGAAAACTTTTGGAACAAAATTGAAACAAAATAAAACTTAAAAATATTTTTAAAACTTTTATCAAATTTCAGAAGAAAAAAAAGTATACTTTACCCATATTAATATTTGATACACAAAAACAACTATATAATAGATTTGGATGGAGCTCACCCAATTTTTTCCCCTAAAAAACAATTTGAGTATATTGAACACTTTTTATTTGTTTTCCGAAACAATATTTTGATTTTTTTAAATTTTTTTGTAAAAAAGAATTCTTTCTCTCATTTATTTCTGTTAGTTTAAATATTTAAGAGAAGTAATTTTATGATATAATATTAGAATTTTTATAATTTAAACTTTAATCATTGATGATCCAAAAAAAATTAGTATAAAATAAAAAAAAAGTTATATAAAAAATTTAC
>NC_029793.2:134578888-134579350 GCF_000816755.2 Arachis ipaensis | reverse complement strand
CTTATAAACATCCTAATATTCTTGTAAAATTTATAATCGAATAATTAAAAAATAGAGTTTTGTTTCGTAAAACAATAAAAAGGCTATTAAATTAACTCAACAGACAAAGACAAAAGGAATTCAAGTAGTTTTTTGAAAAAGTAATTTTATGACAAACATAGTCTCATAAATCGTTGTAGATAAGTTAAATCAATTATTATTAATCACATGTTGGCTTTGATAAAACAAATGACATTCTAATCTATTATATAGATTCCTTGGGTGTCTTCAATTATTGTACTACATTTGAATATTATAATAGAAAATGGCGAAAAATCGATAGCTGTAGTTTGTATGAATAATATAAGACCGTCAATAATCTCTATGTCCTCGGAAAATTACGAAGTTGGCTTTGGTGATGTGAGGTTTTGTAAACGTAATTTAAAAAGGAAAAAATATCTTATATATTATTTATAATCAATA
>NC_029793.2:134577380-134578819 GCF_000816755.2 Arachis ipaensis | reverse complement strand
ATAGTTATATCATGAAATTATTTATTTTAAAATTTTTAACTATTAAATAAAAATACATTAGTGATACGAGTAGTTTATTTTGTATATGTTTTTCTCTCTCTTTTATTTGTTGTAGATTGAAATTTTTTCTTGAGATTATTATAATTTTTTTTTTCAAAAATTTAAACTGATAAGTAGACACTATAAAAAATTTAGTATTTGTGACAGTTTTTATATTAATTTGTGGAGATTTATAAATCCCACCAAATAGTTTTTCGGAGTTTTTGAAACTCCAAAAATTTGAGGTGTCACGAGTTTTTTTTGTGGAGGTTTTTTGAAACCCCATAATCTATTCAGTGAAGATTTTGTGTGTGTTTAGTGAAAGTTTTATATTGATCTTTTATGACAATTTTAAATCACTTTTGTAGCAATTTAAAATTTTCACAAATTGATTTTTTAGTTTAACGAAAATTAATTAAATCCGCTAAGTAATCAAGAGGACTCCAGCCAACTCCTGCCAACTTCCATTGGGCTAGACCCCAAAACTCATTTAATTAAAAAGGCCATATTCTCAACTACCCAAAGTTAAATCTAATTTCTCCTAATTACTATAGTAAACCTAATTTACAATAATTTTCACTGTTCAGCCTCATCCACCAAGACCCTGTTGCAGCGCCGCTGAACCCACGTCTTCGATCTATTCTTCCGTTGCCAGCGTCAACCCTAGTCAACGCCGCCGCTACGTCCATCAGCGATCAACCGCGTGGCTTTTGGAATTCAACTCAGCGCTACCACTACTGCTGTATGTCACAGTCGACGCTCCATTGAAGATGCATCCACTTCTCCGAGGTACAACCCGACGGCGCCTCCTGTTACTCTGCCTCCACGCATGCGGCGGTGGATGTTTCCCTGCCTCGTCGAAGCACCACCATCCCACTTCTTCTGTTCTTCGTTATCAACCTTAGCCTGGCCGCTCCCAGCATCGCCTCTAAGACGCGTCGCGCAGGGTCATCCTCCTCCGTCGGAGTCGTTGCGATAATAGGTTAGTAGTAATTCACGGTTTTAGTAAACAAAGGTTGTTGATGATCTGTTTTGGGTGCATGTTATAGGGTTTGGCATTCATACAAGATGATTTTTTTTAATTTGTGGATGCTACTTTTAAGTAATGTTAGCGGAATTGATATATGAGTTGAACTTAATTTTTGTATGATATTGGTTCATCATGCTTTGCTGGAGAGCTGTTGTATGCATTGGTAATCATAATGGATAAGAGAATTCAGAACTACGGGATTGAAATAGGATTATTAGTTCATTTTTGTTTATCTTTCCAGATTTAAATTGGGTTTGAATGTGGTCAACGTATAATTGGGTTTGAAAAATATCTAGTTGTTATCCCTATAAATACGGAGTGATGTTTCAGAGTGTTGAGCAATAAATAGTAGCTGTAATCCCGTTAACTG
>NC_029793.2:134554051-134576331 GCF_000816755.2 Arachis ipaensis | reverse complement strand
CGATCAAAGTTAATTTTCATGCACCGTTTCATGGTTCACCTTATATGTATGGTTGTCACTGACTAGATTTTTTTTTGTTACGTTAGGTGTTCCTTGATTTAAATATGATTAATAGATGTTGCTATCGAATCACTCTATGTGTTGTTATTTTTGGACCTTTGATTTTGTTGATTAAGAAAAAACCAGTAGTTGAATGTTGAATTTTTTCTTGCTGAGTTGCTTTTTGGTTTATGGATTAGCAATTAACAGGTGTAATGGTTTAAATTCTCCAAAAATAGGTGTGTCTTTTGATCAAAGTTACGTTTCATGTACCGTTCCATAGTTCAAATTATATGGATCGTTATCGCTAACTGATTTTTTTTGGTTTCGTTCATTGTTGTTTGATGTCCATTTGATTAATAGAGGTTGCTCTTGAACTACTTTATGTGTTGTTATTCTTGTACCTCTGATTTAGTTGATTTAGAAAAACCAGCAGTTGAATGTTAGAGTTTTTTTCCTGATTTTATTTTCGGTTCATAATCTAGCGATGGTCCGGTTGGTCCGGTTTGGCCCATTCGGTCCAATCTTGGTCCGATTTCTATAAAATTGGTACCGAAATTCTCGTCTCAATTTCCTCTATCACATTTAGCTATAAAAATAACATTTTTGGCTTTCTAGAATAAATTCTCATTTATGGGTTAATTAACCATTAATTAACCGGGTCTTACAATTAACAGGTGCAATGGTTTAAATTCTCTTAAAAATTAGTGTGTCTTCTGATCAAAGTTACTCTTCGTGCACCATGCCATGTTTCAAATTATTTGTATGGTTATCAAAAAATAAATTTATTTGAGGACGTGCAGTGTTCTTTGATGCTCATTTGATTAATAGAGGTTGCTATTAAATTACTTTATGTCTTCTGAGTCTTGTACCTGTGACTTAGTTGTTCTAGAAAAACCAAAAGGTGAATCTTGGAATTTTTTTTGGCTAAATTGAATTTTGGTTCATAATTTAGCGATTAGCAGGTGTAATGGTTTAACTTTTCTAAAAATGGGCGTGTCTTGTAATGATTCACATTTTTGAAAATATAAATATAAATAAGTTATAATTTATTTTATAAATTAGAGTTCCTTATTTTTATAAATTATTTTATTATAAGTAATTGAATTAATTTTATAATTGTTTGAATTCAATCAAATTCATATTCTTATATATATTTTTGTTATGATGAAATATTTTATATAATTAAAACTATAATTCTAGTAATTTATAAGTAATAAAAATTATATGTATATTTTAATTTGAGTAATTGATATTTTTAATTTAAAAAGAGTTTAGTTAATAATATTATTATCGAGCTCAATATCTACCGATATGAGTAATATCGGTACTTTTCGGTGAACTTAGCTTTGCTAACGCTTCATCATATATCTTTTATCTTTATGTTACTAATGTCATTTATATTAGTAACTCATATATATTATTACTTGTATTTTAATATATCCAGTTTTCATAATTATCCGTTTAGGATATTTATAACCTGAATCGCTGACTCAGCAGCTTGGTTTCGTGACACATGCCCCTTCCTTTGCCACCACATCATCATCACTTATTTCTCTTTCTCCCCATTACCGAACTAAGCAAAGGAAAAAGAGAGAAGGAACCATGAGAAGAAAAAGAATGAAAATCGAGAGAGAACGTGAATTTTCACTACACCACATCCGGCAAATAGCAGCGGTTATGCAGTCAATTAGCAGCGGTTCATAACCCACTGAAAGACAGCGTGCGGCTAAATCTTTAGCAGCGGTTAATAGTAACCGCTGGTATAACCGCTGCTAAATAGTATTTTGCAGCGGCATAGTTTTGCGGTGGTTCTATCCGCTACGAAATCGTAAATAGGATGGCTTGGAGATCGCAGTGGTTGTTAACTGCTGCAAAATGCCATCTGTTGAGAAATTCTGTTAAGATATAGCGGCAGATTAAAAACTGCTGCCAAATGTAGAGTTGCACTTTTTTTTAAAAAAAATCCAAATTTATAATAATATATGTCAATTCTTTTATTCCTTATACGTTCTTCCACTAAGTTACTTTAATTTATTAAAACAACCAACAGCCAATCAAACTAAAACACACAAGACAGAACAAAAATATATATATGCAAAAGTGAATCATTATAATAGTAATTTGATTTCAGTGCATCGATGTCTGTAAACTACAAATAAATAGCCACAAAAAAAACTACAAATAAATATCTCAAAAGTCATTAGGACAATGAACAATTAAAAAGTATTCAGATTCCAAGATTGATCATTTAGATCATTAGTTCCAGCACATCATCTTGCATGGGATGAGGTCGGTGCACTTCTCAAAGAATCCAGATCTGCAGCTATATCAGGTGGCAAATTACCTCCTTGTTGCTGGATTATGTATATTAACAAATTTCTCATTGTTTGCATTTTTGCCTTCTTCTCTGCTGCCTCTGCCTCTATTCTCTTTGCCTTTTCCTCTGCTGCCGCTGCCTTGAGTTCTGCTACCTCCGCCTTAAGTTTTACAATCTCCATCTGATACTCCTCAATCTGCACACCAAAGTCAGACTGCTGTGGAATGTTACGAAAATACTGAGTGGGACATGGACCGAAACCGAGTCCACGAACTCTTCCTGGGTGCTCCTTTCCAAGCACTTGTGCAAGGGAATCATTTTGTGAAAATTCCTTACTGGAGGGGTCTTGGCTCTCAATATGTTCAATTGCTTCCTGCAGACATGTGAAATTCGGATTTACACTAATTTAAATTCAATGGTAATAATTGCAAAAAGAAAATTGAAAAAGTAAAGAACATGATTTACCCCAACAACACGCGCATCTTCGTTCATATACGAACCATTCTTTTTTTTATGACTCATGGTACATATCTCTCCTCTACCAATAGGCCTTCCCTGTCGTTGCTCCTATAACATTCATCAAGACACAATCATATAACAGACAATACTATATTACCAAAAACAAGTCAAAATTTTGGAACTGAATTTAAATTAATTACTTCTTTGTGTCTCTTTCTTGCCATTGTTTTAGAACCTCCGGTATGTGTGTACAGTTGCTTTGAACGATTAATGGCATTTTGTCTACACTTCTCCTACAAACAAAAAGACAAACATAAATGTTATCGGGATAAATTACTACAATGTTAATGTCTATAAGTCAGCCATTTACAACTTCAGGAAACACAAAAAAGGATAAGGGGAAGATATTTTGGGTAGTAGTTTTTCCACTATCACAATAAATTCAACATATTTAGTAGTAATTCATGACGGTTTAAAATCGAATACAATGAAATACCAACTCAATATTTGTTACCTGTGTGTCCTCCTTTAACCGATATTCAATAAACCATTTCCAGTGATTTGCTTTTATTCCTGATGGCTTACGCTTGAGGTTTTCCTCAAAAGTCAGTTCTTTGTCATAAACCTTATGGAACAAATGATTTCTTGCATTCCTCCAGGATCTTTCTATTCTTTGTACAATTCCCCACTTTATTCTCCCTCTTCCATCGTCCTCATAGTGAAAGGCTCGCTACAAATAATTCAGATCATAAGATAACACAATGAAGATGATAAAGATCTTCTATCAGTGCTTTCACACCGTCATTGTAACCACTTAACTTTAACTCCACGTCCATTCTACATCACAGAACTTTATACACAAGTGATCAAATCAACACACAAGCAAAATATGATTGAGAACTTTCCACCATGAAAACTTTATCCTAAAGGCTAAGTTCAAAATGAAAGTTTCACAACCAATATAACCATATAAAGAGCAAGAATAACATCCAATATAAGCATGCCTAATCACATAAGGCCACATAACTTGGTCCACATAAAGATTAACAAGAGCTTATCATATAGACAAAAAATCATATGAGGTGGACCTTGATCATGAACTTCAAGAATAAAGAGACCCTTGACAAAGATGGCTCAATATTGAGTATTTGTTTTTCAATAATCAAAGTTAGCTGGGAACAAGCACATGAAAGACACTCTTACCGTCTATATTCCCTCCTAACATACACCTTATCAGTAACAGGATCAAATCAAATCTTGATGGACCGCTCACCTGATCATACATGCCACAAAAATCATACATGCCACAGAAGGTTCCCAATAATGATAATGGAAAATTCACCTTCAAAATATGAGAAGAATCCCCCTTGTTGGACTAGCTTAGTAGTGATCAAGTATATATCACTTCATTAAATAATGATTTTAGTTACTAATAAAATCTGTTAAAACTTTTTGGTAAAGGAACCCATCAAATCCTATTAAAGGAATCAGGCTGAATCTCTTCTACAATAGCTTTCTACAGGCAGGGACAACAATAACAAAGTTGAAAGGTGAAGCGGTTTTTGGTCGGGAGGGTTGAGGAGGAGCAGACTAAAAATTAACATAAAGAAAACATATAATAATTAACCACCTGAAACAGACTTACATATTATCAAAAGACACATCATTGGACATGAACAATTCTCGGCAACAAAATTCAAAGCAGTGAACAAAAAGAAACCCAACATGCACTATCCTTCTCTAATTTACCAGACTAAAACAAAAAAATAGAAAACCAAAGAAATCCACCTACTAATGGAGAATAGCAGCATAGAAAAACAGCATAACTAGAGCTAGTCAATAATCAAATAATCTCTCAATAAAAAATTAAAACCACAAAACATTCAAATTTTCAAAGTTAGGAGGGTAACAGATTTAACTTGTGCAAATGTGTTCCATATTTATTTTCTTCTGACATTTTCATTTAACCAAAAGTCATAAATAATAGCTAGTCACTCTCTAATTGTTTACTATCAGAGCAGCTTTAACATTCTAATTAGGTTTATAAGTTTTATTATTATTATTGTTATTATTATTACTATAATTATTAGTTACATTGCTAAACACGAAGGACCGGATTAATTGGGGACTACACTATATAATAACGTAGTGCAATTTACATTAAACAAAAAAGTCCTTATATATTTATCGATATTCTCTAAAAATTTGTATGGTCGATATCATGTGTGTGCGTCTTTATCTTTCCCTTGTACTGTTTATTTAATAGATAAAAAAAAAGCTTTTTACACCAAGCATTGGTAACGCCTTACTTTATCAACAAACTTAAACATTACCTTAACCTGGTCAAACGCATGCTCCTTGAAAGCCTTGTTCATTGTCTTCCAACTTTTTTCACAAATTGGTAACTGTTGAAAATCATCCCCCAATGTCCCCAGGAACCCGTTCAATAGGCCGGCTGCCTGACCAACTTGTTGCAACTAATTTTTATGTCAGAGTACGATCTTCTTTCCAGGAGGAAGTGCTAATGCCTCCATAACAGTCAGCTCCATACAAGAAGTCACGCCATTTTCTAACAGAGGAAAAAAGCTTTAATAGTTAGTTTACTAAGAGAATTAGAATGCACGGAGAAGAGTAATTACACTTTCTACGAAACAAGCAAAAAAAACCTATGACATCAATAACCCAAAAATCAGTGTCCTTTTTTTGCTGTTGGCATTGCCTTGACGTTCAACTTCATGCGCGGCAAACAAGTCGTCGACATGGTCTTCGAACGACTCGACCTCATCCGCCTCCGGGTCATAGTATTCATTTTCTGAATGGTCACTTACAACTTCATGTAAATTCGGATGCTCTGTGCGTGTTGTAGGAGCTCGAGTGTCCCCATGTCACTTGACGAAGCCAGCCGTGTTGAATTGCACGGTGGTCGAAATGGTACAGCGTTAACACGAGATTGTCGAGCACCGTTGCCGGAATGCGGAGGTGGAGGCGCTCTAGCACGTCGCTGTGCACTTGAAGTATTTGCTCCCGTATCCTTCGTTCCATCCGTGTGCTAAAAACAAAGCAGTTAGTATATCAAACAGAGTAGCGTGGGTTTGACTATCAGGGGCAACAAAAGTTCCGGCTGCAGTACTAACGGTGTAGCGAGGTTTTCTAGGCATTGGATTAATCCTTTACACAACATAAGATCATTGGACAATTAGCAAGAGAACGACGATGTAAAAATCAATAGTACGCAAAACTAACACCCTCACCAATAGAATTCTGTAACCAAAATAGTATTTAAAAAATTATCAAAATTGGTTCTGAAAATCAATCCGGTCGTTGAACCGTGTTAGTCACTAGTTTACTGGTTTAACCGATTATACCAAGGTTCAATGACAAAAAAAACGGGCTTAAAATAAAAAAAATTATAAATAAACACACCATACAATATAATTATTATCTAATATAAAATTTTAAATCTCTTCAAAATTTAAAATATTAAATTTAAGAACATCAATTAAATTATTATTCACATATTCATTATTATAACTGAGTCGATTGTTTTAAATCATAAAATATTTTAAAAATCTGTAAGCCAGTCAATTTAAATAGAAACTCATTAAACTAAAAGACTGGTTAATTTTAATTGAGCTACTTCAATTCATATATTTCCTCATTGAACTACAAGGCTGGTCATGATCAATTTTACTTCTTTATTAACAAAGGTTGATCGTCATTCTAATAAATTTACAGCATAATTTCCTTCTTCCCTAATAAACCTTTACCAAATTTTCAGCACAATTTTTAAAAATTAACAAAATTTCAGCTCAATTTTAATCAATATTGATCAAGTGAACGAAAATCAACCATACATTGAAATCAATTATTCAATCCAAAAAAATGAATAGAGAACAATAAATAATAAAATGAACCCATTAACAAAAATTTCATCATAATTTTAACAGCCATTCACCAGGGAACTAAAATCACCTAATCATTCAAGTCATTCATTGAATCCAAAGCAGAGAACAATACAGCATTTCATGAGAGGGAACATGGTTTGGAGAGAGGAAACTGTTCCGAGCAAACAATTTGTTCCTAGCTAAAAAATGAACAGAGAGCGAAAATTAAAAAAATGACCAGGTTAACATAATTTTTAGCACAATTTTAAAAGACTTTCACCAGGAAACAAAAATTGCATAATAATTCAATTCAGTGATTTAAACCAAAGGAGAGAAGAATACATGATTTGGTGAGAGAGTACAGGGTTTCCAGAACGAAAATTGTTTTGAGCAAAAAAATTGTTCTGAGAAAAAAAAAAGCTGAACAGAAGACGAAAATTAAAAGAAAATGAAGCCATGAATATTACGACGGAGGCTGCTACGCCGATCTCTCCAGGAATTCCAAATGACAAAGATGTGGCGACCTTCCAAGGAGCAAGGGCTGACGACACGCCCGATGTGCAGCGACGGCAACAGAAGGCAGTCCGGCGTTAATGAGTGGTGGTGCTCTGGAGGATGAAGCTAACTGGAGGCTATACGTTACAATTAGAAGGGTTTGTGATCTGGGGTTTAAGCTGCCTTAGGGTTTTTTCGTTTGGGATGAAGGAGGCGCGGAGTAGGTTAAGAAGACGAGAAAAAGTGACTGCTAAAATATTGGGTGATTTTTTGAACTCCGTCCTAATAATTTCATCTCAATAAGATTTTCCGCCATTTAGTTAACTAGCTTATGGATTTCAAATTTAAGAATTTAAGTTATCAGTTTTGAGAAGCCCGTTTCTCATTCTAATTAGTTTATCCTTTTATATAATTAATTTATCCTTTTATTTAATTAATAGTAAATGAAGAAATTCCTTCTGTTAAAAAAGTGACTGTAAATGCGATGATAGATGGCAAATTGGTTTTTTTTATCTTATCTTCAAAACATACTCGATTATTAGTTATATTTTAAAGGTTTTTGGTAGTCTATATAATAACTTATTTCATCCCGTATAATCATAAACTTAATAGCAACTCTTCTTCTTTTCAAATGTTAGGAACCAACAACAGTCTTCTGTGATTTTCGTTTATAGCATTTTCCAACTCCACATTCATCCAGGTACCACCATTTTCAGTGGTAGATGCTAATCTTTTCTCCAATGTGTACACTCAAATATTCATTGTTCACAATTTTTCTACAAAGTAAAAATTTTCTTAATAGAATTTGTAAACTGATTTTTTTCCATTTTTATGACCATTTTGGTTGTTTTATTCTATATTTTCCGTCATTGTTTTTTCTTTATTATTTCTGTTCTATTTAAGGAGAGACTATTAATTGAGGTTAAAACGATTTTATATCATTGATCTTTTTGAGTTTTTCTTTTTGGATTTTGAGTGTTGTTTACGATATATTTTATTATTATTATTATTTTCCTCCATTATTGTAATGAATACAATATTTTAAAATTATATTTTAATGTAAAATTTTTGAAAATGTTTCCTTGAAGCTGTAAATTTTTATAAGATTATTTTTTCTTTTTAATTTATTAACTCTTTTGCTCATTTTTTATATCTTTCACCTACATGAATTAGGTGAGTAATGAGTTATTATTACATTTTTAGTCTCTTTTGTTAGTTTGTCATAACAATGAATCACATGCTTATCCAAAATTATTCAAAATTAATCCCAATTATTCAACAAACAACAAAATTCAATTCAGTAAACAATAAAAAATCATCTCAGTAAACAAGCATTAGTAAACAAAGTTCACAGTTCAGTTCAGTAATTTCAGTTCGATCAGTTCACACTTCACAGCTCAGAAAATTAACATATCAGTAAATCACATATCAGTATATCAGAGACATGCAACAGAGCTTCAGTGACTTCACAGCATAGAGCTTTACAGAATAAAAAAACTTTTCAATAAAGCTCATTAGGGATACAGAGACATGAAACACTACAACAGTTATTCAATAAGTTAATCAAACCTTCATATCTAAAAAAAATTACCTGGAAACTCGAAGATGCCGTCAACAGAGATGGAAGGGAGACAGAGCCACCGAGTGACCAAGGTAAGGAGTAGTGGTGGAGCACCTTCGAACCGAGTGAAAAACAGAAGTTGAAAATTAAAGTTCGATGATATTAGTACTTTTTTGCTTAACAAAATTAAAAAAAAGTAACAAAATAAAGATGAAAACTAAAAAAATAGATAGCTCTAGAAAAGAAAAATGTTGAATTTTGTGTTATTATATTTGGGAACAATTATTTATTTTTTATTATATTTATTTTTGTACCAAATAACAAGAAGGTTAAATCTTATGTCCAATTTTTATTACTTATTTTACTTACAAACAGTTGTTTAAATTAGACTTTATAGTTATTGAGTCATGTTTTCGTCCAACAAAAAAATTATTATGAAGTCATTTTCAATTTTTTTAACATGAGTACATCCATTATATCATGATTCTAATAATTAATGTAAAATTTAAAAAATTAAATAAATTTATATTTATTTTGATTACATTCAAGAGTGAATTATATGTATTCCTATGGTCAAGAAATAGACTTAATTTCTTCTATAATAAATAGTTTTTTAATCTTATAATTTATAAAAAAAGTCTCAATATTTATTGGTTGCCTACCTAAAAGTAAAAAAATTAAAACTAATGTTAATACTTTTTTATTAACATAACTAAAATAAAACATAAAAATAAACATTGAATAAACATAAAAATACATAAATTTTGAATCCCAAATTATAAAAAGGTTATAAGAAAAAAAATTACGTAAATATAATTTTTGTAAGGTACTCCATGAATGAATTTAGATGAATGACTATTATATGTAAAATGAATCCTGATATATTGTAACAAAAATTATTTTGTGTAAATTTTAGAGTGATATTATAACTGAAATTATGTGGCGTCTTTTTTTTTAATATTAGTTTATATTCTATGTTTTACTATACATTTTATTATAAATTTTAATGTTTTTAGTTGCACACGTATTTTACCATACATCTTACGTTTTACTACATTTCTTGTTTATAGTTATTTTTTAGCAGCAACAAAAACCAAAAATTTAATATGTCTGTTGTTTTAAACTCAAACTAGTTATTAGATGCATATGAAACACAATTAGTTTTAATTTAATTGACACATTTGAAACATAGTTAGCTCCTTGTATTAAATATAATTTAATATTATAACCATACATTTTAAGCCCAAGTAGATTTGTATTTGTTATATTATGCGGATAAAATACCCTAAGATACTTAACATTATTTTAGTGTTGAACAAGTTATATCATATTAATTATTAAACTATATCTTTGGTGTATAATAGATATGGACAATACGTGGATTCTTAAGCCACGAGATAGCATAGAATATAGACGAGGACTTAATAAGTTCCTAAACTTTGCATTTGCGAATGCATAGTCGGATGACATGATAAAGTGTCAATGTCCTCAATGTGGGTATCAATTTATGAAAACAAGAGAGGATGCGTGTGAACACCTGTTGATAAAGCCCTTTTCCCCTGGATATACTTTGTGGTTGCGTCATGGTGAGAAACCAGCTGAGGAGAGCTCTATTTGCACACCGATAATTGAGAAACCTACAACCGAGGTGAATCCTACTTTTCAAATGGTGCGCGAGGCATTTAACTTCACAATGCCTCATGGAAGTGACGAGGCCACAACAGGCAAACCTGTAGAAGACGATGATTTGGAGTTGTCGTACTTGTACGATGGTCCAAGTCGCGAGGCACAGGATTTTACC
Organism: Arachis ipaensis; assembly: GCF_000816755.2. NCBI lineage: Eukaryota > Viridiplantae > Streptophyta > Magnoliopsida > Fabales > Fabaceae > Arachis > Arachis ipaensis. The sequence continues at coordinate 134,565,772 of NC_029793.2, read as the reverse complement.
GATCTTCTTGCGGATGGAGTGGAGGAATTATATCCCGGCTGCTCGAAATACTCAAAGTTGTCTTTCCTAGTGAAGCTTTATCATATTAAGTGTATGTGCGGTATGAGTGACAAGGCTATGTCGATGATTCTGGACTTATTACAGGATGCATTTGAGCAAGCCAAACTCCCGTCCACATTGTATGAAGCCAAAAAAACTATCCGAAAGTTAGGGATTGGATACAAAAAGATAAATGCATGCCCAAATGATTGCATGTTATATCGGGGTGATGATGAGGACGCGACCAAATGCAAGCAGTGTGGGACTTCACGATGGAAGCAAAAGACGCAAAAGGGTTCCGTTACAAAACTTAAAATACCTGTCAAGAAAAACGGAAAGCCTCTCCCAACAAAGACTCTCTGTTACTTTCCTCTTATACCACGACTGCAACGATTATTCATGTGTAGCAAAACTTCAACTGAGATGTTCTGGCATAAAGAGGCTGATTATAATTATGGGTACTTGAGGCATCCAAAGGATGCTGAAGCATGGAAAGAATTTGATGCAAAGTATCCATTTTTTCTAACGATCTGCGCAGTGTTCGTTTAGCTTTAGCTAGTGACGGATTTAATCCTTTCGACAATATGAGTACGAAGTATTCCATTTGGCCTGTGATTCTTATTCTGTACAATCTTCCTCCATGGCTTTTCATGAAACAGGCATCTTTTATACTATCTATGATTATTCCCGGTCCTAAAATGCTGGGTAATGACATAGATGTTTATTTGGATCCCTTGGTGGGTGAGTTGAAGCAACTCTGGGATGGCGTTGAAACTTATGATGCTAATAAGGGGACCACTTTCAAGATGCGTGCAGCGCTAATGTGGACTATTAGTGATTTTCGAGGGTTAGGAAATTTATCTGGGTAGAACACGTACAGTGGGTTAGCATGTCCCACTTGTAACGTGGACGCTAAGGCTCAGCAACTAACATTCAGTCAAAAATGGTGTTACATGGGCCATCGCTGCTTCTTGAATTAGGGCCATAAATATAGACTAGACCGGAATAGATTTGACGGACAAGCTGAAAGCAGAGATCCACTGAAGAAATATTCTGGAACAGATGTCTTAAGACAACAGTCTAACATGCAATTTTCATTTGGGAAGAACTCAACTTTGACAGCCAAAAGAAGACGCATTGGTGAAGATGCTGATGAAGATGACTCGTATTGGAAAAAGAGGAGTGTGTTCTTTGAACTCCCGTACTTGAAGGATCACATGTTGCGTCATAACCTTGACGTGATGCATATAGAGAAAAATATTTGTGAGAATGTGGTCTTCACTATCTTAAACGATAGCGTCAAATCAAAAGACAATCTTAAAGCTCGCAAAGATTTACAAAGCATGGGCATAAGGCCTGAATTGTGGCCGGACAAAGGTGGTAAATATCCTTCAGCAATTTTCACAATGTCGAATCCACAGAAGGATGTATTCCTGAAGACTCTACAGAACATGGTCTTTCCAGATGGTTACTCAAGCAATATTGCTCGTTGTGTTGACATTTGATAGTGTAAGTTGTATGGGTTGAAAAGTCATGACTGCCACATTCTAATGGAACAATTACTTCCGATTTTGGTAAAGAATGCATTGCCGAGTCTGGTGTCGACTGTGATTGCGAATTTGTCTTCATTTTTCCGAGAACTCTGTGGGGAAGCTATAAACCTTATGCAGCTTGGTGGCCTTCTAAATCATGTTGTGCAAACTCTGTGTCAAATGAAAATGATTTTTCCTCCATCCTTCTTCACTGTCATGGTTCACCTTACAGTGCATCTCGTTGATGAACTAAAACTTGGTGGCCCAGTACATTATCGGTGGATGTATCCAATAGAAAAGTTAGCTTGCTACTAAACGCCTTTAATACATTTATTTTGTCTCATTACATATATAATAAGCGTTATGTCGTATTTATGTAAAAGGTATCTAGGACGATTGAAACAATACATGCGTAACAAGGCACAAGCAGAAGACTCAATTGCAGAGGGCTATTTATCCGAGGAGATTTTAACATTCTGTTCCAGATATTTGGATAATTTTGAGACCAGAATCAACCGACCAGCGCGAGTTGATGATCAACCTGTTGATATTACAAACAATACAGGAAAAACTATGTTCCCAGAAATTGAAAAAGCTTCAGGGGCTGTTTCACATTTTGGACTAACCCCGATGGAAAAAGATCAGGCACATCGTCATGTGCTAGTCAATTGCGAAGCCATCGTTCTATTTATTGAGTAAGTATGCAGATGTACTTTTTAAGCACGATTATAACCCATTTCAAACAATCAGTCGTTGGACTAATTTCTTATTGTGTCATAAAGTACATTTAGGACAGAAACGAAGCAAAAATTACGGCATCAAACAAGGTCACAATCTAAGATAGACCGTGTTGTGCATGCAGAATTTCCTTGCTAGTTCAACCATGAGGTTGGTAGAAATTTAACCTGAACAACTTATTTGTGCCCTAGAATTATAATTTACAAATTCCAATGGTTTATACGAATGAACTCTAATTTATGGTGCCAGGTTCCAATGGACAGTACTATACATTCGAAAGAAATGAAGTTGCTGGCATGTGGTCCCATGCTTCAGGCAAGATATTTTGGGGTGTACAACGTCAATGGGTACAAGTTTAAAACTATCACAAAAGAAAATAGGCTGAAAACCCAAAATAGTGGAGTTTATATCTCATCCAATACAAGAAGTTATGCAAGCATGCGTGACAATAGAGTGGTTGTTGGTAGTGTTCCATATTATGGAAAAATTGTGGACATAATCGAATTGAACTACAGCTGCCATTTCACAGTGGTTTTGTTCAGATGTATTTGGGCTGATACAACTACGAGCAGAGGCATCAAACAAGACCATCTAGGCCTTACCATCGTTAATTTCACTCATCCGATTCACACCGGTGATCGAGAAGAGGATGAACCATACATATTGGCATCAAAAGCTCATTTCGTGTACTATGTATGTGATGAAGTAGATCAAGAATGAAGTGTAGTGGTTCATGTAAAACCACGAGACTTGTATGACATGGGAGGACAGAATGAAGAAGTTGAAGCTGCCTTTTCTCCACAGCCCAGGTTGAACATGTCAGCGGCAGGTGACATCAGTGATTTACAGTTTACAAGGGATGATGATATAGAGGACTTAATAGAAGATGTTTCTGATAACATCGATGATGTGGCATTGTGAAAATAGGAAAACGTGTACATCATGTATAGAGGATCTGTGTGTGTTTAATAAGTTTAACATTGTTTATGATGTACGCAGTTTGCTGGTTACATTACTATCTGTGTTTTCGTATTTGAATTAAGTTTTCATTTATTGTTGACTTTCATGAATACCACCAGTTTCTCATTTCTTCCAACGATTGTTGCTAGCAACAGTCAGTTTTCAAGGCTTTGTTGTTGTCACCATCATTGTTGTTGTTCTTAGTCTCCAATGAAAAAAATTATGGTATCGAGTAGATTGCGTTGAATTACAATATTGTTATCATTGACACAAATAGTCAACATAATTTGGTGTTGTAACAGGAGAAATGAAAACGGAGGATTTCTCATAATGCTGTGCAGGCACAACATTTGCTAATGAAATGGCTATGGCCTCTCCATTCTCTTCATTGGAACATGCAATTACGGTTGCTAGAGACATATGGTCCTGTTAGTTGAATGTTAGGTCTTGGTTGGAGGCTATATCAGGACGATCTTGTTCTAATGAATACTTGGAAACGACAAACAAAGCTACTGTGCAGGTTTGTTCATTAGCCATACCCTTAAAAACTTGAGTTAAACTATCTTTGAATAATAAGTAGTTTAAGTTGATATATGCTTACAACATTTAACCAATGATAGTTGTTACGTTCATGCTAAAATTTGTAAGAACTTCATGAATGGGGATCAATGTACGAGGAGAAATTTGGGTATGTTTTTGTTATATTTGTAGCTGGTAGGACACCTGAAGACATACTTGCTGAATTAAAGGTTAGAAATAAATTTCTAGCATAGAAAGTGAATCACGGAGACACAATATGCCTTACAAAAAAGACCATGAACTATACATTTTATTATGATGTAGATGCGCTTTAGTAACACACATGTTGTTGAGTTGGAGATTGCTTCAAAAGAGGAATTAAAGTATATAGAACGTTCTATTAGAGAGCTTCTTTCCTAGAAATCTGTCCAAACTACCGACGAAGGAGATGGTAATCGTTAATTTTGTATTTGTTAATGTTTAAAGTCCTCTTCCCATAATTCCGCAATTTTTTTCTTAATTACTACGTAATGACCTGGAAGTTATCATTTTCGTTTAAGTAGATTTATGTTGTTGGTTGCATGTTCATATTTTCAGTGTCAGCTGAATATTCAGGCAAAATAGTTGATGACACTCTAGATGGGTCAGACACTGATTCAGAAGACGATTTAGATGCTATCTCCTCCGATAGATATGACATCTCCAGGAATGTTGAACTCAAAAGGTTCCAGAAGAAGACAATGAAACTTTATACACCCAACATAGAGAAGATGACGTACATGCTGCAAAAAGGGGCTTCGATCTGAACAAGTTGCCATGGGGTTGAGATGACTTATCAGATCTTTTATTACGTCACTGCAGTAGATTTTTGACAGAGTATTTTTGGCCAGATCAATACGATGTTGATGAGAAATTTTGACTCAATACTTGTTTCTCTACTTTAGTAATTTTGATTTTTATGCTCTATTGAACTTTGTTTTGACTTTATGAATACAGACGTTCACTTGATTTTTTCTTTACCATTTATGCTTGAATACAAACTCAAAATGCGCTGATAGTACAAGAGAAAACCTGATTCGTAAATTTGTGCACATTATTAATTTATAAATATTTTTTTAATTAATGAATTATTTTTTACGTAACACAAAATCAAAAATTTATTTAATGCATTAAGTTGCAGTTTTGAAACATATTTTTCGTAAAAAAAATAGCGAGGACTAGAATAGATTTAACAAGGCAATGTTTAAACAAAAAAATGAAATTAAAAATAATATTGCAGCGTTCGGAAGAAAACCGCTGCAAAAAAGTATCTAAGCATATTCACCAAGTCGACATTTTGCGGCGGTTACAGCAAAACCGCTGCAAAATGAGAGCTTTTGGTAGTCTCTCCCAAATCCGCCAGAAGAGCCGCTGGCAGATAATATTTAGCAGCGGTTGAAAAAACTGCCACTAAATATCCGCCGCTATCTGCCGGTTTTCTTGTAGTGTTCATGGAAACATAAATCTTTTAGCGTTGATTTCTTGAGCTCCGTAACTCTAATAAAAAATCTAATCCGATAAAAGTGTTCGTATCTTCCTCCTCTACACGATAATGTCACTTTTGTTCGATAGAAGTTGACGGTGACGTAGTTCTCTTTTCCCTTGAGTTCGGCCAATTGGAGTTCTAAGAGGCACAGACGATTTCTGATGTTTTCTTCTTCAGTAGCTTGATCAAAAAGCTTCTCCAGCGTTTTCGTTGTTTTGATTTTGTACGGAGATAGGGTTTGATCATTTTATAATAATTAAGTGTGAATTTGATAAGTGAATATTAGTTTGATTGATTATTGTTGAGTTTGATTGAGTTTTATGTTGAATTTGGTTGAATTATTGTTATTTTTGAGATTATGGTTTGGCTTTTGTGGATTCAGCCCAGAACCAAACTGTTTTAAGTGAATTTTGGGGCTGGTTTATGTGAAAATACTGAAAAATATTGATGAGATTGGGTGGTTGAAAGATTAAATTAAAAGTTGTGAAAAATCGGTAATCGAAAAACTCGAAAATTGATTAAAATACAAGTAATATTTTGAAAGGAAAGGGCTAAGGGTTTCGGTTTTGGTATAAGAGGAAGAGTAGTACTTAAAATTTATTTTTGAAGGATAATATTGTATTTGTATATAAAAGTCGAGGTACAATTTGTAATTATATAAGTTTTTGAGTATTTTGGGTAATAAATAAAGTACTTGGGTAAAAATGGGTATTTTATACAAGTTCAAGGTTACTTTTGTAAATACTAAGATAAGTGGGGTTTTAAGTATAATTTTGTAAAAATATTGAGTTAAAAATAAAATATTTAAAAGTTTGAGGTTTAAAACATAGATAACAAATTATTATTATTATTATTATTATTATTATTATTATTATTATTATTATTATTATTATTATTATTATTATTATTATTATCATTTTANNNNTCTTAAAAGCTTTAGAGGACGCAATTAATTTAAGAATCTTATGATTCTTTTTTGATAAGATATTAGGGAAAGGCGAGGGAAAAATGTGAAGTTGAATTATGATAAAGAATTAAAGGATTGAAGAAAAGAAAAGAGAAAGAAAAGAAGTAAGAAAATAAAAGGGAAAGATGAGAAAGAGAAGAAAAGAAAAAGAACAAAAAGAGAAGGATGTATTAGGTAAAAGGATCTCTGCAGTGAATGAAAAGATTTTAATGAATGTCTGCCCCAGTAGAGCAGATAGAAAAGAGGGTATTAATTAAAGGGATCTCTACCGCAGTAGAGTAGAGAGCGAAGATTGAAAAGAAATTGAGTGCTGTTTGGGCTTTAGTGCAAAGTGTCTAGTGAGGACGACTATGCATAACGCTCATTGGAGACCGAAAGCAAGCATAAGGACGGCGATGCGTAATGCTCATGGAGGGGGACGTTGGCTGAGATAAGGATGGCGATACGAACCGCTTATGTCAGGATCAGTGTTGGGAATCAGACAACAAACCGACACATAAGCTCATGGCCTGTATAGACATGCATCATACTTGATTGCACATATTTGTTTGTGATTGTGTTTTCTATGATTGTGTGTGCTTGTGATTGGATTCTATGTTCTGTAATTGCTGAGTTGAATTATACTTTATTGACTGTTGTTATTGACTAAGAACATCATAAAACGAACTCAACTTCTAACTCCGACCCTACTAAGAACTCCCCAGCTCTTACCCCCTATCTCCACCCCTTTCAGCTACAGGTGCGAGGGTTTAGTGCGGAGCTACAGGAGCATAGAAGATTATTTTTATGAGTTGAGTTGTTAAAATTTATTTTTCCCTCGTCGTTTATTATTTTGGTTTTTAGAGGGGTAGGACTTGTAATTGAGATTCTTTGAAATAAGTCTAAATATATAAAGCTATGTGAATATATATACTTTTGTGATTAAGTGATTTAAAATAAAGTCTTTTTTCGTTTTCTTAATAAGATTTTCGGTTCGTATTCGCGAAGGCTCAATATTAAATAAATATAGTGTATAATTAAAGGAATAGAGGTAAGTATCGCTCGAACTTTTAGTACGATCATGAGGTGCTAAAAGTAGGGTGTTACATGTCTTCTGATCAAAGTTAATTTTTATGCACCGTTCCATGGTTGAAATTATATGTATGGCTATCACTAACTGAATTTATTTAGTTTCGTTCAGTGTTCTTTGATGTCTATTTGATTAATAGAAGTTGTTGTTGAATTACTTTATTTCTTCCTATTCTTATACCTCTGACTTAGTTGAGTTAGAAAAAAAAAAGAAAAGTTGATACTTGGAACTAATTTTTTCTTAATTGGTCTTGGTTTATGATTTAGTGATTTAAAGCTGCAATGGTCTAAATTATTGCAAAAAAATTTTCTCTCCTCTTACTGTGCATTCGGTTGAATTTTGAGTAATGAATTACGTGTTTTATTCAAATTAGATGTGGAATGTTGTATTTTGAGCGGTAATGTGTGTTTTATTTGGTATTAATTGAACGCTTGTATTGAATTGTATCTTTTAGTTATATTTGTCTGCATTCCCAATCAGCGTTGGAAACTTCCTAACTTTTGGTCTGTTACCGGAAATCACCTTGCAGACATGGAAAAACTGGTACTATATCGTTCACAATCTTGTGCTCGTCTTTTAGTTTGTCACTTTATTTGCTTGTTATGATCGCTTCGTATGTTCACAAAAATTATTAGAAATAAGGTGCTCACTATGTTACATTGCAGATATATTGATGAAACAATATCTTACATTAAGTTATTCTTAGGTTTTTTTGCATATTATATTAGGTTTATTTATGTATTTTTTAAAAATTCAGATATAGATAATATGAATCAATTGAATTAATATAGCACTACAAGAATAATTAGTTTTAGCGACAAACTTTTAGCGGCAATAATACAATGGCTGTTATTTTTTTTATTTAAGTTATGCTTTTGTGGCAATTATATATTTGCCGTTGTTACTATATCTTATTGCGGTAATTATCTTTATTGCCACTAATATATTCTATGACTAATATTATTATCATTAAAATATTTTTTGGTAAAAAAATTTTAGTGGCTATAAAATTATGGCCAGTATTATTCTTATTAAAATTATAGTGTAATAACAATTATTATTATTACTATCATTACCTTTTTAATAAAATATTTTTAGTGGCCATAAAATTATGGCTAGTATTAGTTTTAGTAAAATAATCTTGTATCTAAACTAAAGAAATGACTCAAATAAGGGATTCAGAAAAACCAAAGAAAGACGTGTTAGAGAAGAGAGCCTAACCTCACCGCCAAGCTCACCGTAGCGGTCGCTGCCGCCGTCGCTGCCGCCGTCGCTGCCGCCGTCGCTGCTACAGTTCAGATCAAGCAACTGTACTCTTTGACTCAGATCCTTCTATCCCTTTCTATGTTGTTCAGAGAAGAGAAAGACTCATGCCTATAGCTTTCTATCTTTCTCTCTCATTTTCGATTTAGGGCTCACGAACTCGCTCTGACTCAGATCCTTCTTGCAGCTCCGATCTGCTCCTTCAGGTATCGCCGAGTTGACTCATTCGCAGCTTCGATTTACTGTGCTCTCTCTTACAACTCCTTCATTTCATTCTCTTCTAAATCAGATCTTCGCGTTTGCGTTACGCATTATTTTCACTGATTTAGATCTTGTGGTTCCAGTTCTTAAACTTTGAATTTAGTTTTCTGCTATTAATGTTATCGTGCAACTGAAGCTATGTGTAGTCAAATGAACTGTGTTTGGTTTATTTTTATTTTCAATTTAAGATGTGAGATGATAAAGGAATCTGGAATTTGGATGATGCCTGATTTATGTGCCTTTGATTTGTTATTATTTTTCAAATTTATGTGTGTAACTAAAATTAGACAATCGTTTGGGATCAAATGGGTTTTGTTCAAGTGACTGTCTCATAGAAACAGGGGATCTGAAGTCTGAACATCTAGAAATGGGTTTTGTTCAAGTGACTGTCCTGTAATATGTCATTCTAATTTAGTTTGGTTACCAGGAATTCAAGCTGGGTCAACTCCAAAGCCAGATTCAGGTTTTAGTCTTTATTTTTAATTTAGTCTTGAACTTAAGAACTGTGTTTTCTTCTTTGTTTTTAATTTAATTTTTGTCATTGTCGCGTAAACTAAGATCTTAGGTTCTAGGCTTTTGTTTTCTTAAATTTTGGGTTTAGAGTTGTTCGCTTTCGTCCGAGGTACTGTTATGAAGATGTTGGGTTGGTTTTCTGTTACGGTGGCAGTGGGAGCATGGTCCCATTTTCTGGAAACTGCTAATGGTTGGGGGTTTTATTTTGCTATTTTATTGGAAGGCGTGGTTCATTTTTTTTTGTTATAATTTTGTAGCTATTTACCCACTTGTTTTGTAAATTACTTGTTCTTGTCATGTCCTTTTCCCTATTACAACACTATTATTTATGTTTATTGGAATACCCCTCTTTCTTTCCTTTCTCTGTCTCTACCTTAGAAAAATAGAAACTGCTCCCTTGTTGTTTTCAAGCTTTCTCTTACTGCTGTTTTATAGTTTATATTTATTTATTCTTATGCATTGACTAGGAATCGTTCTGTGTATTTTTTTGCATATTGATATTTGAGTATTTGTCGCTTGCCATTTTTTCTTTTAAAATGTGTTGTTTATTATTCTGTGACAATTACAACTAAATTAACTTGGGTTTATTATTGTTGAGATGTTGTTCAGCTCAAGTCTTCTTGCTATTGTTGGAGTTGGTGATAAGGTAGTTGCTTTTTTTCGTTGTGTTGTGTGTGAGTTTTGATTGGGCTTTCTCTATGATCTGATTGTCTTCATTGTTCCGAGTGATACAGCTATCTTCTTTTCCCAAAACGCCTCTGTTTGTTTAATTCAATCACTTCTGTTGCTCTTTGGGAATTAAACTTTCTAACTTCAATACTTGCTGTTTGTATGAATACAGAAAGCTAAAAATCTCAACTTTTCCAACTTTTCTCCTATTTTGTGATGATTTGTTTTGTGTGCGCTCATGATTTACTGTTGCTAAAATGTTATTGGACAATTCTTGGGTATGGAGTGCTCATCAAAGATGGTTGCCGGTGGTTTTCAACGAAGTTGGGTACTAGTGAAGTTGCTTGGACTCCGATCTATTTTATGAATATTTGATTACACCATCATGCCATTTTCTCAATATTCACTATCACACTATTTTTGTTTCTTGTGTATTTTGCAATTTTGAAGGATCATGGACAATTCTAGAAATAGAAGATGGATGCAATGTGATAGAATTAGTGAAGAGTATCTAGAGGGATTAGAAAAGTTTTTAGACCATGCCTTTCATCATAGTAATGGAGAATCAATTGCTTGTCCCTGTAAAAAATGTGTGTTACACTATTTAGTGGATCGGACAATAGCTTATGATCACCTTGTGGTTAATGGTATTATGCCATCATATGACACTTGGTTTTGTCATGGGGAATTATTAAAATCACCTACTCCTATTGGAGAAACTAATTGTATAGAAGAAACTTTTAGGGGTGATGATATGGTAGGAATGATAGAGGATGTTTATAATGGCTTTACCCAGAGCATAGATAATGACCCTTCAGAAAGTGGTGATGAGGAGCCAAACTTGGAGGAGCCAAACTTTGGAGCCAAACATGCGTCAATAAATGAATCTCCTGCACATCAATCATCAAATAAAATGATTCCATTTTTTCCAATTACTAATTTACTATATTAGATAATTGGAATGGTAAGAGCACCATTCGTACTAGATAATGAATGGGCCAATAAGCATAATTCTTTCCTTGTGAAGAATACTCCCATCTCACTTCTGTTTCTTTTCATTGCAGACTCGTTCTCATTTTACAAGACAAGGCATATACATATATGAATTAAATAGTCTCACAGTCTTGGAGAATATTGACACGCTGCCAAACATTGGTGAGGCTGGAATTAATACTGATGAGATTCCGTTCAATTAGTAGAGTTTGTGATAAGCACTACTTTTGTAATGGGTGCATGTCTAATTTTTATAAACCTGGACCAACAGCGCCTGGAAATAATATTGATGTTTTCTTGCAACCTTTGATAGAAGAGTTAAAGGAATTATGGGATGTTGGGGTGGAAACCTATGATGCCTTTGATAAGAAGACATTTAATATGGAGATTGAGCATGAGGCTGATCAAGAAGGATGCCTTTTTCCTTCTATTGGGAAGCCATTTGGCAAAGAAGAAGCATTTCTAATGGATGATAAAACATGGTTGCAAACCCATCGATATGTGCTCTTCAATTGTGCTTCTAAAGTGGTTGAAGATTATAGAAAGTAAGTGATCATCTAGCTCTCTTTATTGTTTACCATATATAACATTATTAGTGACATATATATGGATCACATGTACAGTGAACATATTAGTGAGATCAAGAGAACACATCGCAAGCGTCGCCTTTCTT
>NC_029793.2:134551538-134553908 GCF_000816755.2 Arachis ipaensis | reverse complement strand
TTTTCTTGCAACCTTTGATAGAAGAGTTAAAGGAATTATGGGATGTTGGGGTGGAAACCTATGATGCCTTTGATAAGAAGACATTCAATATTAAAGCAGCGCTCATGTGGACAATAAATGATTTTCCAGCATATGGTAACTTATCTGGTTGGTGTACTTATGGTGAATTTGCTTGCCCTTCTTGCAATATAGACACTCATTCTATAAGGCTCAAAAAAGTCAAAAGTATTGCTACATGGGTCATCGACGCTTCTTGAAGTCTAATCATAAATATCGAAATGACGCAAGGTCTTTCGATGGGACTAAAGAATCAAGAGTTGCGCCTTGTCCAATATCAGGGTCATCAGTTTTGAATCAAACTAGAGGCATAAATTTTTTCCTTGGTAAGCTTGGTGAAGATGTTAGTGGGGTGATAAAAAATACATGGAGAAAGAGGAGCATTTTTTTCAATCTCCCTTATTGGAAAACAAATTTGGTGCGACATAACCTTGATGTGATGCACATAGAAAAAAATGTGTGTGATAACTTGATATATACACTGTTAGGTCTGGGTAAAAAGTCGAAAGATAACTTGAAGGCTCGGTTGGACTTGAAAGAGATGAATATAAGACCTAGCTTATGGCCTCAACAACGAGCTAATGGAAAGATATTTCTCCCTCCTTCTTATTTCTCAATGTCTTCTGCTGCCCAAAGTGATATAAGAACCCTTTCACGAGGTCCAAGTTACATTGCAAGACGATTCAAAGGTTTTGATTTGAACAATGGGTATCGATTTCGAACAAAAAAGCATGAAGAGTCCAAGGCAACACAAAATTCTGGTGTCATGGTTGTCTCAAAGGTGATTAGCTATGCAAGTGCAAGTGACAATGCTCCCAAGTCGGGAAATATCAATTATTATGGAAGATTGACTGATATTATAGAGTTAAATTACTTTGAAGAATTTAAGGTTGTCTTGTTTAAATGTGAATGGGTTGACATAACCAAAGGTAGAGGAGTTAAGAAAGATGACTTGGGTTTCACACTAGTGAACTTTTCACGCTTAATACATACCGGTGATCAAGAGAGTGATGAACCTTTTGTATTTGCAAACCAAGCTCAACAAGTGATATTTGTGAAAGATCCTCATGATCATGAATGGTTTATCCCTAGGCTAATTAGTCCTCGAGACATATATAATATGGGAGAAAAGAAAATCATGCAGTTTGAGAAATTAATGCAAAATGATAATGGTGACTTAACTTTGTTAGAGGAAATTCGTCACTTTGAGGATGAGAATACTGATTGGGTTAGAAGTGGGGTTAATGGTATAGTAATTGATCATGGACATTCACCAAATCAAACTGATGACAATTCTGAGTAAGTTAGGTAATATTTTGAGAACTCTTACATTTTGCATTCTCATTTTCTGTATTTTTCTTATTTTTATTTATTAAGTTTATATTTTGTATTTAGAGAGGTGTACCAAGTGACTTGTATTTTTCTGCACATGGTTGTTTGGAGAGGTGTTGGTACACGCATGGAGAAGCAGATGCAGCCCTTACTTTGGTATATAGCTCTTACTTTGATGTTTTGAATTTTGACCTTTGAGTTTGAAGGATCTTTTATGTCTTAAGATTGGTTACTTATTCTGTTCATTAATGTTGACCTAGGGAGTTTATATGTTATTTTATCTTTTTCTTTTCTCCATCGTGAAATGACATTCATGTTAGTAAGAATCTGATTTCTCTGATAAAGCTGGTATAATATAACTTGATTCACTTTACCCTTGTTCTACTATTACATGGAAGCTTTGGAAATTCAGGTTAGAATCCTTGGATTCTGTTTTTTGATAATTTTTTCTCTTTTTCGTAATCTATTTTTTTGTTTTGTTTTGTTAATGTAAAGGTTTTATACTTTAAATTCTATTGACTTTGTATTTGTAGGATATGGATGCATCAAAGAAGAACTATAAAAAGTCAAATATTGAAGGAAACAGTTTGGGAAATAATTTAGAGTCAAATAAAAAGGAGAAACATAAGAAGAGAAAGAGAAGGCATGAAATTGATGGAGAAGCTACAAGGAATTCAGAAGAAGAGGGCTTCACCAGTAGAAAAAAGAAGAGAAAGAGATTGCAAGAAATCAGTGCTTCAATGGCAAGCAAAAGACACAAACTTATTGAGGATAATGATCTTGAGAGTGTTGTCTCAAGTACAGATTTAAAAGTGCCTAAAAAGAGTCGTGTCAAATTTGTTGAAGAGAAAAATTATGCTGATGAAGTGCTGCCTTTTATGGAGCAACTATTGAATGATGAGGATTTGTCTCAAACTCCCAATATTTCTGATAGTATAAATTCTGAGCAAGATGAAGAATTAGGTGATATTATTATTGCTT
>NC_029793.2:134538316-134545663 GCF_000816755.2 Arachis ipaensis | reverse complement strand
CGCCTTTCTCCACATCAACTTGATCGCTTGCATTTTATTTCATTTCATGAATGGTTCAAGGATGAAGTAAGTAAAGGATATAATTATTATTTTTTGGTTAATATCATGTTACTTTCTCAAAAGTTTATAGCTTCTATATTATTTTCTGATTAGATTAACAAGTTGGATATCACATTTGGTACCCAAAGTGATATAAGAACCCTTTCACGAGGTCCAAGTTACATTGCAAGACGATTCAAAGGTTTTGATTTGAACAATAGGTTCGATTTCGAATAAAGAAGCATGAAGAGTCTAAGGCAACATAAAATTCTGGTGTCATGGTTGTCTCAAAGGTGATTAGCTATGCAAGTGCAAGTGACAATGCTCCCAAGTCGGGAAATATCAATTATTATGGAAGATTGACTGATATTATAGAGTTAAATTACTTTGAAGAATTTAAGGTTGTCTTGTTTAAATGTGACTGGGTTGACATAACCAAAGGTAGAAGAGTTAAGAAAAATGACTTGGGTTTCACACTAGTGAACTTTTCATGCTTAATACATACCGGTGATCAAGAGAGTGATGAACCTTTTGTATTTGCAAACCAAGCTCAACAAGTGATATTTGTGAAAGATCCTCATGATCATGAATGGTTTATCCCTAGGCTAATTAGTCCTCGAGACATATATAATATGGGAGAAAAGAAAATCATGCAGTTTGAGCAATTAATGCAAAATGATAATGGTGACTTAACTTTGTTAGAGGAAATTCGTCACTTTGAGGATGAGAATACTGATTGGGTTAGAAGTGGGGTTAATGGTATAGTAATTGATCATGGACATTCACCAAATCAAACTGATGACAATTCTGAGTAAGTTAGGTAATATTTTGAGAACTCTTACATTTTGCATTCTCATTTTCTGTATTTTTCTTATTTTTATTTATTAATTTTATATTTTTTTTATTTAGAGAGGTGTACCAAGTGATTTGCATTTTTCTGCACATGCTCGTTTGGGGAGGTGTTGGTACACGCATGGAGAAGCAGATGCAGCCCTTACTTTGATATATAGCTCTTACTTTGATGTTTTGAATTTTGACCTTTGAGTTTGAAGGATCTTTTATGTCTTAAGATTGGTTACTTATTCTGTTCATTAATGTTGACCTAGGGAGTTTATATGTTATTTTATCTTTTTCTTTTCTCCATCGTGAAATGACATTCATGTTAGTAAGAATCTGATTTCTCTGATAAAGCTGGTATAATATAATTTGATTCACTTTACCCTTGTCCTGCTATTACATGGAAGCTTTGGAAACTCAGGTTAGAATCCTTGGGTTCTGTTTTTTGATAATATTTTCTATTTTTTGTAATCTGTTTTTTATTTTGTTTTGTTAAATGTAAAGGTTTTATACTTTAATTTCTATTGACTTTGTAGGATATGGATGCATCAAAGAAGAACTATAAAAAGTCAAATATTGAAGGAAACAGTTTGGGAAATAATTTAGAGTCAAATAAAAAGGAGAAACATAAGAAGAGAAAGAGAAGGCATGAAATTGATGGAGAAGCTACAAGGAATTCAGAAGAAGAGGGCTTCACCAGTAGAAAAAAGAAGAGAAAGAGATTGCAAGAAATCAGTGCTTCAATGGCAAGCAAAAGACACAAATTTACTAAGGATAATGATCTTGAGAGTGCTGTCTCAAGTACAGATTTAAGAGTGCCTAAAAAGAGTCGTGTCAGATTTGTTGAAGAGGAAAATTATGCTGATGAAGTGCTGCCTTTTATGGAGCAACTATTGAATGATGAGGATTTGTCTCAAACTCCCAATATTTCTGATAGTATAAATTCTGAGCAAGATGAAGAATTAGGTGATATTATTATTGCTTCAAATATGATATTGTTATATTTTCATATTTCTTTTCACTGAATAATTGCATTTTTTTTGTTATGTCATCTAGAGGCAAAGAGGGTTAGAGGACCTACATTGTTGAAAAAAATTTGGAACATGCCTCGTGGAAAGACAATTGATGTGCAGTTTAATAACCGCAACCAAGCTATAAGAAAAGAAGGCAGAAAGCTTGCTAGTTTTCTTGGTATTCTAGCTAGAACTCCTTCAATAATGCCTTTAAACATAGATGACTGGAGATGTTATGATAAAGAGGAGAAAAACAAGTTGCTGAAAATTGTGAGGGTAAGAATTTATTATTCTTAATGGATTCTAATTTAATTTAATTTAATTCATTAAGATATTGCTTGAACATTTTGTAGAAGAAGTTTTCAATCCCAGTACGTGGTGAGGAATTTGTAAAAAGATCAATTGGGAAGAAATGGAAAGATTATAAATGTGACTTAAAGGGTATATATTTGGGACAGTACAAAACCAAAGATGTTTTATTGAAGAATAGACCGGAACGAATCCCAAGAGATCAATGGATTGGTCTTGTCTCATATTAGTTCTCGATAAAGCAAAGGTACTTTGAAAGCCTTAACTAACATGTAAATATAAGATAAATATTATTACTGAATCTTGGGAAATAATTTAGAGTCAAATAAAAAGGAGAAACATAAGAAGAGAAAGAGAAGGCATGAAATTGATGGAGAAGCTACAAGGAATTCAGAAGAAGAGGGCTTCACCAGTAGAAAAAAGAAGAGAAAGAGATTGCAAGAAATCAGTGCTTCAATGGCAAGCAAAAGACACAAACTTATTGAGGATAATGATCTTGAGAGTGCTGTCTCAAGTACAGATTTAAGAGTGCCTAAAAAGAGTCGTGTCAGATTTGTTGAAGAGGAAAATTATGCTGATGAAGTGCTGCCTTTTATGGAGCAACTATTGAATGATGAGGATTTGTCTCAAACTCCCAATATTTCTGATAGTATAAATTCTGAGCAAGATGAAGAATTAGGTGATATTATTATTGCTTCAAATATGATATTGTTATATTTTCATATTTCTTTTCACTGAATAATTGCATTTTTTTTGTTATGTCATCTAGAGGCAAAGAGGGTTAGAGGACCTACATTGTTGAAAAAAATTTGGAACATGCCTCATGAAAAGACAATTGATGTGTAATTTAATAACCGCAACCAAGCTATAAGAAAAGAAGGCAGAAAGCTTGCTAGTTTTCTTGGTATTCTAGCTAGAACTCCTTCAATAATGCCTTTAAACATAGATGACTGGAGATGTTATGATAAAGAGGAGAAAAACAAGTTGCTGAAAATTGTGAGGGTAAGAATTTATTATTCTTAATGGATTCTAATTTAATTTAATTTAATTCATTAAGATATTGCTTGAACATTTTGTAGAAGAAGTTTTCAATCCCAGTACGTAATTTGTAATTTGTAAAAAGATCAATTGGGAAGAAATGGAAAGATTATAAATGTGACTTAAAGGGTATATATTTGGGACAGTACAAAACCAAAGATGTTTTATTGAAGAATAGACCGGAACGAATCCCAAGAGATCAATGGATTGGTCTTGTCTCATATTGGTTCTCTGATAAAGCAAAGGTACTTTGAAAGCCTTAACTAACATGTAAATATAAGATAAATATTATTACTGAATCTAATAAGGGTTGTCTTCCTTTGTTTTATTAGCATTTCCTTATTTTTTAATTCTAATTCTGCCATAACTGCAGCAAATTAATTAGGCCAAAGTAGATTCCGTGAACATGCATGGAGAAATAGAACTTACTATTTTACTGAAACTATATAGATATAGAAAATAGAAAAATAGAGAAATAATGGCACGTGTGTGTAGTAGTGTATTTTACTAATCCATAATGTGTTATGATAGAAACGTACCCAAGCAAATAGGATTAATAGGGCAAAGCAAAAAATGCCTCACACGGGAGGATCCAAAAGCATTGCAACTTTGATGGATGAACTGGTACTTATGCGTAATTTTTATTTCAGATATTTTATAAAACTGCACTGTTTTTTTTTTCTATAACCATTAGCAACGCAGCACAGTATATATTATATGAGAACACTGAAAATTTTTCTTTTTTGCACTTCTCTTTTGACTTTGTTATTTTGTTAGGCCAAGGATGGAATCGAACCTTCACGAGCAGAGATTTTTCTCAAAATTCATAAAAGGCGTAAGGATGGTAGACCATTGGATGAGGAGTCTGCAAAAGCAGTGGTAAAATTTATGAATTTGTATCTTCTTGTTGCTGTGATTGAAAAGTATAAAGGAACTAAATCATGAATTTAGTTCTAAAATAGAAACATACATGTATCCTCCTTTTTAGCTTCACTCAATTGTAACATTTAGTTTTTTCTATATAGGAACTAATTGAAGAGAAGTTGAATAATGGCGAGCTATCTAATGAAGAATCTATTAATGGTGTTGCTTGGGAAGGAGATATTTATTCTCAAGTATTGGGAAGTGATAGAAGTGGTTACGTACGTGGTTTAGGACTTGGTCCAACACCTTCTATATTGTGGGGTAATAAATCATCTTATGGTAAATTTGTTTCAGATGCTTTAGCTAATGAGGTTGCTCAAAAATTACAACAAGAAATAAAGGTGCTAAAGGAGAAACATGAAGAAGAAATGAAGTTGATGAAAGAAAATCAAAATAAAATGTTTGCTGAATTATCTTTTATGAGACAAGTTTTGTGTAAGCTTGTTTCAACAGGTTCATCTATGACTCAAAATTTCAATGAAAATTCTTTTATGCAGGTAATTTTTGAAATTTGAACTTTTTTTTTTGTGAGCTGTTTTTTTTTTAATTTGACATTACTGCATTTATTAGGTTCCTGATGCTAATAGTGGTCATGAGTTAGCACCATCCAGCACTTAAAATCAGGTTCGATGCTAATAGTTATTTTTTTAAAAGATTATATCTTTATCTATTATTGTTTGAATCTAGCACTAATTAACTAATACCAACTGCTTATTAAGATATGCTGTTTCAGTATTTTGGCAACACATAAAAAAGGGGTCAATGATTTTTTAATTTTTAAAACATAGCTTAGTTGATTACTTCCTAGTTAAAACAGTAGCTTACTTATAATATTAGTTCCTAGCAAACATATGTTGTATTTTACCGAACATGAGTTCGTTTGATGCAAGGAAGATCTTCATAGTTATCCATTTGAAGTGGATATGTTGTTGAGAATAAGTATCACATTTTCTAAGGATTTCCATGCGTTAAAGGTTATGTAGTAGGTGCGAATTGATGAAATTTGGACAGGATGCTTTTTTTATCACTGTTTATATTTGGGTGTGAAGCTTGGTTTTATATATTTATTGATACGTGACTTAGTTTTGGTTTAAGAGTGCATGTTTTAGTGTGTTTTTGTATGAGTGGATTTCATTCAATTTCTCTAGTGCTACCCTGTTTTCGAGTTAATTGCCGGTAAATGTATTAGCGGCTATTTTTATTGCCGCTAAAAGCAAAATAAATGGCCGCTAAAAGTGATTATTTTTGTAGTGTAGAATAATTTGTTGTTATTAAAATTGAATGCAATAGTTACAAATAGTTAGATTCTGTTTATAATTTTTATATGTAGATAAAACCTAATGTTATTTTGTGTCAAGTTTAATAACCATTAATTTTAATCGAGTAGATCTAACTATTAGTTTACTTCACTCAGATATAATTCAATCATTGCTTCAGTTTTGAGTGTGCGCCCTCTTCCTATATATATATATATATTTCTTTTGACATTGTATGACTTGTTTTTCAAATTTAATTTATATTTGGATGGTATTTATAGTTTTATGAATTTTAAAATAAGTATTGGAACATTAACTGAACTGAAATTTCAATGTTATATATGCAGATGGTGTTATAGGAATTGGCATCACTATAACTGCTGTGGGACTCATAGTTGGTGGCTTTGTTGCACTGTTAGCCTAGAAGAATTAGCATATTTTGGCTTTTTTTTTATTTTTTGCAAAATGTATTAAAAGTCAATAAAATGACGAAGAAACCTCTATTATGTATTGATAAATACTGTTTTTAATACTCTAGTTTGTTAAAAAGAGCATTTTAATAGAAAGCTTGTTTTAAATTTTCTTGATCAAAATTCAAATGCAAATTATCATTATCATTATCATTATCATTATCATTATTATTATTATTATTATAAAAAAATTATAGGTTGTTAGTTCTAATAAAGTGAGTATAATTAAAAAATTATAATAATAATTTTCTTTTTAAATAATTTCTTTTACGTTCAATTAAAATTATAAAATATTAATTAAATTATTATTTATTGAATTTTTTATAATTCAAATTGCTTGAATTAAGTAAATCCATTCTATAATTGTTTATTCAACTATGCTATGTGTATAAAAAAATCAGTCACCAAATTATGTCATCCATATAGAATACATACATGTGAGAATATAAAATACATATTAAAAATGAATTTAACAATATATGTATGTATTTATGCATAAATACATGATAACCAATTATTTGTGTACACATAGTATTTTTTTTATTTTACTTTTATCATAATGATTTACTTCAACTCTTACTTAAATTTTATGTTTTTATTGATCGTTATTAGTATATTTTTTGGTTATTTTAATTATTATTCATTTGCATTGTAGATTTATGTAACATCTATTATTTGTAAAATTTAAACAAAAAATATATTATTCTTTTTTATTAGGTGTGGCAAAATTTTTCGAGACACGAAAATCATTGTAGGGATTGCTCGGAATTGATTTTTAAAGACGGAATTTTTTTCGCAGAGATAGAAATGGAGATAAATTTTTCCAAAGACAACTGTAGACTTGAGTGAGGATCCCCGTCATCTTCGGATTATTAGGTGAATTTATTTAATTATCCTTAAAATGTTATGATGTGTTATTTTACCTTTCTGAACATGATATTAAACTTTACTTAATTTATAATTTTGAAAAATATGTATTTGTAAGTTGTTTCAATATTTTTATGATTTTTTTTTTAATTTATTAGAATTTTTATAGAAATGATCAAAAAAAGATAGAGAATAGGGTTTTGTGAGAAACACAAGAGAATAAAAATGAGGATAATATTTTTTATGGCGAAAATTGATGACGAGGAAAGGAAGAAGGTCAAGGTTCAGGATCAAAGAGTTCGGAGACATCTTCACCTCGATCTCTACTCCTGTTCTGTTGACATCGGATCTAACTTTTGATATAAAATGTATGGTTACTTTATTTATTTTGTTACAAACTACATTGCCATTTTATTTTAACTAAAAATTTTACACACATGAAAGAGTTGTTAATATGCTATTTCTTTTCTACTTGAATTCACCACCACATGTTATATTATGGGTTGAAATAATAAATAATACTAACATATTTTATTTGAAAGAAAAATCTACTCAATTTAATGTATCCACATTGATAATTTGATAATTTATTTA
>NC_029793.2:134536240-134538305 GCF_000816755.2 Arachis ipaensis | reverse complement strand
TTATAAATTATAAAGCATGAAAAAATAAACTAGTAAATAATAATAATACGACTCTTTAATTCGTAGATGGTGACTGGTGCATGTACCAAGGACACCATGACACCCGTATCATAGACTATTTTAGCATCTTCTATAAACATGTTACATGTTTATTATTAGGGTTATGTATCCGTGTATAGGGGTGTTCAAAATCAATCCGAACTGAACAAAACCGATCAACCGAATCGAAAAAATCAAAAATTAAAAAAATCGAAAAAATTATGTTTTGCTATTTTTTTGTGGTTTGGTTCGGTTTTCGATTTTTCTACTAACAACTTGAACCGAACCGAACCGATCAAATAAAAAACCTTAAAAAACTATTAGACCATTACCCCACCCCACCCCCATCAGATAACCTAATCCCCTAACATTCCTAACTCCTACCTAATCCCTCCTCCCAGCCCCTCCCAACTCCTCCCAACCCTGCCTCCCAATGCCTTGCAGCCCCACCCAATCCCGCCGAACCAGCGCCTCCCAGCTCCTCCCATCAGCGTCTCCCAGCAGCGCCGAATCAGCCACCCAACAGCGACATTCAGCCCCTCCCAGCACCGCGAACCAGCAAACCCAACTCCTCACTAGCCACCCAGAAGCAACGTGTATTTTTGTTTGAATAATTTCTATTCTAACTTTTATGTTCAGTGTATTTTTGTTTGAATTTCTGGTAATGGTTAATAATTTTATTTTGTTTGAATTTATGCTTTTGTTTGAATAATTTCTGTTCTAACTTCAAAGTATTTGTAATTGCTATTAATTTTGTTTTGTTGTTCAATGTATAATTTTAGTGTATATTTGTTACTGATTGTTCTTCGTTGTTTAATTTATTTCTTGTTGATTTACTGAAATTACTTCTGATTATTGTTCATTGTTTATTTTATTTGTTGTTGATTTACTGAAATTGCTTTGATTGTTGTTCTGTTGTTAACTATTCATTATTCAATGTATTGTTCAGTGTTCAAGCTTAGATGATGTCCTTAACATAGAAAGCTCTTCCCTAAGCCTCATGTTTTGTTTTTTTTTTTCTGATTCTATTTGTTTTTATCCTAGTTCAGTCTTATTGATTCTAATTTGTAGTGAACACTTGGTTGGCTTGTTTTTGATTCTGTGGTTGAGTTGTTGATTTTGATTTTGTTTTTTAATTTAGAACTTTTTGTTCTGTTTTGATTTAGGGTAATTTGACTTAGGGTTGATTCTGAACTTTTTGTTTACTCAATGATAATACAGGAAAGGAGAAGGTGAAAGAGGAAGAATTTGTGAAATTGGTGCACCACATGAAAATTTTTGAAATTAGTTTGGTTGTATTTTTTATTCATTTTGGTTCTATTTCTGATTCAGTCCCTTTTTGCTTTTCTTTTTGCTTCTTGATTTTTCTAAGTCAGGTTAATTATCTAATTTGAATGTGATTTGGTGTTCTAATTTATGTTGTTTTAATTTTTGAAAGACAGAGTTTTAAATCACCTGATATATATACATGGTAATATCGTATAGAAGTAGTGATTGATTGATAATAGTTGTTGCTTTCCACCACCCTTATTCTTATTGCTATGATTTAGTCAATTTCTTTACAGCTTAAGTTTTGCATACTATGATTCATATGTTTGTATTATGGCTTAATTTTGTTAGGTAAAGATGGATATAATTTTTTACATTTTTCTAATGTTTGAAAAACCGAACAAACCGAACCGAACCAAACAATTCATATGGTTTTGGTAAAAAAATCGAACCAAATCGAACCGCAGTTTAATTGAACGATCGGATCGGATGACTTTTCTCTATAAAACCGAACCAAACTGCACTGCGAATTCATAGATGGTGAATGATGCATGTACCATGGACACCGTGACACCCGTATCATAGACTATTTTAGTATCTTCTATAAACATGTTACATGTTTATTATTAGGGTTATGTACCGTGTAACAAAAAAAAAATACTATTTTTAAATATTTATGTCTAAAATGCTTTTAAATATTTTTTATGAATATATTTAATTTACATAACACAAGTTTGTATATTTTTTTGGTATTTAT
>NC_029793.2:134535150-134536218 GCF_000816755.2 Arachis ipaensis | reverse complement strand
TTCATTTGTAAACAAGTAAACAACCAATACTTTAATTTCTAAAGTGTTGCATTGATATTTTTAATAACATCGTATCTATAAAAAAGTTAAAAAAAATAAAAAAATTGACAAAAAATATTTTATATATGGAAAGGAAATGAGCATTTTTCTTTAACATTGGGGTTGGAGGTGCTTTGCAAAAATGTGGAGTATCAGAAAACACAGTTTTAACACACAATAAACGTGTTAACTTTTTAAAAAATTGCTTCAGCTTTTGCAGAAATTCGAAACAAAGATGCGCAGAGATTCGCCACTTGTCGAGCCACCATGCACCAGGCAACCAGTGTGTTGACTGTGCAAGGATTCCTTGCTTGTTTCCCATGTCCCCGTCGTAGAAATTCCAAGCCACGTTTCGAGCATGTAGCCAACACGAAACCCGCGTGTTGCAGTAGCAGAGATTCCAGAGCCATGCGTCACGCCACGTGTCGCTTCCCTAGCACCACAGAAGTTGCGTGTTGCCCACTTGGCAGAGCGGTCTCCATGCACGCGACATCATACTTCGGGAAGGCAAAAAATTGGGTTCGTTGAAGGCTTTAAAAAGGTGGTGGGGTGTTCATTCTCTGCATGAAAGGAGGATTTGGTGAGAGGGTTGAGAGGGTTTATGGGTGGAGGATTTTGATAGTTATTGAGAGGAAAGAGAGTGATATTTTCTGAGATTGAGAGCGAGATTAATTATTGTGTTAATTGAAAAAATGGTACGTGATTATACGTCTCCAGAAGATCACATTGTTAGTTATTTGGGACAGCCTAATTATGTAAGTTTAATATTTTTGTTAATTTAAAATTTTGTATTTAAGTTGTATTATTATTAGTGTAATTATTTTGGATTAATATTGTTATTAGCCGTTTTATTATGATGTTATTATTAATAAAAAATAATATGATTAATCGAAAATAATATAGAATTTTGTATTTAAATTGTATTATTATTAGTGTAATTATTTGATTAATATTATTATTAGCATTTGAAGTAATTTAATAAATTTAGAAAATTTTTTTATTGAAGTTATTTAATAAGATAAATTTGTC
>NC_029793.2:134531576-134534965 GCF_000816755.2 Arachis ipaensis | reverse complement strand
ATTTTTTTACTGGATATTCTATTATGATGTTATTATTAATCGAAAATTCTATTGTTAATCCGAAATAATTTAGAATTTTGTATTTAAATTGTATTATTATTAGTGTAATTATTTGCATAAATATTATTATGAGCAGTTGTAGTGAATTGATAAGGTATTTTCGAAATCAATGTTAAGTTATTTTTTTTCGAAATTAATGTTAGGCTATTTTTTTTTCTATTTTTGTGTTCTTAGTATGTTGTTATTATTTTATTATTTATTTAATTAATGTTATTTTTACTTTATGTTATGTTTGAATTAATAAAATGACTTTATTAATGAAATTAATAAACAAGTGAGTATAAAGGTATTTTCGAAATCAATGTTAAGTTATTTTTTTTCGAAATTAATGTTAGGCTATTTTTTTTTCTATTTTTGTGTTCTTAGTATGTTGTTATTATTTTATTATTTATTTAATTAATGTTATTTTTACTTTATGTTATGTTTGAATTAATAAAATGACTTTATTAATGAAATTAATAAACAAGATGAATGTGAGTATAATAATTTTTCTGTAAGTATTATTTATTTTATTTTCTGTTTTTAATTTATTTTTTTGCTATTTATTAAATTAATTTCTTTTGTGGTTGAACTTTACTAGGCTAATAAGAATCTTCTGCTCCGTAAGCTTAATCAGCCAGAGACGTGGCATCCGGATATTAAACAAGCCTTACGAACCACCAGATTCTACCAGCTCTCGAGAGTTGGAGTGATCAGAGGGCATTCCGCGATGCTAGCTACTCTTGTTGAAAGGTGGCGGCCGGAGACACATACATTTGTAATGCCAGTAGGTGAGGTTACAGTGACACTTGAGGACGTGTTATACATATTCAGCCTACCGATTGACAGAGAGATTGTGACTGGTTGGACCGATAGCAGTCACGACTTCTTGGTCACCAAGAGCCTCGCGATATTCGGCAGCGAACCCCAAGTGAGCAGTTCCTCCAAGAGCTATATAAATCTTTCATGGGTCCGCCATATTAGAGACACACACCCTTTGGACACATGGGAGTCTGTTATAAGCTATGTTAGGTATCACATCTTCTGTCTGCTGGTACCACCCCCTTCGTGGATAAGTCGACGACATATGCCCATGCAAAGTATCTACCATTGCTACAGAATTTTGATCAGATCGGCAGTTACAGTTGGGGGTCAACTTCTCTTGCGCACCTTTACAGGTCACTGTATCGTGCATCATGGTATGATTTTAAGGAGATAGATGGCCCACTTGATTTGTTGTTTGCTTGGGCGTGGGAGCGTATGCCGTGGCTAGCGCCCATTCCCCGACACCAGCTTGGGTCAGCTGAGATACTAGTGGCATGCAGGTAACCGTAATTATTTTATTGGAATTTGACTTATATGTTATTTATGGTTTACAATCAAGATGTAATTCAAACTATGTGAATAATGTTCTGTGTTGCAGATGGAGTCATCATCCATGGACCCGAAAACGGATGGCTATGACTCAGGAGTCTATTAGGCACGCAATTGGCTTTATGGAAGGGGTGAGTATGGGTTTTGAGATTTTCTGTTATAATTTACGATATTATTAATAATCTAATGCCCCTCGAAATATTTTGCAGTTTGTCTGGAGGCCGTATGTCGGCATCATCATTCCTGCCGAACTACACGTACACCTTAATGTCTGTGACACGGTGGGGCCATTAGTGTCATTTGAGTGTGTCGAATGGCTTTCTGCAGACCGAGTGGTGCGCCAGTACGGATATGCACAGTCCCCCCTCTGGCATCATAAGCCATATCAGTTATCGACTTCTGCTTTGCTAGCCAAGCCTTCCAGTAACTAATAGTGTAGTTGAATCTTGCCTGGACCTCCGCAATTATAGATTTGACCTTTATAGATGGGTTAGATTCAACCAATGGCTTCATAGCCTCAGCAATTGTGTCCGGGTCTAACTTGGAGTGATCCTGTGAGATCGTTCCCATGGAACACATGTGCCTCCTGTTGTATCTCCGAATCTCTCAACATGCTTTCTTTTGTATCAAGCTGGTTTGGATAAGCTAGTCGCACCGACGTCCATAAGTCTTGCACTTTGCATAGAATGTCTGTGACTCGGATTCATAAACAACGTTATCGATTCCTCTGGAGATAGTATAACTCTGAATTGCCGCAACGACTGATTTTCTTGAAGCGTATTCCATTCTGATTCTAAACTCTCCAACCTCAGAATCAGCAACACCTACAAGAAAACAAATTTGTCGCTCATCGATCCGCTAAAAGAAAATCAAGTAAACATACTACCCACTGCTCACGTACCTATGTTTGCATATTCGGGAAATTCTGGTGTATGCATGGCGTCAAGATCTAAGCTACGCATAAAAGGTGGAATGTCCATCAGTTGACAAACTGTGGCTAGAGCCACTAAAGTTTCTGGCACTGCCTCAACTCCCCCATCGCAGTCCTTGTCCTCATCACCGGCTTCGTAAGTAGCTTTGAACTCCTCATCGCTATCATTGTTCATTCCCAAGTATGCCTCAACTCTGTCATCTTGCACATCTGTATCATGTTGAACCTCATCTGCAGCTATATGCTCAAACTCAACGTATAACTCAATCCTCGAGTGTTGCACCTGAGTTTGATGGTGAATATGAAACATCCGTTGAATACTTGTTTCGTTGACGATTGGCATAACCTCAAACTGTATTAGGCCGCCAAATATGACAACCAGACTCCTGTAAAGAATGTTCACCCTCTTTAAAGTATCATCCTCTATGCTTTGACAGAACCCGTACTGTAGTTCCACGAACGTTATAGTGCACGGAACCACAAAAGAAAACATATTCTCGCACGCAAAGCTCACTCCTTTATACGTATTTCGTATGACCTCACCGTTGTGGTAAACCGCTATATTTGCGGTGCCCTCCATCGTAGTGACCTTGGAGGAAAAAACTTCTCTCACAATGAAGCAAAATGGTTACGAGCTTTGATTTTTATAGGCAGAGGACACAGCTCGCATGTCACATGTTGCAATGCCATCCAACTAGCGTCTGCCACGTGTACAGCACGCAGGTTGCATGTTGCATACCATTGGTGACACGTATGAATCATGCATCATGCGTGTTGAAGGGATTGGCGACACGTGGCAACACGCACCATCCGTGTTGCATAAGATTTGGACATGTGTCCAACTCGTTGCCTGCGTGCTGAGTCAACACGTTACTTGCGTGTTGTGCTTGCACTAGTACAACATCCACCCACCTGTATATACACCAAAAATCTCCATTTCCAGGTAAAGCTCACCTCTAAATTCCATATTAAAATTATTTAGCCAAAAATTGATGTAAATAAAAATTCAAATATTTTTTATTTAATATATACATTAAACTTAAAG
>NC_029793.2:134524678-134530992 GCF_000816755.2 Arachis ipaensis | reverse complement strand
AATCTATTAATCTATTTTAAAATTAGAAAATAAATTTTCTTTGAATTTGTATTTATATATTGACTTTCTTTTCTTTTTTAATTTAATTTGTGCTGATTTTATCTTATTATTTTGAAAGGTTTTAATAAAAACCAAATTTTGAACTTTTCTATTATTGAAATTTTGATATTATATCACAAAATCACATTTCACCAAAAATTTAAGTTTGAAACAATCTTAAAAGTTATAGAGAAAATAGAATGCTAAAGTTGTAGTTTCTTAAAAAAGAAGACAATAAATGAAAAATGAAAATATAGAATTTGAGACTGCAAAGTAAGTGCCATTCACAACTAAAGAAAGAGCAATATTTATAGGTAGTGAATAAACAAGAGAAGCTCAAGAAAGATGAAGGATAAATTTTCAACCCCTCTAACTACCTATAACAGAAATTGTACACTTATAACACAACTAACTAAAGTGATAGTTTGTTTTCCATTATATCTATCCCCCTCAAACATAAGAGAGGTTTTGGAACCACTTTGAGTTTGCATCCCAATCTTTTAAAAGAAGCTATATTCAATGATTTTGTTAGAATATCAGGATCTATTCCTAGTATATGTACTCTATTGAGCTGTTTTTTTTTTATATTTTGTTTTGACTGCATGTCTAATTGAGATTGTTTGGTCTTTCCATACAATACTGAATTTGTTATCAATATTATAGTATTCATAGTATCAAACAAGATTATAGGTGCTATATGCAGATTAATCTTTAGTTCTTGGAGAAAATTCTGCAGTTACACAAACTTAGCTTCATACATAGCCAAACTTCTGAATTCTACTTCTGTAGAGAATCTAAAGATTGTGATTTGTTTGCTGTAGCACCAAAAAATTAGATTAGTGTCAAAGAATATACAAAAACCAGATAAAAGGTTTCAATCTTTAAAATTAGCAGCCTAGTCCACACTAAAAAATCCATAAAGCTATAATCATCACACTTATTGAAGAGTCAACCAAAATTCTTAGTTTCTTGCAAGTATTTAACAATATGTTTTATAACTTTCCAACGAGATAATAAAAGATGCTGTATGAATTGACTGATTTTGCCTACACCAAAATTATATACATTTTGGACCCAAAACAATTTACACTTACTTAGATCAAACATTACTCAAACACAATAATATTTTATAACATCTAAAAACACATTATAGAAATGAATATATTGATAGACTTTTTAATTTTTTATTCATTTTTTATTAAATAATAATAATAGTAATAATATTTAAACATAAAAACTACTTAAGATGGTCAATATATTATTCAAAAAAACTTCAGCTTCAAATCTTAGAAATAACAAACATAAGTATATGGGACAATTTGAAATAAAATCGTATATCAAGTCCCATCCGAAAAAATATAAAGTTCACACAGTAGATATACTCAGAGTTGTTACAGAATTAGTTTAACGAAACTCAATAACGACTAATTATGTTTTAGTTTCTTCTCGATTCTTGTCTTTGTGTATATAGGAAGTGATCTAATATAAGGTATATATATATATATATATATACATATTATTAACAAATTTGTACTCAATGGAACCAAGGGTAAAAGCTAAAAAAAAGAATGTGGTTGGCAATGTGCACTCCTTATAACCATTGGGTCTAATTATTAAGCTTTTGAATGTTTTTTCTTCCTTATATTGATTTGTAATTTTTATTTTCTATTTATTTTAATATTTTTTTAATTGTTGTTTTGTTAATATTTGTCTTATAATATTATTTTCTGTCAAGATTTGTAAAAATGTCTAAAAGATCATGGTATAACATTATACAAGAACCCCAAAAAGATGTCAGAATTAATGCCGAAGAGAATATTATGGTGAGTGATCGTTGTTAACATTTTTCCACATAAGCTTATGTTAAAATTATGTAGCCTTTAATTATATCATTGAGCCATTTTGTAACTTTTTCGTGGAAAATTATTAGTTTGTGAATTCAATTATAATTCTAAATTAGTTCTTTTTGTTCAATATCATTCTAAATTATTTTATCTTGCCTTAAGGTTGGAATAATACCTAAAAGAGCTCAGATATCACGTGAGCAACCACGTGATAGAGCTCCTCCATTTTCGTCCTCAGCTAATATAGTGCTCCAACATCTCGTATTAATGAACCAATTCGTGCACCGCGCAATGATAGACGCCTTGCGCTGTCAAGTACAAGTGATGACCCTCAAACTCGCACAAAACACACAGAGACTTGACATCGCGATGAAGTGGCCGATAACCTTCAGAGGTTGAAGATTACGACCCGGAGGCGGATGAAGTTGAGTCGTTTGATGACCACATTGACGACTTGTTTGCTGCCCAAGAAGTCGAAGGTCGAAACAACGACAACAAACAAAGATACAGATGGAAAGTTATTGTCATTGGCAAACTTTTTTCCTGCTATTTTTGTTAATATTTATTTTTAAAGTCCTTTATTTCTATTTTTCTTTTGTGCAACGATTATCTTACAATTTTTTTTATATATTTCTTAGAGGATGGCATCACAAAAGGGTCTAAACTGAGCATCAAGGAGGCTATAGCACTTCCTCCAAATACAAAGATCATACTCCTTTTTAATAAATAGTTGCAACCAATTGGTCAAACAACTGGATTATTAAGTAGTTTCTTAGGGAGTTTGGGTGCTGACTATTCCCAGTTTTTCATCTGTGAAGAGAGTTGGAAGAACGTGAACAACGCTAATAAGGAACATGCATACAACATACATCTTATATTCTTATACTTTTTCATTTTAAAGTACCCTTTTTTTGTTGTTGATATTCTTTACATTATCATAGTCTTATGTTTGTTGATTGGTTTTGGTTACTGGTAATGGCAAATAATTGTAGCAGGTCTTTCATTATGAGGACGACGCTGGAGGAAAAATAAAGCAGAAAATTATGCAAAGGATAGAAAAGAACTGGAAGGATACAAGACACAACTTGTATCATAATTTTTACAATAAAACAAAGACTCTTGAGGAAAATGTAAAGCAATGCCCATCAGAAATAGAAGAAAATCACTGAAAATGGTTCCTTGAATATCGCTTGAAGGAAGAAACAAAGGTAACAAATGGTATTTTGTATTATTTCTCCTAAAACATATGTATGTCTACGTAAAAGTCTCTTTAAATTTTATAATATTCAGCCCAGTCTCACTTGTGTTAGTTTCTTTATTTGTTCATAGAAAAAGTATAAACAAAATGCTTTAAATCGTTTGAAGCAAATTTACATTTGGGAGCTCCAAAATATTGGCAAGACGAAAAGACGAAGAGATAATAAATAATTATTTGCTTTAAGATTTTGCTTCATTTTCGTAAATATAGTGTTGTTATTTATATGATTATGTCAACATCAATGTTATAGGAGAACGTACGAGGAAATCCCATTAGTAGAGGAGAGTTGTGGACCATGATTCATAAAAAAATGGCTCGTATATCCATGTCAATGTGCGTGTTGTTGGTATAAGTAATGTTTTAAAATTTTCACCTTTTCTTACTGTATTATCATGCTAATTTTAAATCATTATAACCCAAATTCTGGTATATCTGTAGGAAGCAATTGCGAATAATGAGAGTCAAGATGAATTCTCCAAGCAGCTTTCATAAAATAATTCGCTTGTACAAATACTTGAAAAGGAGTACCTAGGACGAGTTCGTGCCTTAGGTGTTGCACCATGTCGTCCCACCCAAGTTTTTGGTAACAGTACTACACAACAGTCGGATTTTTGTGTGCAAATTGAAGAGTATCAAAGGACAATTGCAGAATTAAAGGTTGAGATAGTAGAAGAGAAGGCAAAGAGACAAACGATGAACAATCTTTTGAGATATCTAATCCGACAACAAGGAGACAATTTGCCACTTGAGGTTGCTGCAGAGCTGGATTCTTTGGGGAGTACACTGACTTCATCGCGCGCAAGGCCATCTTCTTTTGGCAATCATGATCTCCAACAAAAATAATGAGTTTAAGTCAACTAAAATAGATACTATTGAATTTAATTTGTTTTAGTGTTTAATGTTTATTTTTCTAACATTACCTCATTTTAATTTATAAAGAATGATGCACTTATGACAATTTTATTATATATATTATTTTTGCGTATATATATTTATGTTCTTTATGGTATTTTGTTTTTCTATTTGATTAAAAGTTTTTTATTTTAATTACGTTCTAATAAATTAAAGTAAAAAAAATAGACAAAATAAAAGAGGCAAAATAATAAAAAAGAAATTGGAAAATTGAATTTGGCGGCGGTTTATAACCGCCGCAAAATATATGTCATTTTTAGTTTTTTATGTACGTGTTATTTAGCAGCAGTCACAAACCGTCGCTAAAATGAAAGGCATTTTTGTTACCAACTATGCTAACGGGTAAAACCAACGCAAAATTGAACGCTAATTTCGCAGCGATTATTCCAATGATTAACAGAAACCGCTACTAACTATTTACCCACGACCTATTTTGGAGCGGTTACTTAACCGCCGCTAACTACCGGAAGTGTTGTAGTGGAAACTATAATATAAGATAAAAAAGTTACATTACCAATTAACCTATAATATATATTAAAGTGAAATCAATCACCAATATATTTGTATATAACTACATTACTAGTGGCTAATATTAGTGTACACCTAATATATTTAATAATATTAAAAATATAACTAACCATATACCTCATCCTATCAGTATAAACTTTTAAGAGAAATAATTTTATGATATGGTATAAAAAATTTTATATCTAAAAAGTGTAGAATTTGATATTTGGTGAACTCTAAAAAAAATATCAATATAAGACAAATAAAAAAAACACACAAAAATAATTAAAATTAAAATTTTTACTAATAATAATTGTCTTAAATTAATATTTCAGATTTGCTTATTGAATTTAAGCATATTTGGTGAAAGGATGAATTGAATGAGAGTCAATTGAAAATTCCACATCTACAATCCAAAACACAATACCAAACTGAACATGGTATTTTATTTAAAGTATTATTTTTATCCACAACATTTGGGATAAGTTTCAAAATTATCCCTAACGTTT
Source organism: Arachis ipaensis (assembly GCF_000816755.2). Classification (NCBI taxonomy): domain Eukaryota; kingdom Viridiplantae; phylum Streptophyta; class Magnoliopsida; order Fabales; family Fabaceae; genus Arachis; species Arachis ipaensis. The sequence continues at coordinate 134,525,923 of NC_029793.2, read as the reverse complement.
AAAACGTTCTATTTATATCTCTAACATTTCTAACTTGTATCAATATTATCCTACCATCAAATTGATTAATATTTTGGTAATGCTGTTACACACCTGGAGGGTAGTATCCACTATGGCAGAGCTTTGTTGGTAACTATTACTGAATAAAAAAGAAATTAAATAAATAAACGCAAAAATAGGCTTTCTCTCCAAATCCTAATTGCAAAACGTGTTATTGTCGTTGCTGCTACCCCTTCTCTCAAGTTACATATCCTCTCCTTGATTTTAATGGAGCCTAAAGAATGCTAATTTGAAACGAGGCGAAGCAGCAAATATATCTTTTGTAATCTAACAATAGAACTTACAGGAAGGTAATCGCTCTTCAGGCAACAGAACAAATAAGAAGAAGAATCTGGGTTTTAAAATCAACCAACCTGAGAGTTGGGGTTGACACAAAAACCTAGAGTTATGCACGCAAAACTTCAGAAGAATGAGCCAGGAATCCGAGGAGAGGAGAGGAAAAGGAGAGATCTTTGCAGAACTGAACGACGGACGTTTAGCACGGTAGCAGTAGTAGCGACAGTCAAAGATATCAGCAGAATCAGAAAATACGGCAACGACTGGCATAGTGAGCTGTAGTGGAGATGGCGGAGGCTAGGCGTGCTACACCAACAACTGGCATGGTGAGCTGTAGTCTAACATAGCGTCATCATGCTCTCTCCTTTGTGAGGAGTAGAAAGCAGCAGTGAAGCCAGCAGAGTCTTCAAGTGTGGAAGCGGATTGGAAGTATTCAAGATAATGAAAAGGTAATTTAGTTACTTCGATTTTATCTTTTCCTTTTTTTTTTGTGTGTGCAGTTTTTGGCACCTAATAATTAATTTGATAACTTTTTATAAAATATTTAATCAATCTAAATATCAATAATCAAACTTAAATTGGATTTGTGTGTGTGTGTTTTTTTTTTTTTAAATTAGAAAGGATATGTTTAGTTAGTGTTTTTTCTTTTAAAATTCGCTTTGATTTTGACAATTATAGTTGAAAGATTTTTTTACTAGTAATATTATCATAAAGAGTCAAATTTGTGATTATATGAATGATGAATATTTTTTTTAATGACTATTTAGCAGCATATACAATTTGAGAAATTATGCTCTTTTTAAGTGAATGAACAAAATGATAAAATAAAAAAATTTTAAATTTAATTTAAATCAAAATAACAAATTCGTACGTTATGAAAATTATAAATTCAATAGGGATTGAGATTTT
>NC_029793.2:134520102-134524604 GCF_000816755.2 Arachis ipaensis | reverse complement strand
TTAGATTTTTTAGCATATCTCTTTAAACAATAATTTTTTTGAGTTTTATTTAAATTTTTGTATAGACTTTCTTTTTATTATTCATTTTGTGCTATTTTTTTTAGAGGGAAATAATAAAGATCGAAATCTAGATCTTTTTTATTATAAAAATTCTGATATCGTGTCATGAAATTATTTTTTTTAAAAGGTTAAACTAATACAAAAAAAATTATATCTCTAACAAAAATTACTATATACAAAAATCAAATTTTAGACATCTTAATTATAAAATTTTTTAATATCGTATTATAAAATTATTTATTCTAAAATTTAAACCGTTAATAGAAATAAAAGAATGATATATATCTAACGATTTGTCCATTATATTAATCAACGATGAAAAGCCCCTTTTAATATAATCAATTTCGTTCATCATCCCAATCAATTTGAGTAACTTCTAAATTCTCAATACACTCTCACTTGTTGCCCATAGAACAACAAGATAAACATGTAAGAATTTCTTGTATTGGGATTCTATTGATAATTTTTGCCTTTTTTAATACAGATTGAATATTTAGATCTAATTATAATATTTATTTAATATGTTTATGAAGTAATTGGATGATCTACTTTAGATTTTAAATCTCATTATGTATTATATATATATTGGGTCTTATTAGTATACTATCACATTAGTATAAATAATAAGATAAGATAATAGATAAAAGGAAAAGTATAGGGTACCAATATATTATCTGTTAACTTCTGTCAATTCTTATTTATAATTGTATTTCATGAAAGTGTGTTCATGGATGTGTCTAATAATTAATATATATATTTTAAATATATATATAAAGAGACACATCTAGAAAATATATCTATAAAGACACTTCTATTAAACACAGTTATAAAAAAGATATTTTTATTAGACACATCCACGAACACACTTCCATAAAACACAATTATAAATAAGAGTTGGCAGAAGTTGATAGATATGTTGTTGGTAACGTAGCGGAACCGTAGATAAAAACATTCATAATCTAAGTCTAAAATATAAAAATTAAGAGGCTAAAAAAAATTAAGAGAGGACTAAAGTACAAAAATAAAAAATTTCACATGTAAAATTATTAATTTGGGAAGGTCATTAACACCCCCGCTCCTCCCCCCAAAAATATAAAAATAAAAAATTTCATATGAAAAATTATACAACCGCCGTCTTCTTCCTTGCGTGAAACATGTGGGAATTAAGAGGTGAATCATTGGCTCTGGGGTGACTTGTAATTTCAATTGTTAATTGACATGTATGTGCAAGAGCAACAATAATTTTTGCTAAGAAGAAATCTTATCCATATGATGTGATCGGACACCATGCATTGCAACAAAACAGTACCAATATNACTATCCACCGAACATTTTTTTTTCCAACTCAACTAGAAAGGCAATGAAAAATCTTGACAATGTGTACAATAAACTAGTTATTTAGCCTAATAGGAATAAAAAATAAAAATCACTCCACAAATTACCCTAAATCTAAAAACTCCCATTCAATTATTTCAGAAATAACCACCCAAATCCTAAATTACAAAAAGTTTTTACCCCAAATCACTCTTCTTTTTCATCCGGCAGCCACCCTTGTAGCCCCTCTCCCGTCACCGTTGCGGGATCGTCATCAAACAACCATTCACGTAATTATTAAAATAATTATCTGGCTACCTAATGAAATGACCATCCAGCATTTGTTAATTGTATATACTTAAATTGAATCGAACAAAAATAACCATCCAATTAAGAATTAAAATAACCATCTACATACTTAGTGAATTGAGCATCCAGCATATTTGTAGGGTGGAAAAAGTCGACGGCGACTAGATTGTGAAAGAGAGTATAATTAAATCAGAAGTGTTAAAGAAAAAAGAAAAGAGAGTTAAAAATTCTGTATCTTCATTGATTGTGGATATGTAGATATATAGCAACCAAAGCTATAGACCAACAAATTTTTTGTCATCTCTATCTTTGATTCTGTATATTCATTGATTGTGAATATATAGTACGAGTATAACGTGCGTCTGGAACGACGCGACGGGAAGCGGCGGCTACGGTGGGCCTGCACGGCCGGCAGCGGGTGGGCAACAGTAACGAGAACACACAGGGTTATGCGGTGCGATCTCCCATTGCTACGCGCGCAAGCAGAACACAGAGAGACTGGGTGTTGTCGGCAAAAAACTAGGCGGCGTCGGCTGGTGTTCTGGACAGTGATAACTGGTGTTCCTGGTAGCGACAGACCAGAGTGATAGAAAGAGAATGGGCAAAAGTAAAAAGGCGATGCAGAACGAAAATTACATACAAAAAAAAAAAAGTTACCGTCGTATGTCTATATACGTAACTGCACACCATTTACAAATTTTTTTTTTTTAATTTAAACGACAAAATTATTTAAAATTAATTATCATCTTATTTTAATTTTTTTAGCTCTATTATACTCATTATACATTAAACTCATTTTCTCCTCCTACTTTTCCTTTTTTATATTTACAGAAGTAAAGTTTTGCATGCATCATGCGCCTTGAACCTACCGTCACCCACTCTATATATACCCAATAAATTAGCACTAAACTTAACCCACACTAAACATAACTTATTCTGCGGTGTTATACTCATTTCCACTTTATACGTACCAGCCATGGCGTCTAACTCCAAAATACCCTTATACCTTCCCCTTCTTGCCTCCATGGCCATCTTCCTCATCCTACTCCACAGTGTGAACTCAGTGGATGTCACCACTTTCCTCTTCGACAGGTTCGATCAAAATAACGAGAATCTCATCATCCAAGGTGACGCTTCCGTTTCAAGCAACGGAGCCTTGCAACTCACTAGGGTTGACAGCAGTGGCGTCCCACAAGGAGGTAGCGTCGGCCGAGCCTTGTACTCCGAACCCATTTCGCTCTACGATAAATCCACCGGAGCAGTAGCGTCCATATTCACCTCCTTTATCTTCCTCATTTCTTCACCTTCTGATACCCCGGGTGACGGCCTTACCTTCTTCCTCGCTTCGCCGGATACTACTATCCCTCCTAACTCCGGTGGTGGCTACCTTGGCCTCTTTAGCGCCTCGAATGCGCTCAACAACACGCGCAAAGAGCTCGTTGGTTTTAAATCCACATCTGACAAAGTTGTTGCTGTTGAATTTGATACGTACCCTAATCTCAATCTCGGGGATCCCGATTACAAACACATCGGAATTGATGTGAACTCTATTAAGTCGGAAGTTACCGCTGAATGGGACTTTCAAAATGGAGAACCGGTGGCGGTAACAATATTCTATGATCCCTATGCCAAGACTCTTAGAGTTTTTGCTTCTTACCCTAATGGTTACAACGTTGACTTCACTCATGACATAGATTTGACCACTGTTCTTCCTGAACAAGTTAGGGTAGGGTTCTCTGGTGCCACTGGACAGTACTCACAAATTAATAACATAATATCTTGGTCTTTTGGTTCAATTTTAGGGAAAAGCTTCAAGGTTGAGAAAGGTGGTATTGCAAGTGTTGTGTAATGATTGGGCATGACGCTACATAATAATAATAAGGACAAGTACATGTAGTCCATTGTGTATGTGAATACTGCACTGTGCTTGTGGTGTTTCTGCCTTCTATGTAATATATCCATGAACAATGAACTCTTCCTAATAAGATGCATTTCGATTTTTGTACTTTTCTGTTGTTTTCGTTTCGTTAGAAAAAGTGACACATGTCAAGGAAAAGAAAAGAAAAGAAAATAGAGGTATATACGATTTTTTAGGAGAAATATAAAAAAAAAAGTTTAGAGAATTAATTTTTTGTTAACTAATATTTGTTAATTTTAATGTTTAGATTTATGATTTTGAATTTAGAATTAAATATTTATGATTTAGTATTTAAAATTTTAATGATGTTACACCTACAAATTTTTTTATAGCTAAATTCAATTAAGTTGGCAGAATGTCAAAGAAAAAAAAAATGCGCACATGCATCACATGCTTTTTCATTTGGTTCTTCTTTGGCGGATGATTTTTTTCTTGAAGAGTATAGAAATTTATTGATTATACCAAAGTTTTGTACATAGCACATAATTTATTAATATAACATAAAATTTTGTGCATAGAGTATATAAATTTTTGCATATAATATATGTATTTTGTTGGTTGATTGAGTCAATGTTATGGATATATGGTCTTTAAATTTATGTATTGTGCACCAAAATTTTTTGTATTATGAATAAATGATCTTTTAAAAATTTACGTATTGTGGACCAATATTTTTATGTTGTGCTTTAAAATGTCTTTGAGGCATGAATTGTTTGCTAGTTGGACAATAATAATGTTATGTGCATGTGGTTTTTCAAAAATTTATGTGCTACTTATCAAATTTATGTGTTGTGCATTAATATTTTTATGTTGTGCATCAAAATTTTCATGCAGCAGTGGCGGCGGCGACGAAAAACGGCGGTGATAGAACGATCGACACGACACATGGTGTCCACACAGT
>NC_029793.2:134516846-134520087 GCF_000816755.2 Arachis ipaensis | reverse complement strand
ACTTTGCGAATGACCAAAATGCAGCATTGCACTAATTCGGATAATCCGAAGGTAATGATCACGCCATTTTATCTTTTTTTTTTCTTCCTCCAATTATTACAGTAAAAAAATGAATCCGACGATAATCTTTTTATCCGACGAATTTATTGCTAAATCCGCCAGTAAATCCACTGCTAATGTCTGACGCTAAATCTGACAGTATTCAGCATTTTTCTTGTAGTGCATGAAAGATGAAATTTCGCTAACAAAACTATCAAACCTTAAAAAATTATTTAAAATTCGTAAACTACCCTCTAATCTAACCTAATCTTAAATTCAAATTTTACTCCACCACACTAATTCCAAACTCCACCATCATCCAAATTCTTTCTCACAATCACTCGTCCCCAACTACCACCATCACTGCCGCCATTACCACCTATTTCTCTTTACTATCACTATCATACTATTTTATTTTCCTCCAATCACTACCAACGAGCCCATCCTCTTTCTCATATAAATCACAAATCTCCTTTATCTCATCTGAGAGCGAATTGCAAACCTCTTTTCCAACAACTTCATGAAATATAGATTGAGGTAGAGAAAAGAGAGGAGGGCAATGGCTACAGGAACCATAGTTACCATTGCCGCTGTTGAAAGATCCAAAAGTGAGAAAGACCAAACCGAAAAAAAAGAAAGAAAAAGAGACAAGGCGTAAATGGAGATAATGGAGGACACCACTACTATCTTAGAGAGAGAGAGAGAGAGAGAGAAGATGCTATGCAGTGAAAAGAATGAAATACAGAAGGGAGGAACTATTGTCGGGTGTGAGATCAGATGAGCTACCACCCGATTGCCAGCTTGGTTCACGTAGTCTGGCGTTTTCCTCCATGTTGATGTACTTTTCAGCTCTTTCTTGTATATCGCTCAAAGAGGTCAGGTGCCTCTTAGAGATGGACTAAGAGAAAGGTCCTTCTCGAAGTCCATTTATAAGGCCCATTATCACTGCCTCAGTGGGGAGGTCTTGAATTTCTAAGCATGCCTTGTTGAACCTTTCCATGTAGTCTCTCAGGAGTTCTCCAACCTCCTATTTTACTACTAGTAGGCTCGGTACATGCTTGACTTTGTCTTTCTGAATTAAAAAGCGTGTAAGGAACTTACGCGAGAGGTTATCAAAGCTAGTTACCAACCTGGGGGGGAGACTGTCAAACCACTTCATCACCGCCTTTGTTAAAGTAGTCGGAAAGGCTTTGCAGCGAGTAGCATTTGAGGCGTCGGCTAAGTACATTCGACTTTTGAAGTTGCTGAGGTGGTGTTTTGGGTCTGTGGTTCTGTCATACAGATCCATGTCAGGGCTTTTAAAGTTTCTGGGAACCTTAGCCCTCATGATATCTTCACTGAACGGATCTTCTCCTCCCAATGGGGTGTCTTCTCGATCAGCGCGAGAATTCCTATCTCGGAGGTTGGATTCTAGCCTTAAGCATTTTTCTTCAAGCTCTCTTCGTTGCTCAACTTCTCTCCTTAGGTTTTTTTGCGCTTCGTGCTGTCGTTCTAGCTCTTGTTCCAGCTGTTCTAGGCGTCCTTGGTGGCCATGTAGCAGTCCCATGAGATCGGCAGAGTAGGGTTGTCCCTCCTTATCTGGTTCGTGTACCTCAGAGGAGATTCTTCTTGAGTCTTCAATGCCTGAGGGACCTTCTCTATGTTGTTTGTCTGCTCCTTGCAGAGATATTATTGCTCTGTTGTTGTTGACCGCATCTTGATGCTCTTGCTCAGACTCCGATGCAGTATGTCCGTCCTCGTTCTGGTCGTCCGCCATTATGAGTTGATCTTCCAGGTTCCCCGGCAACGGTGCCAATGTTCCGGGGCTTACCTAAAATCGGATGGTTGGGCTTGAATGAGAGGCCCAAACGCTAGAGGAAGGTGGTCTCCAACTTGCTTTACACCTGGGAACCGCCGTCCGAGTTGTGTATATGAAAGAATGGGTGGGGGAGTACCTGCAAAGACACTCCGATGCCTAAGTTAGCAAGGGGTAAGTAGGTTTGTAATGTATTGGAACTTAAGAATACTTGAGGGGTGTCAGGGTATTTATAGGTGATGAGCCAATAACCACCGTTGGAGTAGTTCCACTATTGGTGGTGGATAACTATCCCTTTATCTTAGGGTTGTTGAGATCTCCCTTCTAGAAGTGGGTGAGAGATTTGGGGAGGCAGTTATAACTCCTTCAGGGGGGTTGTTATCACTTTGTAGCATTCTGTCTGACCTCTTGGGAGGTCGGTTACTTGGTAGCTGTTTTCTGGGCTTTCTCTGCTTTGGGTCTGGTTTATATTTTGGGTCAGGGTATGAACAGTTTAAGCTTTTAATGAGTTATTATCTGGAGTGGATCATTGGTTCTGATCCAGCATTAGTATTCTAACTTCAAGAAGAGATTTTTAGAACTCCAACTAAAGCTCATGATCTATAATTAACGGCAGGATAACATTGAATTACTCTTACAAACGTTAGGGATACAAATAGGACGATTTAAATGTTAGGAACACAAATAGGACTTACCCCATACGTTGTGGACAAAAATGGTACTTTACACTTTTTCTTTTGTCTTAGGACCATGTTGTTGTCCATATTATGCTATCTGATAGTAAAGAATGCGCGAAAAACAAATTCATGGGGTCAAAGTTATCGTCTCAAAAACGGTAACAACTTCCAAAAATTCATTAGTTAGAGGTTTAAAGAGAGACAATTTAACCCCTAACTATTGTCCATAGAAGAACAAATCGACCCTTGACCATTGTTTATAGGGAGCCAATTTGCGAATTGATCTCTGACCATTCCTCATTCGCCAACACCTTACTTAATTAACAGTGATTTAGCATCCACATCAACAACATTAAGTGCCACGTAGATCTCTTCCGTTAAATTTGGTGAAGAGAGATGATGGAAGGGCCACCATGACTCACAGTACACATATTAGAAACAGAAATCGAAACAGGTTTATTTTTTCAACAAAAATCGCCATATCCTATTTAAAATGCACAAAGATCAAATTGAGTGTTTATTCAATTTTATTTGCATGTGAAATTACTATAATTCTATTTATGTATGTTAGTATTTTAGTGTTTAAACAAGATATTTACTATAGCTTCCACTTGAATTTACGAAAAAATGTTAGAATAATTTATAAATATTAGTTAAATTAAAAATCTTTTAATTTAAATTTGATAGTTATCTTTTTTTATTTTTTAATTTATTTAACACCGATAAATAA
>NC_029793.2:134501091-134516418 GCF_000816755.2 Arachis ipaensis | reverse complement strand
ATATAGTATGATTGAAAGTTATTTAAGTAGATCGACAAAATCATATTAAGATATAGTATATTTTATAATTGTATTAAAAAAAAGGTTAAGATGACTATTAGTATTCATCATGTGCTTATAAACATGCATTTTCAAATGCAAAATTCAAAACTATATCACATGACATCAGATGACACCTTCCGTCTTCCCATATTTTAAAAAGGTATTACCTCCGTTTTCATCGCTGACATTACAAAATTAGAATCTCTCCACAGAAAATGGATATCTGTGTGCAACAACCAAAGACCTTATATAATTAGTTGCCGGGTTAGGATACTGATGAAGTACTTGATCCAACGGCCATCGTCTTCTTGTGCAACGTGTTGCCACGTGGGAGGCACATCTTACAAGAGATGATTATTGGTGATTCTGATTTTATAAATCCTAATGATATCGAAAAAAAATAATTAAAAATTTTAATTAATTTGTATTTTAAAAACACATTTTAGGAATATAATTATAATTTTATATTTACTGCAGTTTTAGTAATTTTAATATGATAACTTTATAGTACACTTGAAATATATCAGCAGAACACATATCAATAAAATTCTTAAAATAAATGGAAGAAAAATTTATCCAAATACAATAATTGAAAATTTTTTATTTGTTTGTCTTGTTACTATTTTATATAATTCGTGAAACTCCTTCTACGTTTTAGTAGAATCACATAAACCGTGATATCCCTTTTACGGTTTATGAATAGAAGCGATGCATACAGGAACGGTTTTATTAGGGGTGGCAATATGTATCCTACCGCGGGTACCCAACCCGACCCCATCCGGTCGGGTAGGGTTACTAACCCGATTCGCAGCGGGTAGGGTAGGGTGCGGGTTGAGCCTCAACCCTACCCGACCAACCCGCACCCTATATATGTATATGTTATATACTTATATAAAAATATATTTTAAGTGGATGTTGAACAAAAGATTTCTCACTAAATACAAAAGATCCTTAGTCATTAAAAGAATATCATTAATTGATAATTTAATAAACTTTTTTACATAAAAGTCAGTTCTATTTTAAATTATCATCAAATTATATAATAACGTTGTATTTTTTTTAACCCGCGGGTTAAGAGCGGGCAGGGTTAGGGTTGAGATATTCTCAACCCGCGGGTAGGGTAGAGTTGAGTTTATATAAAAATCTCAACCCACAGGTAGAGTTAGGGTTGACTCCAAACCCTACCCTACCCTACCCATTGCTACCCCTAGGTTCTATGTATAGTGGTGTGGGGGCAAGCACCCCCACTACGATTTGAAATTTTTTTTAGTAGTATATGATAATAATATTTATTTGCCCCCATTAGACGATTATTAAATTTGACCCCACAATAATTTTTTACTCAACTTTTGGTACTTAATCGTCAATTTAAAAATTTTATATTAGAAATTCGTTAGAATGATTAATTCTCAAATTTAAACGAAATTAGTGTTCTTTTTTAAAAATCAACTCAAAAGAATATTATTTATCTTCTTTTTAAATTAGCTTTAATTTTTGCATAGCAATTGTATTAATTGAAAGAACTTTTTTAACTATAAATATCAATAAGAGTCGACTTCTAATTGCGTTGGAAAGTGGATTTCTAAATAATTATTTAGTAATATATATAAAAAGAGAGAAATTTGGATGGTAGTGCTAAGAGAAAAATTATTTAATTTTTTAAAATATAAAACCTAAAACAATAGAATTTTAAATTATATATTATTATTTAAATTACTATTTTAGTATTGTAATTTATATATTAGATATTTTGAAGGCTAATCATATTTTACAATAATAAAATATAATCATAACAATAATCATGTTATATGTACATAAAAAATAATTATTTGTATAAAATATATATTAAAATATAAAATACACATTAAAAATAAGTTAAACAATACATATATTTATACACATATATATAATGGTTAATAGATAATTTAATATTTAATTTTTTATATACACATATTATTTTTATTATAAAAATTATTATGATGTTATATAAATTTTGCCCCCACTACCAAAATTTTCTGGATCCGTCACTGGATGCATACATAATTCTCTTTACTCCTTTTACGGTTTATAAGGAGTAAAAAAATCTATATATACACAGTGAAATCAATTGTGTTGAAGAGGATCATTTTTATAATTGCAAGTGAGGATGAGAGTTTTCAAGTGCTAGTGCATTGTTCTAGAAAAATTCATAGAAGCAAGAAATACGGTGTGAAGTTCACTGATAGAGAACCCTTAAGTGTATTTATTAGTTCATCGAATACCTCGTCAGATCTAAAAAACAGCGTATTGCAGAAGCTTGGGGTATTCGGGAGCAAGTGAGTGAAGAAGTTATTTTAAAAGATCCCTATCGCAGTTGTGTCAACCAGTGTGAAGTATGATACGTTTGTGATAGTATCTGATGAAGATATTCGGGTTCTGTTTCATTATCGCAGGAGTTTTGCAGAGGTCATACTACACGAGCTGTATGCGAAGTTAGAGATCGGTGTCGATAGTTCTGGGGCATTAGCTCCGATTCCTCACTCGACTGCCATGGGCGGTGCTTCTAGTTCGATGGCTACGGCTGCACCAACTGTTCCGTACGTTGCATCTCCTTCCTTTGCGGTTGATTTAGACCGTACGGAAGCAGTTGGTTCTGTACCATTCGAGAACCGTTCGGTCCGGCAGCAGACATATGAGGTGGCTAATGGTTCTGGCATTAATCTAGATGTTGTAGGGTTGGGAGAACCTGATCCAGTTGAGAATGCAATGCAGGACGATGACTCAGACCAGGAGCCTGTTGATATAATTAGGGACAGCGATGATGATACAGGTGCCGATCCACGTACACAACATAGCCCTTCAAGTTCCAGCACAGAGCAGTACCCTCCTTTACTAACTAATTAACTAACTTGAAGTAATATAATTTGAAATAAACAGAGTTCAAACAAAAAACCTTGAATGCAAAATAAGAGAAAACGAAGAAGAGGGGTAGAGGTGCAGTGGCGGCAGAAGCAGAAGCGGCAGGAGAATTGCAACAGCAGCGACGACATTTGCGGTGGCAGTAGAGGAGGTTTATGGAAAGGAGAGATGAGAAGGCTAGAGAGAAAGTGGGAGCGTGAGTGGTTAGAGAGAAAGAGAGACGAAGGTGACAGGTTAGAGAGAGAGAGTGAATTCGAAATGAAGGGGAGATGGTTCGTAATTTGAATTTAGGGCACGATTACCATCGGATTTACTGGTGGATATTTCCAACGGTAACACGGTGCAAATAACCAAAATGCAATATTCCATTAAACGTGGCTACCGTTGGATTTTTCCGGCGGTAACTCTGACACTAAATTTGGCGTCTATTGTAACACCTTACTACACAGAGCTTTTCACCTAGGATGTAAAATAGAGGTGGCGAGGCGCTACAACTTCTAAAATAAAGTATATATAATATAATAATTAAAAGGATATAATATACGAGGAGTCTTGAAGAAAAGGTAAAGCAAAAATCACAAAATATAAAAGCGCAGCGCTCAGAAAACGTGGTTACTTGCGTACGAAGAAATCTAAAGTCGCTACAAAAAAAGGCTATATTATAGGAATTTGTTAACGGAGGTTTTAAAAAAATCCTGTAAATTTGAATTTGAAAACAAAACATTTTCTGTTATTTTATTAATAAATTTATTAACGGGAGTTTTAATTTTAAATATTAGGATTTTTAAAAACCCCCTTAAATTAAAAACAATTTGGCCACACAATCTCGCAGGTGCAAAAATCTCTTCTTCCCGCGAAACCCAAATTTTCCTCCTCCCACCCTTTTTTGCTCCTACTCTCCTAACATTGTAATTGCTTTGTTCTTTGAATTTCTTCATTGATTGTTATTGTCCATCATTCTGCCTCGCGCTAGTGTTGCTGCTGTTGTTAGCGGGCGCGTGTTGAAGCTGCTGTTCCTTGCGAAGCATTCGGATTCAGGTTCGGGTTCAGGTTTGGGTTCCTCTTGCTGCTGCTGTTCGCGTTCATAGTGGCAGCTGTGCTTTTATACAAAAGGTAACAATTTGGTAGCATATACAGATGGGAATTGTTAGGGTTCATATACTCATATTTGAATTTGCATGTGTGATAAATAAAAGAGAGATTTGTTGCCATGGTTATACAGAGCTTTGTTTATTTAGGTTAATGTGTCCTTCATTTAAATGAGTTGCTGCTTGAGTCCCTATTCAATGCTGATTCTTGATTATGTACTCCTTCCGTATTCTGTTTTTACTTTTTTTTTCTAAACTTCATATTAAATCGATAGAAGGAAAACAGAAATAAAACATTTGAATACAGAAGGAACAAAAAAATAATTAATAGACAAGAAAAGTGAATTCACCAAAAAAAAGAATTTGTAATGTGCGTCGACTACAATATTTTCGATGTACAGTATATGTCTGTTCTTAGAGCTTATAGTGCTTTCAATGTTCTTTAAATGTATTTGTTGCCAATGGGGTGTTGTTTTATTAGATCGGAGCACACATGTCCAGCACTTGTTGTATATGATACAAGTGATTTTCAGTAATAACTCATCACTTTCTGATGGAGATCACACATAACCATGTGGGGATAAGGTTATCTTTGAAAAATTGAGAGATTTCATATCATATGTATGTTCTCATACAACTTAGTCACTTGCAAATTGCAAGTGTAATGTTTATTAAATGTTATTTTATGCAAGAATTTTATATTACCAATTGCTTAAACTTTTCCCATGATTTAGTGGTTGCTAATATATCAGTACTTGTTTTGGATGAATCCTATACGGGACACAACCTTTGAATACTTTTTCCCTATTCTTCACTTCTCACAATGATCACTCTCTCTATTTCTACAATTTTTCAATCTCTTTCTCAGTACAAACAAAGATATTGAGTAGATAAAAGCATAAAATAGTTTAGTTAATTTAATTTGGTTATCTAGTTATATCTGTTGTCAGTTCTTTCTGAATGACTTATTGTGGCTGAACAATTTGGATCAGAGTTGGTTATTCCTTCTCATAGAAAACATAAAATATATTCACTACTTTTCTTATCCAACTCACTGTCTTCTCATCACTTCTCAATAATGGTGAAATTTTACTAAATATATATCTAGAATAATAACTTAATTGTGAAAAAGAGGAAGAATGACTCCCACAAAATGTGTTTGCTCAATGCTTCATCTCTTTCTCTCAATTTTTGTTGATACGTATGCTTGCTCATATAACTTCTAGAAGCTTTCTTTCCAATTCAAATCTGTTGCACTACTCTTTTCTTTCCTGTCCGCAACTGCCGTTTTGCCAGTTGTTAAACCACACAATTTATTTCATTTTATTGGTGTCACCATGTTATTTTCTTTTGTGAGAAATCTTAGATTACATTTATTATTTTTTATTATTATTTTAGTTGTTAATTTAATTTTTTTAATTTAACAATATACTCATACTTTTAAATATTAATCACTAATTAATAACAAAGAACAATAAATTTTGATGAATTTGTAATATTCTTTTCTTTTTATTTCTCATATATCAAGATTATATAATCAATTTGACTCTTAAGTCCATGTTACCATGATAAAATGTTATCTATATCTATCTATTATTATACTACTAGTTAGGTTCCAAAAAGAAGACAACATCTTAAGATCTTAATTAAATTCTTGGCTCAGTACTATATATGGTATATTAATAGTTTTGATTGCTACTAGAATACTTCTACTACGTAGGCTTATTTAATAGAAAATTGGAGGACTATGAACTAGTAATACATCAAAAGAAAAGACAAAAAAATGTTAGCATAAGCCTTCAATTGATATTTAGCTATAGGCCTTGATGAGATCAATAATTTTTTAGAACTCTGTGAGTGGAGATTGAAGATAATATCTTAGTAATTTGTTAGATGTTATTGATTTTTTTGAATTTGATATTTAGCTTGTTGAAAGATGAAATGGTATTTAGATACTCTAAGATCATTTGAACTAAAGAATACTTCATACTTGATTAACTTGGACTTTTCTCATTTTTCAATTAAAATCTGCTGAGAAAATTTTAAGCAAATCTAATATGAGAAATTTAAAGTTTTTAATTTTTATAAATAACTTTTTTTTGTTTTTCTCTCCTATACCTAGCATGATGTTCTAGACTGAACGAAATTATTTTTCTTATTCTTGTTATACCAAGAGCTGAATTTTTTCATAATTAACCTGTCAGGTAGAATTCAATGTTGCAAATTTTATTTGTGGGAATTGATTAAGAAAAGTTAAGTGCTAAATTTGTAGATAGAATGAAAAAATCTAGATGATTAAATTGTGAATATAAAAAACAGAAATACTCAGTTTTAACTTATTTTGATAAGTCCATGTAGTGAAACTCTTCTTGAAAGCTCCATAGAATACCTTGCCATCTATATATACGAGTCAGTGCCACAATCACTCACAGTTGTTATTATCAGTGGTATGAATCATATTATCATGTACTACTAATTAATAACAAATCATTAGTTACATGCTTATATTTGTTAAGGTTTAAGCTTATATTTGTTAATTTAAGGTTATGATTAATCCTTTGATTTGTTCATAAAGTTTATCTTTAGCCTAATTTTGTGTGAATATAACATGCTTTTTGAGTTAATTTATCAAATTTTTTGTTGTTAAATGCATCTGCAGCAATACCGAAGTGTAAACGTTTTACTAATCCGCTGAAATCAGCTCCTCAACCCGAAAGGGGTTTTGATCAATCTAATGAGGACATAGTACACAATTCACCTACGGATAACTCACCACCTAATCATGATTCCATAATGCAAGGCAATCCGGATAGTACTAAGGATCACTCACTTCCTAACCAAGGATTCCAAGAACATACTAAGCACTTTGGTGGACGTCAATCTTCTAAATATTGGACAGTGGAGACAATAGGTACGATGCACAATAAATTTATTGTCTCATGCTAAGTTTCTAGATAATTGCTTTCTAAATAAATGCAAATGATGATTATATTTCAATCTTTATATGTTATATTTTTTTATGCAATTTCTTGTATGAAAGTAGAGAAGTGATCGAATGATTTCTGAATATACAGTATGCCAATATGTATAGATCTAATGCTTTTCATTCATATAAGTTTAAATTATATATAGCATTTTTTAGTTTGTGGAAATACACATGTTTTCAATATTTAAAATTGAATCCTTTATAGAAGTAGCTTAATCAATAGTGTTTTGAAATAATCAAGTTTATTCCATTATACTCTTCTGTTTTAAAATAAGTCAAGTTTTAAAAAGGATACTTATTTTAAAATAGAGAAAAAAAAATAAGTATTTGAATTAATAAGTATTTGAGTTGTATACTTATTCGGCAGGTTTAAATAAATTTTTTGAATTAATAAACTTGGTTTATTTTTAAAGTGTTCTTACAACAAAAAAATAAGGAGAGGGCGGATTTCTACAATACAGATGAATTTCGTTTAAAAAAGTATCAAGTCCTTTGTTCTTACATATAATTAATTTTATATACAAAGAGTTTATTTTTAAATTTTTAATTTAGTTCAAAAATTAATTTAGTTTAAATTTTTAAAACTTATATAGGAAATATCTGTCACTAATTTAGTTTATTAATCTCCTATTATTTCTCATAAATTATTTTTTATATGTAAATAAAGGCACAGATGGAACTATTAAGACTAGAAGGCTAAAAGTTAAAGAAATGGATAACCTATCTAGAGATGAGCAAGTTGTTGTAAACTTTGAAGATCAACAAGCTATTGGGGAAAGCCAAGGTTTGCTTGCTGGATATTTAGGGACATTAGCAGTTGATTGTAAGTTATTTTCAATCAATTTCTCAAAGTGGTCAGGACCTCTAGGTATACCTCGATCTAGGTTTGAAGAGTGCTTTAGTAACTTGCTGAAGGTATGTATTATGAATATTTACTTTTATCAAATGCCTATTAAAGTTATACATTAATAATGACATCTTGTTATTTATGTATAATTCTTTTTGATAGCCAAAATTTCATTTCAAAATTTCTGAGGGCATTGCAAAGCGATATTGTAAATTGAGCCTTGCAAAAAAGTGGTCACAACATAGAATTAAGTTGTGGAATGAGTTCTATGATCCATGTATGAGTAGACAAGCAATCATTGATAATGTCCCAGTTGGCATCGACAGAGATCAATGGGCATCCTTCATTCAATATCGGTTTCTACCTTCTACAATGGTAACATGCTTTCTCTTTTAAAATTAATATTAATATGTGATCAATTCTTTAACCTTCATTTTTCTTTTTTAATAGGAGATGTGTAGGAGAAACAAAGAAGTTCGCAAGAAGCAAACAATTCCCCATACTGGTGGCTCAAAACCCATCTCAAGAAAAAGACATGAAATAGTATGAACTATAATTCTTTTTTTTTGTTTTTATTAAATTATGTTATGCTTCTTAACTTTTTTTTATATTTTTTTACATAGTTTTTACAAACTGGGCGAAAAATTAGCCATGGAGAAATGTATATAGAAACTCATAAGAAGAAAGATGGGTCATTTGTGACTGATGAAGCAAGGGATATAGCAGTAAGTTGAATTTATTAGTCTATTTTAGTAAAAAATGTAACTTCAGAATCCGACAAATTTTAATGTTATTTTATTATATTTTCGTTGTTTAAATTTCAATTGTAGGAACAAATTGAACTACTTATGACTCAAAATGAGAAAGTTGAATCTGGACCATCCACAAATGATGCTATTGGCAAAGTGTTTGGGGACGAGCATTCTGGTAGGGTGCGATGCTTGGGAATGGGAGCTACACCTACTAATACTTTTAGAGGTGCCAATCATCCTGGCCAGTTTGCTAATTCTTCAATTTCAATGTCTTCTACCAATTACTCCCAAGCTGATTTTAAACGTTTAGAGTCTAAATTTGATGGGACATTGATGCACTAAAGGCTTATTTCCTTTCTAAAGAAGGAAGAATTCCTGTTGAACTTACTAGTATATTTGACCACGGAGCTCAGGTAAATTGCCTTCTCTTGTGGCATTTATGTTGCACTAATCATGTTGAAAATTATGATGAATCATAATTGTTACATTAATCTAATATTCTAGCATTGTTAGTTTCGTATATTCTAACCTCACACCTCTACTCTTTTCAATTTGTTGTTCATATTTTTGACATTTGAAAAGGTTAATGCTTTTTTTACACTTCGATTTTTTTTTCTTTTGAATTGTTGTTATAGTTCTATAAATGTTGGTAATTTTTAGGTTGACATTTTTGTTTTAATTTATTTTAGGCTAATGATATTGATAATGAAACTATTACACCAACAACAGGAAGAACATCATCATCAGGTGGAAGCAATGAAAATCGTGAAGACATTCTTTAGTGTTATTTTAAAGATAAGATAAGAAACAAACAAAAAGTTAGTTAGTTAGTTGAAACAAATTTTGAAAAGATAAGAAGTTAGGAAGTTAGGAAAGATATTTTGAAAACAAATTTTTGAAAAAGATAAGATGAGAAGATATTTTTGAAAAGATATGATAAAAATTAGTTTTGAAAAAGATTTGATTTTTTTAAAATCACAATTAATGACTTGATTCACAAGATATGATTCTAGAACTTAAAGTTTGAATCTTTCTTAACAAGCAAGTAACAAACTTGAAATTTTTGAATCAAAACATTAATTGATTATTGTTATTTTCGAAAATTATGAGATAAAATTAAGAAAAAGATTTTTGAAAAACATTTTTATAATTTTCGAAAATAACTAAGGAAAATGAAAAAGATTTGATTTTTGAAAAAGATTTTGAAAAAGATAAGGGTTTTAAATTGAAAATTTGATTTGACTCATAAGAAACAACTTGATTTTAAAAATTTTTGAAAAAGTCAACTCAAATTTTCGAATTTGATGAGAGAAAAAGGGAAAGATATTTTTTTGATTTTTGAATTTTTATGATTCAAGAGAAAAAATTAAAAACATCATTTTCATGTTTTTCTCTTTTATTTTTGAATTAAAACAAGGAATGCATGCAAGAACACTATGAATGTCAAGATGAACACCAAGAACACTATGAAGATCATGATGAACATCAAGAACACAATTTTGAAAAATTTTTAATGCAAAGAAAACATGCAAGACACCAAACTTAGAATTCTTTAATGCTTAGACACTAAGAATTCAAGAATGCATATGAAAAACAACATACAACACAAAACAAAAAATCATCAAGATCAAACAAGAATACTCACCAAGAACAACTTGAAGATCATGAAGAACACTATGAATGCATGAAATTTTCGAAAAATGCAAGATGCATATGCAAGTGACACCAAACTTATGATATGACTCAAGACTCAACAAGAACACAAAAATATTTTTGATTTTTATGATTTTCTAACTTTTTTTTTTTGTATTTTTTTCGAAAATTATTATGAAAAAGAAAAATAAGGATTCCAAAATTTTTAATATAAATTCCAGGAATCTTGCCATGTTAGTCTAAAGCTTCAGTCCAGGAATTAGACATGGCTCACCAGCCAGCCAAGCTTTCAATGAAAACTCCGGTCCAAAACACTAGACATGGCCAATGGCCAGCCAAGCTTTAGCATGTAAATCAGGAACAGCAGCAGGTGGATTAACAACAACTAGCTTGCTCTTGATAACAAATTGCTGCCTCAGTCCAAATAAATTTAGACATGGCTTTACAGCCAGCCAGGCTTCGCATGCTTCGTGAAACACTAGAATTCATTCTTAAAAATTCTGAAGAAAAATATATTTTTGAAAACATTTTTTTTTTTGAAATTTTTCAAAAACAAAGGAAAAATTTTTGAAAGATTTTGAAAAATTTTTTGAAAATAAAACAAAAAGAAAATTACCTAATCTGAGCAACAAGATGAACCGTCAGTTGTCCAAACTCGAACAATCCCTGGCAACGGCGCCAAAAACTTGGTATGCGAAATTGCTACTCAGGTTGTGAATTGTTGTTCGAAATTGATTCCCTGGCAATGGCACCAAAAACGGATGCACATAACCATGGTCTAAACATATCTTCACAACTTCGCATAACTAACCAACAAGTGCACTGGGTCGTCCAAGTAATACCTTACGTGAGTAAGGGTCGAATCCCACGGAGATTGTCGGTATGAAGCAAGCTATGGTCACCTTGTAAATCTCAGTCAGGCGGATATCAAATGGTTATGGAGTTTTCGAAAATAATATAATAAAATAGGGATAGAAATACTTATGTAATTCATTGGTGAGAATTTCAGATGAGCGAATAGAGATGCTTCCGTTCCTCTGAACCTCTGCTTTCCTGCTATCTTCATCCAATCAGTCTTACTCCTTTTCCATGGCTGGCTTTATGTGATACATCACCATTGTCAATGGCTACTTTCGGTCTTCTCTCGGGAAAATAATCCAAATGCCCTGTCACGACACGACTAATCGTCTGGAGGCATCACCCTTGTCAATGGCTTCATCTTATCCTCTCAGTGAAAATGATCAACGCACCGTGTCACGGCACGACTATTCATCTGTCGGTTCTCGAACGTGATCTAAGATAGCATACAACTGATCAAAGATACCTAATACAATAGTAAAAGGTCCTATTTATAATAAACTAGCTACTAAGGTTTACAGAAGTAAGTAATTGATGCATAAATCCACTTCCGAGGCCCACTTGGTGTGTGCTTGGGCTGAGCTTTAACTTTCCACGTACAGAGGCCATTTGTGGAGTTGAACGCCAGGTTTTGATCCATTTCTGGCGTTCAACTCTGGTTTTTGATCCCTTTCTGGCGCTGAACTCCAGAATTGGGCAGAGAGCTGGCGTTGAACGCCAGTTTACATCGTCTAAACTTGGGCAAAGTATGGACTATTATACATTGCTGGAAAGCCCTGGATGTCTACTTTCCAACGCAATTGGAAGCGCGCCTTTCGAGTTCTGTAGCTCCAGAAAATCTACTTTGAGTGCAGGGAGGTCAGAATCCAACAGCATCAGCAGTCCTTCTTCAACCTCTGAATCTGATTTTTGCTCAAGTCCCTCAATTTCAGTCAGAAAATACCTGAAATCACAGAAAAACACACAAACTCATAGTAAAGTCCAGAAATGTGAATTTAACATAAAAACTAATGAAAACATCCCTAAAAGTAACTAGATCCTACTAAAAACATACTAAAAACAATGCCAAAAAGCGTATAAATTATCCGCTCATCACACACACATAAGATATAAGGTCCTGGGAATGCCAGAGGCAATCCTAGAACACCAACATTCAGATTATAAAACTTAAGAATTAAAACTAAAACCATAAATAAGGGTGGTTTTCTAAGGATTCCTAAACCGAACCAAATACTTTAACCTAACCCTCCATCATCCTCTTTCCTCCAAAACCTCCATCACCAGTAGAATCACACAGACAAGCAAGCAGACAATAACAAACACAATTAGGATACAAGTAATGCAAGTAGCACGTATACAAGTAAGCATATGAAAGTCACATAGGCAATCCCAATTAGAGCATGAATAAGCAATTCAAACAATATGCTTATGATGCATGCCTGTCCTATGGCTATTGATATCAACTGTCGATTACTTAACCAGCCCGATATGTCCTAGTAGCTAACCGTGGACAGAACACCAAACACGGAGCAAGTGGGACAATGCCTCAACCCTTACATCTTACCCGCATACTCAGAGCAGGGGAGAACCTCACCACTGCCTCTTACCCAGGCGGTGTTATAGTTCTCAACCCAGAGCAAGCGGCAACAGAATTCCACCCTTGCATCTTACCCAGAGCTTCGAACTCTTAACCGGAGCAAGTGGATACACCACTGCATCTTACCCGGTAATCTCGCCTCTTACCAGGAGCAAGCGGATGACACCACTACATCTTACCTGGAGGCATAACACAATCAATTTCAATTTCATTATTATAATTCATTCATAATCCTTCAATTTCATAATCCAATTCAGTTTTCATCATTTTCTCAATTCATTCATAATCATCCTTTACAGCCATGGCATCTCATATACTTCAGTTCTCTGCATTTTTCATACATAATCCATCATTTTTCAACCTTACTTCACCCCTACTAGGCATACTATTAAGATCTAGGGTTAAAAGAATGAAAATAGAGGTTTAGAAGTTCAAAACCATGTTTAAATCACAAAAATATACGTTGCTGAAAACAGGATGTGTGCGTGCGAACACTTGTGCAATTGTACATAGAGGTGTGTGTGCTCCAGAGTGTGCAAACGCTCTTAGCAGTAGGCATGTCCCTGTGTGTGTGTGTGCGCACCATAGTGTGCGTACGCACGTTTTCTGAAAATTACAGGGTGTGCGTGTGCACACAAGTGTGCGTACGCACAAAAGAAAATGTTGCCACTGCTGGGGGCGTGCGCACATCAGTGTGCGTATGCACACAAACCAGAAATTCTGGTTTTGCTGTAACTTAAAAGAAACCAGTTTTTGCACAAGATTTCCAACGTCCATAACTTCCTCTACAAAATTTTGTTTTTTCACAAAGCTTATACCTTTTTAAAGCTTGTAAAACCATCTTTGATTTGAAACAAATTTCACTTCTATCCAAGATTTGAAGCTTGAGTTATGGACCACCGAAGTTTGTTAAAAATCAAGTTTCCATTCAAAACCTCAAACCTCTACTTTCATCAAAAATCAAACTCAATCAACATTCTATGCTTACAAACAACCCACCAACACCTTATCACAGCCACACTACCTCCACCTCCTACCATAATCAACCATACATTAATTTTACATGGTTCTCATACATGGACTTCACAATTTTACCAACAAATCATCACTAATCCATTATCTAATCATTTTCATCATTATCAACATATCAAGCATCATTAATCCATCATTTATCACCCTACTCTCATCATGAACATTAATCATCAATAAATACTCAATCTATATCAACAATCATCATCAAAGGTGCTAGGCAATTATCATACTCATGCATCCATACCTATCCTATGGTCATTTAGCCTAAGTTTTCACAAAACCTTATATATTAAATACGAGAAACCTAAACCATACCTTGGCCGATTTTCTCGTATCACTCAAGACAACCCACAAGGCAAAATTGTAAGCTTCAATCACCAAAATTCAGCAACTAGATCTCACTTCAAGCTTCCAATTAAGCTTCCAACATACCCAATTGCCTCATATCACATATATACATACACCTAACATATTCATCACAAATATATACCCAAAATTCAATACCCAACACATATAAACAAGGAATTAACTAGGGTTAATGATCCTTACCTTGGATGTGACTTTATTAAGTAAAAGCTCACTAATCTCTCAAGTCAATTTGATCCTAAACCATAAAATTAACCAAAATCTCAATACCCCAAAACCTCAACATTTTTGAATTGAAGAAGAGAGAATAAAGGCTAGGAATATAATTTCCTCACCTTGAAAGGTATCGGATTTTGTAGAGCTCGACGCCGCCGACGCGTGGGCGCAAACAGTGCGGCGATCGGAGCTCGGAGCGAAAAGTTATGGAGGATTGAATTGGAACCAAGGGTTTTGGAACATTCCACCTTTCTTCCCTTGTGTTCTTCCTCAGCAGCGTGTTGCATGTGAAATGAGGAAGAGAATGAGCTGATGCTCATTAACCGGTTCGACCGGTTCGTCCCGTTTGGTCCAATCTTAGGCCAAACTCTTTAAAATTAGTGTCAAAATTCTTATTTTAATTAGCTCTATCCTATTTTACTATAAAATTTACATTTTTAGTTTTCTTTATTAAAATTTAATTTATGGGTTAATTATTCGCTAATTTTGCAGGATTTACATCTATTTGTTGTGGTTTTTCGCCAAAAAAGTTACAGCGATTTTACCGTTGGAAGCGGTTATCCGCTAGTAATTATTTGGCATGACGAATTTCACATCAAATACATCGCTAAACTCGACAGTATTTCTTGTAGTGTTCATAAAAAAGATGGCTTGTATATCCATGATGATCCGTGTGTTGGTAGTATAAGTATTGTTTTAAAATTTTCTACTTTTCTTTTTGTATTTATATTGCTAAATTTAAAATCATTATAATAAAAATCTGGTATCACTACAGCAAAACAGGTCACCAGCGGCAGCTTTTTGGTCGGATAGTGGCTGTTCAAACTGCCGTTAGATTTAACTGGCGGCGATTCTCAAAGCACTGACAGGTCAACCGTCAGCATAGTTGCGGCGGCGGTTTAAAAGAACCACTGGAATAACCGCTGCAAGATGCTCTATACGTAGCGGCGGTTTTAATCCGCCACTATTTATATGAAGAATATTGCATAGAT
>NC_029793.2:134500342-134500984 GCF_000816755.2 Arachis ipaensis | reverse complement strand
CAATTTCTAATCGCCGCAAATTGCTGATATAATTTAAAGCTAGTTTCTGTGGCAGTTTGAACTGCTGCAATATCCCCTGCATCATTTTTTTTAATAAATGAATCTATATATAATCTACTACATTATCAAGATCTACAAAATAAGGTATAAAAATCTATCAAAATAATATCAATATTACATTTTAAAATACAATATATTTACATAATCATAAATCCAACAAAGTCATAACCAACACAATAAGTGTTTAAGTAGCATATTTTTTGAGAAATGCTAGGGAGACAGCAAGTTTTATAATTTGTAGTCATCAATTAGTTATCATTAGTATTTTTAATGGTGTAAAATTATATCTAATAGTATAAAATTATTTACTTTTTTTATAGTTAAGTACTGGCCAAATTTTAATAAAATTGCTGGCCCATTGACTTTCTCTTTACATAATATGTAAATTCAAATAACGCAAGACATTGATATATGTATATAAAACATTTCATCCGTAAAAGAAAATGAAAATTGTCGAATAATATTTGAATGAGCTAATAATATACATATACAACATTGATATATCTTTCTAATAATATATTTTTCATTACCATGTAGTTTTCTAAATTTTGAACAAAGAAATATTTAAATTTATTTAATATT
>NC_029793.2:134499932-134500286 GCF_000816755.2 Arachis ipaensis | reverse complement strand
ATTAAATTATATTATATTATTTATGAAATTTAATTATAAATATAAATATATAACTCGTCTTTATTCCAACATGTTGTGTTCCTTTATAGTTGGTCGATTGTTGAATTTTTTTTTTCCATGTATATACCTGATTGATAAAAGCTAAGAAACTATTTAGATAATACAATTACACACACGTCACATATCACACATATCATCACATATGTAGGATAAGATTTTTTTCACCCTTCACGATTGATCGAGACAATTGAAATGAACTGTCTTAATAAAATGTATGTCAGATACAGTATCTATCATGTATGAACACTAATATAAATACATATAAATACATGAATTTAAAATTTTATAAAATAT
>NC_029793.2:134498973-134499840 GCF_000816755.2 Arachis ipaensis | reverse complement strand
TGAGTGTACTTAAGTATATTTAAAAAAAAAAAATACTTTTTATTAAGATATAATTGAACACAAAAATAAATATATCAAATGAATATTGATGAATATTGTTCATACCCTGCCCCAACGATAAGGCCCAGGTACAAATAAAAGGCCTAATCCGAAGGGATGAGCCTCACCTAGCACCGACCTTCCTCCTGCAAAGTCGGTTCTCACCACGACTTACCCTAAAGAATTCGGGACAAGAGTTGGCTGGCAGATAAATACTCGTTTGAATGAGTAACTGCCCCTAGAATCTCTTTAACCACTTCCAGGGGCCATATCTCAACTTCCCTAAGATAAAGGGACGGTTATCACCCTAAAAAAGTGGCACTACTTCAACGGTGGTTATTGGTTCACCACTATAAATACACTGACATCTCTCAAGTATCTCTAAGTCCCAATACTCTCTAGACCTGCTCACACCCTTGCTGACTTAGGCATCGGAGTGTCTTTGCAGGTACCACCCCCATTCGTTCATACACGCAAGTCGGACGGAGGCCCCCAAGACGCAGCCCCGGTCGAAGGCTTCCTTCCTCAGACGATTGAGCCAACCCAGCGAGTCCAGCCCAACAATCTCTGGTTATCCATCGTAACAAATATTATATTCAAAATATATCTGACATACGGATATGACAAATTAAGAAAGTCTTCGTATTTCGTAGTTGGGCATACTATATATCATCAACTTATTTTGTTAGCAAAATATATCGGATATTAACTTTAGTTAAAAACTCTTTCTGGATGTTATATTTTAATTAATGTTAATATAAAGGAAAAAAATTTGAGTAGAAGTTAAAATTTATTTTATTTTTTGAATTCATTAAAAAATTGATAATT
>NC_029793.2:134486913-134498926 GCF_000816755.2 Arachis ipaensis | reverse complement strand
TTTTTATTATTTATTTATATTTATAATATATTTATATTAATTTTAATGATAAAATTATTGTCACATCACTGCAATGATTAACAGACGCGGCTCGAAGAATGTGTGTATTCCTTGGCTTTATATGTGATCAATGGTCTCTAGTTGTCGTTCACTACAAGAAAGTACCAAAATAGCGACCGATTTTAGCGACTGAAAAAATCGGTTGCTAATTGCGACCAATTTAGTGACCGATACAGAATTTTCAGGACCAAATCAATATTGATCGCTAAATTGGTCGCTAAATTACATTCAGCGACTGATATTAGTGACCAATAAATTCGGTCGCTAATTCAGTTATCGGTCACTAAAATCGGTCGCTATTTTTTTATTTAGTGACCGATTTAGCAACCAAAATAGAAATAATATCTTTGGAACTGTTGGTCACAAAAGCGGTAGCTATTTTTTATTTTAGCGACTGATTTTGCGACTGATAGTGAAATAGGGTGGACAACTGTTTGGCCGCTAATTCAGTCGCTAAATTATTGGTCGTTAAATTGGTTGCTAATTGTTAATTTAGCGACTGATTTTAGTGACTAACATAACCGGTCACTAATAGCCACCGAATTAGCGACCGACTAGTTTCATACAATTAGAATATAGACGATTGCTAAAATCGGTCGCTATTTTTTAATTTAGCGACCAAATTAGCAACCAAAACAAAAGAAGAAATGTCCTTGAAACTCTTGGTCACAAAATCGGTCACTATTTTTTAATTTAGCGACCGATTTTGCAACCGATTTATAGGTAATTAGAATAATGTGGTTGGTTACTAATTCAGTCGTTAAGATTATAGTCACTAAATCGGTCGCTAATTTTTAAATTAGCGACCGATTTTATAAATTAATCAGTCAAAGAAGTGGTCGCTAAGTTAAAAAAAAAGATATTATCTAAATTACCCAACCTAACCCTAAGCCACCCACACCATTCTCGTCTCCTCCAATCTTCTGCGCGCATTAACGTCTCCTCCAACCTAACCGTTGGTGTCATCTTCTCCGGTCGTCTTCTTCATTTGCATTGAGGCCAGCTCACGGAGCAAGAAGCAAATCAGATCTGTTTCAAAGAGGTAAATAAAAATGCTCTTTCTCTCAAATCAGATCTGTTTTTAGGTTTTGTTTTGTTCTCTGTTTTTTATTTCTTCGTTTTCTGATCTGATCCTACAACCCTTCCAAGAGAAAGAAATTGAGTGCTCCACACACACCCGGTCCTATCATACGAACCTCTCTCTCTCTCTCTCTCTCTCTAAAATACCATCGTAAAGGTCTTCCGATTAGATTTCCGGGCACGGATCGTGGAACCTTCTCGAAGCTTCTTCCCTCTTACTGTTCCAATTTTGCAAAGGTAATCACTTTCTTCTAATTCCTTTAGCTCAGTTATTTTATTTTGGCACTGGCGAACTTATAGGAATTTTTGTTCTATAATCAGCTTGATATGCAGTTTTATTTTTTTTTTTTGGGCAAAACACCTAATTAAGCTAAGGGGAGCAAAATAATACACAATTCAGCCAAACTAGAAACTAGTTCATGAATCAACCAATGAGCATTTATATGTAGTTCGAATTAGCTTGTTTCGAACTTAGTTTACATGTAATTCAAATCACCTTGATTCGAACTACACACAGACGCACACACCCACTAATTCGAATCAGCCTGATTTGAATTACACATAGACTAATTCAAATCAGGGTGATTCGAACTACACCCAAGCACGAGTCCCTAAGTAATTCAAATCTGGCTGATTCGAATTACACAATATTTGGCACTAGTAGTAATTCGAATTGGGCTGTTTCGAATTACACTTGGTTCGCCTATAAAAGGAGTTCGAACCACCTTTATTCGAATCACTTTTCCAAACTCATACCCCACTAAATCCCAGAAAAAACGACCAAGATTCACTCCGACAAAGGCTCGAGCAGGATACTGAGGCGATGGGGAATGATCCGGAAAGACTATATCGTTTGGATGGAGTTGCTCATATAGCTGGGGTCATCAATGACGAGGTTAGTAGTTAAAGTTTTTTTTAGTGGTTTGTTTTAGTGGTTTTAGAGGTGGCTTTGTAAGTGGTTTTGCATGTGGTTTACTATAGTGGTTTATGTTAGTGATTTATGTTAGTGGTTTAGAATGTGGTTTTGTAAGTGGTTTTGTAAGTGGTTTTGCATGTGGTTTATTGTAGTGGTTTATGTTAGTGATTTATGTTAGTTATTTTGTAAGTGATTTTCCATGTGGTCAATTGTAGTGGTTTATGTTAGTGATTTATGTTAGTGATTTTGCAAGTGGTTATGTAAGTGGTTTTGCATGTGGTTTATTTTAGTGGTTTATGTTAGTGGATTATGTTAGTGATTTTACAAGCGGTTTTGTTAGTGGTTTTGCATGTGGTTTATGCAAGTGGTTTTGCATGTGATCTACTTTAGTGGTTTTGTTGGTGGTTTATGTTACTGGTTTAGTTAGTGGTTTCGGAAGTGGTTTATGTTAGTGGTTTATTTTGGTGGATTTGTTAGTGGTTTTTTTAATGGTTTTGCATGTAGTCTTTGTTAGTGGTTTATGTTAGTTTTTTCTGTTAGTGGTTTCTTTTAGTGGATTATGTTGTTAGTGGTTTTCGTCCGTGGTTTTGTAAGTGGTTTTAATTATGTGGTCCATCATATGCGCAGCCCCAGCGATACATCTCGAGCATGCGGCGGCAGCAGGGCATGCGACTCAACGAGAGGTATGTTCCATACTTGCAGATGGCTGGATTATACCATCTTGCGAGACTGAACGATAGATGGTTCAGATTGGATGAGCCCCTTGTCAGTGCTTTTATCGAGAGGTGGCGTCCGGAGACGCACACATTCCACATGCCGTTCGGGGAGTGCACAATCACACTACAGGACGTGGCGTACCAGTTGGGGTTGCCAGTTGATGGCCGTTATGTCAGTGGTTGCTTGACGGATTTCCAGCTATACATCCTGGGTGGCCGTCCAGCATGGGTGTGGTTCCAAGAGTTGCTTGGGGTGTTACTTCCTGCAAACCAAATTCAGAAGTTTGCAGTGAACTGCACCTGGTTCCAGGAGACCTTCGGAGAGTGCCACCAGGGAGCCGACGAGGAGACAGTGAGGCGCTATGCTCGTGCCTATATCATGATGCTGTTGGGCACTCAGCTGTTTGCCAACAAGTTCGGCAACCGTATACACATCAGATGGCTACCCTACGTGGCTAGGCTTGAGGAGACGGGTGGCTACAGCTGGGCCTCAGCAGCACTAGCGTGGTTGTACCGGTGCATGTACCGAGTGGCCAACAAACATGTGGTGAAGTTAGCTGGTCCGTTGCAGTTACTTCAATCTTGGATCTTTTGGCGCTTTCCTGGGTTTAGACCTGTTGGGTATGATACGTTCAGCTGGCCCTTGGTCTCGAGGTACTGTTGTCGGACTTTTCTCTTTCCAGTTAAATTATTTTGTTCCATGTCCGCCTATAATGTTATACTATTGTATCACACTTCTCTTTCGTTAAAACACCATTGTGAGTTGCAGGTGGTCAGGTCACAACCCTTCTGCTAGCGAGAAGGGACCTCGAGTGTAGATGTGGAGGCTGCGGATAGACCTGTTACAGGCCACTGTGAGTAAACTAACCGCTTATGTTTAGTTAACTAACGTTTCATAATTCGCTTCACGAGGTAGCCTAACATTCTTGACGTGTTTTTGCAATTTATTTGGATGCCATATAGCTCTCCCGACGTACTTCAGGTTGTCCATCCGGAGGTGTTGGAGCCTCGTCATACGGCGTTATGGCGGTGTGTGACTTCATTGATATATTTCGCCGTCATAGAGTGGCATCAGGTTGACCG
Organism: Arachis ipaensis; assembly: GCF_000816755.2. Lineage (NCBI taxonomy): Eukaryota > Viridiplantae > Streptophyta > Magnoliopsida > Fabales > Fabaceae > Arachis > Arachis ipaensis. The sequence goes on along the minus strand of NC_029793.2, from coordinate 134,495,071 downwards.
GGTGCTACTGTAGTTTGGCAGAGTACAGTCCTGCCCCCAGCACGCCCTAAACATCGACTTCTTGATGTCGAAGGATGGCAGAGGCGGAGATCATTGGTTCCCATACAGTTTTCAGTTCTGGCATCTGCATTGGGAGAGCCGTGCGGACCACATTTTCCGGTTTGATGTTGTCGCAGACCCAGGTCCCTCACATGACTTCTTGGATTGGTGGCGTCAGCATGGTAAGAGGTTCTTGTCACCAGAGATGTTCCTTGGGGATTCGAGAGACGTGCCTATTCCTATTGAGGCGATGCAGAGGGGTGCCAGACGAGTTCCTGAGATGGACCGTGTCGACGACGTTCCGGATAGGCGTCGGATTGAGCGGAGAGCTCGCGTCGGGACACGACAGAGCCAACGTGAGTGGAGGTGGCTCGACCAGGCTATGGAGGAGGGTGACGTGGCCAGTAGGGGTGGAGGCAGGCGACGAGGTCGTGGAGGACGACGCAGGGCACGTGCTGCTGTGGACGATCACAGGGATCATGGTGATGATGACGACCATGGTGACCAGCACGGTGGAGGCCATGCTGGTGTAGGGGGTGTTAGTCCTCCCCATGGCAGTCATGGTGGAGAGTGGTACGGGTCCGGTGTGGGAGACGGTTCGGCCCAGGGTGATGGTGGACTTGGATTAGGGCCACTCGGGGATTACTTTGTTGGTGTCCCCGCTGATGACCACACACTTCATGAGAGTCAGCCATGGGTTAGTCTGGGGATGCTATTTTCAGACTTGCTGGCCAGTGATGGTCTTGATGTGGACTTCGGCGGTTCACACTTCCTTAATGAGATCAGTGCCATTATGCAGGAGGATGATGCGGCACGTCGTCGGGGTCAGCTGACGGGGACACAGGCACCCTTAGACGTTGATCTGAACGAGCCTCCTTCCGTGCCTGTTCATGACTATTTTGCATTGGGTGGTACCCCTCCTTCCGCCTCACATTCTTTTGCTGGACCGTCTAGGGCACCCGTCCGTGGAGAGTCAGTTCCTTCAGGGTCTTCCTCACGTCCCTTGCCAGTCCAGCCTAGGCCACCTCCACAGGCAGACCCGGATGATGACGACGATGACATTGAGGATGAGGAGCCACTCGTCCGGAAGAGGCCAGAGGACACCGGTTCCCCGTCGTTGCTTCACCAGTTCGCATCTATTTAGATGACCTCATTCTGTTGTATGAGTTATGTTTATGATCAGTGTTGTATGTTAGCTTGCTTTGTTTATTTAAGTTATGTATGTATGTGATTCTAGTTGTATTTTGTTATTTATGTTACGTACCTTATTGAGTTATCATGTATCAGTTACTCTGAAAATTGGTGTACCTTCTTTATTTAGGTGAGTTAGATATTTTGCTTATCGTGTAGCAGTTACTGTCAAGATTGCATTATTTCCTTATTTATTTTCTTTAATTTGATATTTCACTTCAGAAGCGGTACACATTGGTTAACTAATAACCCACGCGAAGTACATGACAGTAAGTTAAACAAAGTTTTTCACCTAACAACTTCAAGTAACAAATCTTAAAACAGCGAATTCTAAATACAAAAGAGATTCATACGTAATAATAAAGCTAACAATATCACCTACTCATCTCCCCCCTCCATGTGACTTGGTCCTCCGACCTGTGGGCAACTCCGACGTGTGTGTCCTGGTTGCTGACAGAGCCCACATCTCTTCAGCCTGTTCGGATCCGCCTCGTCCATAGTAGTCCGTACCCTGGTAGACCTGGGACGTCCTTTGCTAGCACGCCTCTTGTTGGGGTCTGGTATCACTGTCGGCCCATCGTACGGTGGCCAGAAACCCTCGAGAATGGGAGGTGTGAACCCCATCCGGTACACACTGAATACGGAGCTAAGACGATACACCTGGTGGACATATGGCTGCCAAGTTAGCCGTGAATAGGCACAACATGCTAGGGCGTGAGGACATGGGAAATGAAGTGCCTGAAAGTATCCACAGTCACATGTCTGGGCCCCGAGTGACACCCTGTAGCTACCGAGTGAGAACAAACCGGTAGGAGTCGTCTCCGAAACGGTGAACTCCGAGTTATCTCTGTCGTACAAAGTCACCGTGAAGCACCTCGCCGTCTTCAAGTTGGCCTCTACACACTTCACCAGATGTTGACTGAATTGTTGTTTGGTTCCCAGCTGGGCCTCAGCCTCTCTCCCCTTGCGAACGAATAGTTCGGCCAACCTCCCATAAGTTTCCTTCACCAGCGAGCACACAGGGAGATTCCTGACCCCTTCAGGATTGAATTAACACACTTGGAGATATTTGTCGTCATGTGACCAAATCTCCGACCCTCATCCCGATGCTGTATCCACAATGAATACTCAATCCGGTTCGCCCACTCACACATGGCAGGGTCTTCAGACCGCAGAATATCAAACCATTAATTGAACTCCACCTCAGTCTTAGCATAGGCTGCATTCACAAGATTCCTCCTAGCGTCCTTGCCCTTTAAGGTCAGGGCGAAATTTGCTGCGACATGTCGAATACAGAATGCACGGTAAGCAGCAGGAGGTAGCCATCCTCCGTCCAGAGTCTCAAGGGCAGCCTTGATGCCGTGATGCCTGTTTGATATTACCAACAGACCCGGCTGCGGGGTCACGTGCTGACAGGTGGGAGAGAAAGAAGGACCAGAACTTGGCATTCTCACCCTCAACCAGTGCAAATGCAACAGGCAGAATGTTGGAGTTCCCGTCCTGTGCAATCGTGACAAGCAACGTTCCCCCATACTTGCCATACAGATGGGTGCCGTCAATACTGACCAAGGGCTTGCAATGACGGAATGCCTCAATACATGGTGGAAACGTCCAGAACAGTCGGTGAAAATAAGCTTGCGACTTGTCCACTGACCCCCAACACGAACAAGGCTCGTCCTAAGGACTGCAACAGTATCAGGCATTGTCAGCTGAACTCCTAACACCCACCTAGGGAGCTCATTGTACGACTCATCCCAATCACCATAGATGTGGGCAACGGCCTTCTGCTTCGCCAACCAAACCCTCCTGTACATCGACCTGAACCCAAAGTGTGCTGCCGTTGCATTCAGGAGCACCTTGATGGTCACGGATGCATCATCCCTAACCATTGGCATGATGAATGTCGAGATCACATGATAATCCAAACTCCTGTGGTCGCTGGAGATGGACGTCGCAAGACACGTATGTGGTCTGTTGTACCGTTTGACCTCCCAAATGCCCTTGCGCTGCCGGAGACTAAGCCTAATCAACCATGTGCACCCATTCCCAAACTCAGAACACTTCCCAACATACCGGCGATAGTCAGACTCCACCACCTTGTACTGTACCCCGCGTAGGATCCTGTACGTCTTTACACTTAACACAACCTTATTTTTATCTTGAAACTGCTGACCAATGTGAAACTCTGTCAGACCTGCACACCCTTCGGCATCTCTAGCACCAAATCCAGCAGGCTCCCCAGGAACCCCCTCCTGCCTCATGGCATCCAAGTCCAAAGATGAAAAGTGTGGAGGGTACTGCTGTGTGCTAGAGCTAGAACCACCTCCCGCCCCAGCTGGCTCACTCGCTCCAGTATCATCGCCACTGTCATCGGCAATGATATCCGGCTCCACATCATCATCGTCTGGATCATCCAACAATGCATCTCCCAGACCAGCCGGTGCAGCACACTGTAAAGAGGTCAGCACAGTATCCCCTATTCCAACCTCGCCCCCTCCACTACAATTGAGATCAGCAACGAACGAAGGGGAAGCAACAAGCTCGACCAGAGGTTCAAACACAGGGACGAAGGAAGATGCACCAACAGGTCTGGAACTAGAACCGGCTACCGTGCCTACAGTGGGGGTATTCCGGTTCAAACCCCCCGAGCTGGATACCACGTCAACCAACTTCGCCAACAGTTCAGGTGTCCTAACTTCGGAAAACTGCCGACGACAATGAAACATGACCTGCAAGTCATCATCACTCCTGATCGTGAAACAATCATACTTCACGGTTTCCTGCAGCACCGAGATTGGAATGCGATAGAAAAACTTCTTAACCCGTTTCACGCCTTCCAGACCAAGTTTTTGTAGTACAGAATTAACCAGGTCATCATAGCTCGTCATAGGCCTCATAAAAATACTGAGAGGATCCTTATCGGTGAACTTCACACCGGATCGTGTTTTTCTTTTAATTGATCCTCTTTGGTGAACCAACACTACAAAACTCTCCTCACTAGCTATTTTTCCACTCTAATGTGATCAATTCACGTTCAGACCATATTTATACACGTCTGGTCCTATATAATTCGAACCAGCCTAATTCGAACTATACATTGTGTAATTCAAATTAGTCAGTTTCGAATTACTTGGGATTGCGTGCTGGGGAGTAATTCGAATCACCCTGATTCGAATTACTGTTTGAGTGTAATTCGAATTAGGCCCCTTCGAATTAGTGTGTGTTTGGGTTTGTATATAGTTCGAATCGAGTTGATTCGAATTATATGTACATGGAGTTCGAATTGAGCTGCTTTGAACTACATAGAAACCTGCCTTAGTTGATTCATGAACCACATTTTCGTTTGGCGGATTTGTGTAATATTTCCCTCTCCTTAGCTTAGTTATGTGGTTTGTCCCTTTTTTTCTTGAAAGAAAGATTATATGTAATGTAATGTGAGGCAGTAAAAATTAAAATTCATTATTAATTGGTTATTTTTGAAACATTGAAGGATGTGTGTGAAGTGTAAACTATGTTACAGTACACTAAGGGAATTTTTCTCTTGTTGCAGGAGTTGTTTTGATTTCAGGTAGATTAGACTTTCTAATAAAAAAATGTACAGTACATTAAGATTATCTTGTTATTTATCTCACTTACAGATAATGAAATCTCATTTAATTGCAAGGATTTAAGAAAATTATCTTGTTATTTATCTCGGGTTCTTAGAGATCCAAGTGTCTCAAAAGATGTTTTGAAATCTCGGGCAAAAGCATTAAAGAAGTTAGGAACCATCTTTCAAGTAAGTTCCCCCCCAGTCTATGCAAATATGATTTTCACTTATGCATGGATCAAAGACTTCGTTAAGCACTTCTTACATTTTGTTTATATCTGATTAAGAATGCTCCATCATACTTCTCAGGGTGCTAAATCTGCTTATACTAGGGAGAACAACCTGCGACATGAATGTGAGAAACCATTATCAACATCATCATTCTCCATCACGATAATTTTGTTAAATTTATTTGATGTGGTTGTGAATGAATTAACTGATGCCTACGCTATCTCTGAGTTTGGATTGGATTTCAATATTGTATATTCACCAAACTTTGTTTACATGCTATCAGAAGCACCACTCTTCGCTGGAGGAGCAGTGGTTCTGGATTCTCCTTCAGATTGGAAGACAGAGCTGAAAAAAGGAAGGAGGTTATTACTGCAACCTTGCATCTTATCTTATTGATTATGTTATAGTCATTGTGATATATTGATCCTTTGTTTCCCTCAGTTCTTCTCAAAATTGGAAGGGAAAATTCAGGAAAAGGAAGCTGAAAATACTAATTTCCAAGAGAAATCAAAGGTGTATATGGCATGGGTTTATGGCTTAAATGCACCAAGTTAAACTTGATGCAACATGCACTATGGTAATCCAATTGAGTAGATTTAGGTCAATCTATTATGCACCGGATTTGAGCCATTGGGATTACCTTAGTGCATGATGTACCGAGTTTAAAGTGATGCATCATAGCATTCTCCCTAGCGCGAACAAAATGGATTCTATTCCTTGTTTTGATCTTAGTTTTCTAAATTATTTTCTTCATTTTGTCTTGTGGATTTTGTGCAGGAACCTCCTCCAGAGGTTGAACTCAAGAAGGTAACTTATCTCTCACAATGCCTTCTAAAGAATGTATTTGATATTTGAAGCTAAAAATATATGCTAAACTCAACTACTAACTAGAAATTTTGTATTTTTTACTTTGCTATATGTTATTTATTGCTTGGTTCTTTAAGTGTTACATTAAGAATATTTTCCCTTGTAGGTGTAGATTGTGTACAAATAAGGACACTAGTGCCTTTATTCCTTTATCTTGCATTACGTTTTTTCCTTCATTGTCCTTATAAATCTCCGATAAATAAATTCCTCTCCTTTTACAAGCCTTGCTATATATCTAATCTGTTGCAGGAAAATCTTTAACATTGGCTGACTGACTCAAAAGCTCGAGACCAGTTTGTGATTCGTGCTGGCTAAGATACTAAGGTGTTGTGGAATGATGCAAGACATTTGAAGCCTGATCCAGTTTATAAGCGTGCAGTCAGTAGTTTTCGGGACCTTTACTTCATTAATATGATAATATGATGTCGTAGTCAAAGTTTTTGCATGATTCATCGCTTCTTTAGATTATCTTTGCTTTTGAGATTGTCTACCGTTTAATGTATCTTTCATGTGCAGTTCTGGACTGAAAGTTTTGTGCAATGGTCTCCAATGGGTACATACCTGGCAACCATACATAGGCAAGGAGCAGCAGTTTGGGGAGGTTCCACAACATTCAATCGTCTCATGCGATATGCTCATCCCCAAGTCAATTTTGGTCCTTATCCATGCAATATTGTTATATGAGCTATGTTCTTGTTACTTAAGCAATGAAGGTACCAACTGCAGGTTAAACTTATTGATTTTTCACTTGGTGAGAAGTTTTTGGTAACCTATAGTAGGCATGAGCCAAGCAATCCTCGATATGCAAATGTAAGATTTCCTTGTTGTAGTATCTATTTTATTCTTACAGAGGGTTGTGATAAATATATTCGATGTGAGAACTGGAAAAGTCATGAGAGATTTTAAGGGAAATGCTGATGATTTTGCTATTGGAGGTATTGGAGGTGTTGCAGGAGTGTCATGGCCCATTTTTAGGTAATTATTTGTTTTCCTGCCTTGGCTTGTGACGGTGATAGTAGTAATAATTACTATTGTTATCATTAACTTATTGGAATGATAATATTTCTTTTAGATGGGGTGGAGGAAAGGACAAGTACTTTGCAAGACTTGGAAAAAATATAATCTCTGTGTACGAGACAGATACATTCTCTCTTGTTGACAAGAAATCCTTAAAGGTTGAAAGTGTAATGTATTTTAGCTGGTCACCAACTGATCCCATCCTTGCACTTTTTGTTCCTGAATTGGGTGGTGGGAACCGGCCAGCTAGAGTAAGTTCATTTTCTGGTCACTTGCTGGTCGATTCATAATACTTGCTGGATTGAAAAGCCTAAATGGACAGCTTGAATTTTATACTGTGGATGAACTTGAAACCATGGCAAATGCTAGTTAGTTAATAGATTTAAATGATGAAGATGGTGAACCTATGTCTGAAGAGTGATTATTTCATTGTAGTTGTGATGTTAGTTAGTTAATAGATTTTAACTGATGTAATTAGTAATTTGAGAGTGTTGTTTACTTATTGGTGTTGTCTATGATATTAAATTGATGAGTTATTTTGGTTATTGTTTAAGTGTGTTATGTTATTTTGGTTATTGTTTAAGTGTTGTTTGCTTTTGTGTTAAGGTGTAGGTTTTGTGTTAATGATTTTTCAATATTTGATGGCTGAAATTAAAATTTTAGTAAAAATGATAATTGAAAAATTAGGATCAGCCATGAAAATTTGGTCACTAAAATGCTTGGTTGCTAATTAGGCGACCGATTTAGCGACTGAAATGTTGGTTACTAAAATACAGGTCCACATTTAGTGACCGAATTAGAAACTTAAACATTGATCACAAATTAGCGACTGATTTAGCGACCGAAATAACGTTTGCGAATCGGAGACCGAAACACTGGTCCCAAATTAGCGACCGATTTACTTAGAGACCGATTTATTTTGTTAGCGACCGATACTCTTTGGTAAGGGTTTGGTAGCCTTGTTAACAAATCAGTCGCTAAAATCGGTCGCTAACGTTTAGCGACCAAAGTTGTCGCTATTTTCTGATTAGCGACCATGGTTTTAGCAACCACCCAAATTGATCGCTAATCCGGGTAATTTCTTGTAGTGGTTTCTCTTTTTAAAATTCATTTCTATTAGAAAATATATATAATGTGAGATTTTATTATTTTATAAACATATTTAAAATTAATTAAATCATAATAAAAATTAAATTTTATTATATGTTTTTTACGTGTATATTA
>NC_029793.2:134466851-134486842 GCF_000816755.2 Arachis ipaensis | reverse complement strand
GAAATATGTTATTTTTATTTTAAATATTTTATTTTATTTTAATATTTTGATTGAAGTTAAATTTTTTCTTCAAAAATAATATATCTTTTCCGTTCTATCGTGTTTTATGTTGTACCGGTAGCAATCGCAATTATGGTATTTGCAGCAATGCTTGTATAGTGATTTGACAATTAAAGTAATAGAAGAATAAAAAAGAAAAATAATACAAAAAATATATACGCTTTTGAATTTTAATATGGAGGCATAGTTGGTGCTAGACGCTGATATGGAGAAGAGGGGTGCTTGACATTGGGGTGGTGTCAGGGAAAATAGAATTCGAACTGTGCGACTGGAAAGACGCAACTCGGACCGTGCGAGTTCCTGCTGCCAAAGCGGACCGTCCGATTTGTTGCTATCCCCATCCACGTATCGTTGGTCAGGTGCTCCCCAGAGACGGTGCCCATTTAGCACAACCAACCCCCTCTATTGAATGCGTACCCAAGGATTTCACTTTCCCTTTCTTCTCCCGCCAGCTTCGAAGCCTTCATCTTCTTCCTCCCTCAACCATTTCTGCTTCATCTGTTTGAACTAAAAAAAACTCAAATGTCAAAGAAATCAAAACCTAGAAATGTTGATCCTCCGGAACTTCACATTGTAAAAATTACTTTAAATTATTTTTTTTATATACATGCAAAAACAGAACCTAACAAAAATAATATAAAAAATATTTATTATATAAATAAATAAATACAATAAAAAATATAAAAGAGAGTACTATAAATTTTATAATGTTAAACAAAAAAAATATTCTATAATTTTTCTAATATTACCCGTACTCTTTAATTTAGTATTATTTTGGACTATAAATTTTCATTATTTATGGCTCTATTGTTATTTATTGTTACGATGGGTAACCGGAGATTATTGGGTTGGATCAGTTTGGCTGGCCCAATCGTTTGAATGAGGAAGTATCCAAGCGGATTGATGATCCAAGGCCCCCGTCCGACTTCGGTATGAGAAAATAGGGGGTGGTACCTGCAAAGACACTCCGATGCCAAAGTCAGCAAAGGGAGCAAAACAGGTCTAGCGAGTATTGGGTCTGAGTGATACCTGAAAAGTGTCAGTGTATTTATAGTGGTGAACCCATAACCACCGTTGGAGTAGTTCCGCCATTTAAGGTGGATAACCGTCCCTTTATCTTAGGGAAGTTGAGATATGGCTCTTGGAAGTGGGTAGAGAGATTTTAGGGGCAGTTACTCATTTGAATGAGTGCTTATCTGCCAGCTAATCCTTGTTCCCGACTTCTTTAGGGCAAGTTGATGGTATTTTTTTGTGGAAAAACGAATTTTCCAAAACACCTAAAACTAACCGGCAAGTGTATCGGGTCGTATCAAGTAGTAAAACTCACTTAGAGTGAGGTCGATCCCACGAGGATTGATGGATCAAGCAACTTTAGTGGGTGATTAGTTTAGTCAAGCTAAATTGAGTGATTCGAGTGACAATTGAAGCAACAGAAAGTAAATGACAAGAGAAATTGAAGTTGCAGAAAATAAATTGCATTGAAACTTAAGGAGCAAGAAATGTAAATTGCAAGAATCTTAAATGACAAGAAATGTAAATTGCATAAAATGTAAAGGGCTGGGTGCTGGAAGCAATGCAAACAGAGAAGCAAAATTTCAGTGAATAAGAACTTAGAGCAATTGCAAGAGTTGTAAATTGCAGGAAATGTAAATTGGAAGCAATGCAACAGAAAGTAAAACTACTTGAAGAATGAAAACAGAAAGACTATGCTTAATTTGCAGCAATTTAAAAGAAGGTTGAAGATCTCAGGAGTGGAAGAGACTAGAAAACAAGTCTAGATCTCAAATCCTTCCTTGATCCAACAAGAAAACAATATTGCAGAAGAAAAAGAAGATGAAAGCAATAAAGGAAACTCAGATTTTATGCAGAAGAGGAACAAAGAGATTTCAGATCAAGTGAAATAGAATTCCTTCAATTCTTGATCCAAAATTTAAAACAGAAATGAAAACTAAGAGAGAGCTCTCAAATTCTAATGCTCCTCAGTGGAGCCAGCCTCCTCCTCTCTCTAATGGAGCTCCTCTTTTGAAAATGAGAGTGATGCCTTTATATAGGCTTTTTACAAAATGAAAATAAAATGAAATTGAAATGAAAAACAAATTAAATGAAAATCCTAATTCTAGCTTGTTCTTGTGCCTTTGAGTGATGATGTGGGCTTTGCCTGCTTTGGATTTGAAGAGAGATGGGTTTGGTTGGCTTTGATTCAATTTGGTGAAGAATTGAATTTAAATGGAATTTTGGTTGAGTTTTGGCCCAAGTGCATCTCCCAGGGGACGGCTCAGTTGGAAAACCAAACTGAGCATTCCAATTCCTTGCTTGTCCAATTTTTTGCGTACGTCCCAGCCTTGGCCGTGTCCCATTGTGCGCACAAGGCTTGCTTGGTGCCTTTGGTCCGTGTCAAAATGTGGGGAAAAGGGGGGAAGTAGTGCTCAGTTGGGAAAACCAACTGAGCTCCCCTTGTGGCGCCTTGCTTTTGTCTTCAAGGTCCCAAGTTCAACTCTTGGTGGAAGAAGTTTTGTGAGCCTTTTCCTTGAATTTTCTTGAGTGGAAGCCCGATAAAGCTAAGTTGGAAAAGTGAACTGAGCACTATTTTGCTCTTGCCTTGCTTTCCTTGTGTCTCCCCCTTCGAGCCTTGGTGAAGCTACTTTGGTTTATTTTTGCTTGTTTTTGGTCCTTAAAGATTCCTTTCACTTGTGCCTCAATTTCATGCCAAATATAGACTATTATACATCGTTGGAAAGCTCTGAATGTCAGCTTTCCAACGCAACTGGAAGCACATCAATTGGACATCTGTAGCTCAAGTTATGGCCCTTTGAAGAAGGCATGGTCATGCTGTAAACGCCCAACTTTTAACTTAGCGAAAATTCTTGCCTCCAAGCTAAGTTTCTTGTACGGCAAAGCTCAGTTCACTAATAGCTTTGAGTGCTGGTTGTGATTTTTCTTGATTTGGTCATGGGCCACGCTTTTAAAAGCGTGGCCTAAGGCTTCAAAGTGTGCTCCAACTTCAAAGTGTGCCCCAAAGTTCTTTTTTTCTCCTTTTTAGCTTATTTTGTGCTTCTTTTTCTTCTTATTTCCTACCAAATTTATAAAATTAAAAGATCAAGGAAATATACCATTTAAGCATAAAAAAATGCAATATTTAAGCACTAATTATCAATTTCTTGTATGAAAAAGCATAGAAAAAGATGACATGATGACATGTCATCACAAGTCGTGGTAAGAACCGACTTCATAGAGAGAAGGTCGGTGTAGCGCGAGGCTCAATCCTTCGGATTGGGCCTTTCATCTGGACCTGGGCCTTATCATTGGGCCAGGGTATGAACAGTGCCCCTACTCAAGTCCAATTTCTTTTAAGACTTGGATTCGAGTGTTCTACTCGGGGACGTAGCCGACTTGTGAGGGAACCGACGTGATTGTTCGGAACCGACGTGACTTTCGTGACTTTTTGGTTTTCACAGTTACGTCTAATCAAATGTCGCGTCCGTTAGAGGTTTGAGTAGGTATTAATTACCTTGGTAATGGTGCACCCATTAATGACCGCTTTCCGTTTTTACCATTATGCCCCTAACGTATCTATAAATACTTTCCCTCTCTTTCGTTGTTTCGTTTCTGCGACTTTCCAAATTTTCTTCTCATCCGTTCGTGAAGCATTTTTGCTTGAAGGCTTTCATTTTCCTCTACCTTTTTCCAGGCAAAGGTTGGTTCTTTCTCCCCTTATCTTTTACTAAGTGCTTCTGTTTGCATGCTTTTTATTATTTAGAGGGAGGGAAGGTGACATCGTAGGTTTCTGTTTAATTTCATGCCCCCTTAGGAACTCTCGTTTTTGATTCTTTCCCCTTTTTCCTTTGTAGGTTTTCATCATACCTTAGGAAAGAATGTCTTCTGTAGAAGTTCTTGCTCAATGGGTCGATGTCACGGTCTTAAGAGAGGAACCTTTGGCCGATACCGAATTTATCACCAACCTTCGCACTCATCACCGAATTTGTACTTCTGAGGAGGATGAGCCGAAGTATGAATTGGTGGTCCCGGGTCCGGAAGACCGGGTTTGTTTCGGGAGGGCTTCTGAAGTAGCCCCTCATTTCTTTTACATGTATGAGAGTATGATCACCCGTCTGGGCGTTTTTCTCCCTTTTTCTGATTTTGAGGTTGCCATCTTACGTCACTGCCGAGTTGCTCCTACCCAGCTTCACCCCAACTCTTGGGGCTTTCTGAAAATCTACCAGTTTATCGGCCATGCTTTAGTCTTTTCGACTTCCTTGCGGATTTTCTTTTATCTTTTCCACATGACCAAGCCCTTCAGTGGGCAAAATAACAAGCAACAATGGGTGTCTTTCCGAGCTATACAAGGTCGGAGAGTTTTCACCCTTTTTTGATGAATCCTTTCAGGACTTCAAAAATTATTTTTTCAAAGTTCAAGGTGTAGAGGGTCACCACCCCTTTTTCCTGGATGAGAATTCTTCTCCTCGCTTTCCTCTATACTGGTTGGAGGCCTCCCCCTGTGAGAAATATAGTTTGGATGATCTGGATGAAGTGGAGGCAGCCATTGTGGGGTTCCTCCGAGAAGTGTGGGGGAGGGCCCCATATCTGGATACCAAAAAATTTCTCTAGGGGTCGCCGACCTTTGTCCAGGCACAACTAGGTAGCTTTTATTTTCCTGCTTTGTTTCCGACTTGCGATATGTTTTTACCGACTTGTCTGACTTTTTGGCTACTAATTGTTTGTTACAGAGATGGCGAAGAAGAACTCCAGTGAGTCTTACCAGAGAGTCCAGGAGGCCAAGGCGAGGTCCCGTGCCAGGACCGGCGGCGCCAGGGTAGCTGGTCCTCCTCTTCCTCCTCCTCCTCCCCCTTCTTCCCGAAGTTTGGGGACTCCTTCTCAACCCATCATCATTTCCTCCTCGGCTTCTTCTTAGCCGCCCCCTCCTCCCCGATCTTCTCCTGAGCCAGAGAAGAAGAAGCACAAGACTTTAGAGTCTAGCTCTTCTTTTGAAGGTGAGGCTAAGGTGGATGCTCCTGCATTTATCCGGAAATACATCTATCCCCATAATCATATAGGTATGGATGAGGTTTCTATCCGGAACCACCTCACTATTCTCGCTCAGGAGAATGTCAGGGCGGCGGCGGTGTGCACCAAGTTTCTTGATATTTTTGAGAAGACTCCTCTTAGCTCTCTGTGTTCAACTTCAAGGGTTGAAGAGTTGGAGGAAAGGCTTCTCATATATCAGAAACATGAGAAGGAGTTGAAGAAGGAGGTCGCTGAGTTGAAGGAGGAGAGGGATGTCCTTCGGGAGAAGGAGAGCAAGTTACAAGCCCAATGCAATATGGAGGAGGGCTTGAGGAAGAAGGCCCATGAGAGTTATTCGAGTTTGTTCGAGGACCTTGTGGCGGTGAGGAAGGACTTGTTGAATTCTCGGACTGCTTATGCCGAGTTGGAGGACTCTATTGCTGAGGGAGCCGAGGAGGCCTGGAGGATTTTTAAGGAGCAGGTCAGAGTCCTTGCTCCCGACCTTGATCTCACTCCTTTGGATCCTGACAAGATTGTCATTGATGGTGCCATAGTTTATCCTCCTCCCTCCCCTAAGCCTGTCACCGATTCCGATCTGAAGACTTGGGCCAGAGGATAATTGAGTCCCCTCCTCGTTCAAAGGATGCTCCGAGTTCCTCAAGGCCTTATGGGACCTCCTCTCCGTCTCCTATGGATACTTCTCTCCCTGGTACTGATGGCGCTCTGACTACTCTTCCTGGCTCTGGTGGTGATCCGACTACTCTTCCTGGCTCTGGTGGTGATAATCTCTAAAAAATTTGTTGGCTATATGGGGGCCCGGCCTGTGGGCCCCCTCTTTTTTAAACTCTTTTATGTTTATTGTGGTGATTTGGTTGACATTTCTCTTGGCCTTTTGAGGCCGTAAACAAAATATTTATAAATACCCTTTTTTGGATAAGGGTTTAAGTCACCTTTTGTGTGCATGCTTTTCTGTTTTTGATACTTTAGGGAATTTCTTCGACCTTTTTGAAAACCTTTTTTCTTTGGCTTGTCTGTCCTCTTGAGCTTTTCGCTTTTAGGACAGTCTTTTTGCTTTTTGATAGGTTTTTCGATCTCTTTTTCACTATTCCTTATACTCAACTTTGTGACTTATTGAGTTTTTATGACTTAGTTTATTTTTGCGATGCGTTTTCCTTTCTACTCGGCTTTTCACCCCGACTTATGAGTCGGTATGTTTCCGAGTCTCTTACCATCAACTTTATAACCTCTTTACACCGACTTGTACCTCATTCTTTTATCCTGACGACCATCTAGGTCAGTTCATGGGATTTTCACGCTTTGTCGAGCTTAAGTCGGCACGTTTCGTAGAAAGAAAATAAACGAAAAGGAATTTATAAGAGATATTGTAAAAGATCTTTATTTATTTGGGAAGGCACTTTACTGCTACTAAGGGTTTTTAATAGTCTATTCCCCCTTAGCCTCTACTATGATGCCTCATTAAAAACCCTTCTTCAGAAAAAATCCTTTGATTTTTGGGAAAAAATAGTGAAGTTGGGAAAAGAGTACATCAGTGAGTAGAGTTCGCTTTTAACTATAGTACCTTTTCATATTACAAGCATGCCACGATCTTGGTAACTCGGTGCCGCTTAGGTCGATCACCTTATAATAGCCTTTTCCTAAGACTTCGCTAACTTTGTAGGGTCCTTTCCAATTGGCAGCGAGCTTTCCTTCCCCCGATTTGTTGACTCCAATGTCGTTTCTGATCAAGATCAAGTCGTTTGGGGTGAAACTCCTTCGAATGACTTTTTTGTTATATCTGGTAGTCATCCTTTGTTTCAATGCTGCTTCTCTTATCTGGGCTTGTTCTCGGATTTCGGGAGCAACTCGAGCTCCTCTTTGTGCCCCTGTATGTTCCCGATTTCATCATGGAGGATCACCCTTGGGCTTAGCTCATTGATTTCCACTGGTATCATAGCTTCTACGCCATAGACAAGTCGGAAGGGTGTTTCCCCAGTGGCAGATTGTGGCATCGTCCGATAAGCCCATAGCACTTGTGGGAGCTCTTCTGTCCAGGCTCCCTTTGCTTCTTGTAATCTTTTCTTTAGCCCTGCCAGTATGACTTTGTTGGCTGCCTCGGCTTGTCCATTGGCTTGTGGATGTTCCACCGAGGTGAACTGGTGTTTGATTTTCATACTGGCTACTAGGCTTCTGAAGGTAGAGTCAGTGAACTGTGTTCCGTTGTCTGTAGTAATGGAATAAGGTATTCCATACCTTGTGATGATATTTTTGTAGAGAAACCTCCTACTTCTTTGGGCTGTGATGGTGGCCAATGGTTCTGCTTCTATCCACTTTGTGAAATAATCTATTCCCACGATCAAGTATTTGACTTGTCCTGGCGCCTGGGGAAAAGGACCTAACAAATCCATTCCCCATTTTGCGAAAGGCCATGGAGAAGTTATACTAATGAACTCCTCGGGGGGAGCCACGTGGAAATTTGCATGCATTTGGCAAGGTTGGCATTTTTTCACAAATTCTGTGGCATCTTTCTGCAAGGTCGGCCAGTAGAATCCAGCTCGAATTACTTTTCTGGCTAGCGACCTGGCTCCGAGATGGTTTTCGCAGATCCCGTTGTGGACCTCCTCTAGCACTTCAGTGGTCCTTGAGGTCGGTACGCACCTCAACAATGGCATTGATATTCCTCTTTTATAAAGGATATTTTTCACCATAGTGTAATATTGTGCTTCCCTCCGGACTTTCTTAGCCTCTTTTTCCTCCTTGGGGAGGATGTCGAATTTTAGGTATTCGACCAAAGGATTCATCCATCCGAGGTTTAGCCCGGATACCCAAGGACATCTTGTTTGCCCTCTGCTTTCTCTATAGAGGGCTCTTGGAGAGTTTTCTGGATCAGGCTTCTATTATTCCCTCCTGGCTTAGTACTTGCTAACTTGGAGAGGGCGTCTGCTCTGCTATTGAGATCCCGAGTTATATGCTTAACCTCAGTTTCAGCAAAGTGCCCGAGGTACTCCAGAGTTTTTTCCAGGTATCTCTTCATGTTTGGATCTTTGGCCTGATACTCTCCATTTATCTGGGAGGTCACCACTTGAGAGTCACTGTATATCATCACTTTCGTTGCCCCGACCTCTTCTGCCAGTTTCAATCCTGCAATCAGGGCTTCATATTCTGCCTGATTATTTGAAGCTGGGAATTCAAATTTGAGGGATACCTAATGTAGCGGAAAACGATCCGACACAAAACTCACCGGCAAGTGCACCAGGTCGCATCAAGTAATAATAACTCACGGGAGTGAGGTCGATCCCACAGGGATTGAAGGATTGAGCAATTTTAGTTTAGTGGTTGATTTAGTCAAGCGAATCAAGATTTGGTTGAGAGATTTGTGATTTGCAGAATTTAAATTGCATAGAAAGTAAAGGGAATGGGTAAATTGCATGAAATTAAAGAGAACTGAAATTTAAAGTGTTGAATCTTAAAGAACAAGAAATTAAATGGCAGAAACTTAGAACGCAAGAAATGTAAATTGCAGTATCTTAAAGTGCAAAAAATGTAAATGGCTTGAATTGTAAAGGGAATTGGGAATTGGATTTGCAGAAAATAAACAAGGAAAAGTAAAATTGCAACAAGCAGAAAAGTAAAAGATGGCTTGGATTGAACCGGATCTAAAAACAGAAATGTAAATGAGCTTGAAAAGTAGTAAACAGAGAATGGGAAATGGGAAATCCAGATCTAGAAAACCAAGTCTAGATCTCAATGCCTTCCTAGATCCCCCCATCCTTGCTGCTACCAACGTTTGAGCCAAAGTTTGGGGTCAAACTTTTGCTCAAACGTTGGCTCCCCCTTGCACACTAATGGCGCCAACGTTTGCCAAAAAGTTTGAGGCAAACGTTGGCGCAAACTTTTGCTCTCCAGGGTGTGTTGTTCATGTCGCCAACGTTTGCCAAAAAGTTTGAGGCAAACGTTGGCGCAAACTTTTGCTCTCCAGGGTGTTGATTTGTGATGCCAAAAGTTTGCCAAAAAGTTTGAGGCAAACTTTTGCTCAAGCTTTTTGCCCAAAAGTTTGCACAAAAGTTTGAGGCAAACTTTTGGTCCAGCTTTTTGCTCCCTGGTTCATTTTCACTTATTCCAAAAGTTTGAGCTAAAGTTTGAGGCAAACTTTTGCTCAAACTTTTTGTCCTCTCTTCCTCCTAGCCATTCCTCTTTGCTTCAACCTTTCTCCAAGCTTTCTTCACCTATCATTAATCAACCAAACACATCAAAGCTATGCTCAAAATCATGAGATATTCATTCTTTCATAATATGTGACAATTATAGCGTAAAACCTCATGAAATTGCATTAATTCATCTATGGTTGATTCAATCAAAGGAAGCATGAAAATCTACCCAATTGGCTTGCTTATGGCTCAAGAAAGTGCATAATTCAAATGAAAACATAAGAAAAAGGCTAGTGAAAATAGGCTAAGATGACTTGTCATCACAAACCACCACTTACTTTTATTGTACTTCTATCTAACAGAGAACTATCTCACTTCACATTCAAACATTTCTTTTATTGAATTAAAAATGCAGGGGACAAAGCATGCTTTTTGTTAAGTGAAAGTAAACACACAAGCACACACTTAGACTAGCTTACTTATTTTAAGAGTGATTCTACTTGTACTAGATGAACACTTTAGCAAGACACAAGTCAAAGCATTTTTCAACAGCAAGAGTTAAGTGTAGTTTTTAAATGAGATTTTGGTGGAACACCAAACTTAGAATCCTTCATTCTCCCTTAAATTGTTTTGGTGTGCAACACCAAACTTAGATCCTTGCAATACAGACAAACCTACTCAACCTTTTTATTGAAACAGCTATGAAAAGAAAACTACCTCAGGTTGGGTTGCCTCCCAACAAGCGCTTCTTTATTGTCACTAGCTTGACATCTCTTTCTTTGATCATGGAGGCTGAAAAGCATAGTGCCTCAGCTTTTCTCCTCTTACTGTGAACTTCCTTCCGGTCTCCTTTTTGATGATCTCTAGGTGTTCAAGTGAAAGGACCCGGTTCACAGTGTAGTATTCAGATGATTGTGGGGACACCTTCATTGGTTGGGTGTTTAACACTACTTTATCCCCTGGTGAAAAGCCTTCAGTAGGGATCTTCTTGTTTCTCCACCCTCTTGGCCTCTTCTTCTTTTCTTTCTCAAAAGATACTCCCTGCTTTGGTGGTTCCTTATCTGAGATGTTGAATTTCTCATATGGAGGTTTTGGATCTAGTTCCTCCTTGATTTCTTTGGTCTGTTGCACCATCTCTACTTCTTTCAAGCATGGATTTGGAAGTCTTGAAGCTAACTCATTGACTACCTCCTTCAAACTTTGATCTCTGGCCTTATCCTCCGTACACTCTTCTTCTTGAGTGGGCTCATATGGGATTTTAAAAACATGGAATGCTAGGTGCTCATCATGCACTCTCAGCAACAATTCCCCTTTTTCAACATCTATCAGTGCTCTACCCGTAGCAAGAAAAGGCCTCCCTAGAATGATGGGGGTGTTAGGGTCCTCCTCCATATCCAAAATGACAAAATCAGCTGGGAGAAGGAATTTTCCCACTTTTACCAGTACATTCTCTACAACTCCAACTACTTGCTAGATGGATTTATCAGCCATTTGAAGGAGTATTCGTGTGGATTTCAGCTCACAAATTCGAAGCTTCCTCATTAGAGACAAAGGCATCAAGTTTATGCTTGCACCAAGGTCACAGAATGACTTTTCAATTGTTATGTCTCCTATGGTGCAAGGTATATAAAAACTCCCAGGATCATCTTTCTTCTTTGGTAACTCTCTTTGGAGAATAGCACTACATTCCATTGTCATCTCAACAATTTGTCCTTCTTTTAAGGACTTTTTCTTTGTCAGCACTTCCTTCATAAATTTGGCATACACTGGCATCTGTTCAAGTGCTTCTAAGAAAGGAATATTGATGCTGAGGGTCTTGAATATGTCCAAGAACTTTGAGTATTGCTTATCCTCATTCTCTTTTTTGAACCTCTGAGGGTATGGAAGTTTGGGGATATGTGGCTTCACCCCTTCCTTCTTCTCTTGTAGTTGTGTTTCAAGGATGTCCTTATCTCTCTTTGAGCTTTTTGCATTCTTGATTTCTTGATCTTCTTCACTTCTCTCTTCTGTCTCTTTTTGTGGAACTTCTCTGTTGTGTTCTTCCTGATTGATGGCCTTCTTCTCACTTTCCACTATAATTGCTTTGCACTCCTCCCACTTTGTAGCTTTTTCTTTGTCCCTTGAATGGTCTTGAGTGGCACTAGGGGATACATTTGATTGCTTCTCATCCATCTCTACAATTCGTTTAGCCATTTGTTCCATATGCCTCTCAAGATTTTTACTTGTTATGGCTTGATCCTTCCGTGCTACTTCCTGATCTTGTCTTGCCATCTCTTGATTTTTTATGAGTTTCTCCACCATTATCTCTAGATTAGAGATTCTTTGGGAGTCTGGATTTAGTTGTGGTTGTGTAAAGTGAGATGGTTGTTGCTGGAAGTTGTTTGAACTATTTGTGGGGTTGTTTTGTGGGTGAAATATGGATGTGGAAGGTGGATGATGGTTGTTTTGGTTAGTGACTGAATTATTGGGTGGATAATAGCTGGGATTTGGGTGGTCATTTTGGGGTTTTCTATATGGATTGTGGGTTATGTTTTGCTGGTTGTTGTTCTGGTTGCTTCTTGAATTGTTTTGGTTTGAATTCCTTTTCCATGGTTGTTGGTTTTGAGTGTGGTTATCTCCCCATCTGAGATTTGGATGGTTCTTCCAGGATGGATTGTAGGTGTCACCATAAACCTCATTTTGGCCTGAACCTTGGTTGTGCACATATTGAGGTTGTTCCTGCTGCTGATCTTCTTGGTTTTCTTTATTTTGCCCCCATGTGGTTGATGGTTGGCTATTGTTAACTGCTGCAACTTGGAGGCTATCAATCCTCTTGGCCATTTGCTCAAATTGTTGTTGAATTTGCTGCTGCATCATTTTGTTTTGAGCTAGGATTGAGTCCACTCCTTCCAACTCCATCACTCCTTTCCTTTGTGATGGTTGGCGTTGCCTTTGGTGAGCAAAGAAATATTGGTTGTTTGCCACCATATCAATGAGATTTTGGGCCTCCTTTGCAGTTTTCATGAGTTGCAAAGAGCCTCCAGCTGAGTGATCCAGAGCCTCTTGTGATTTCAATGTCAGTCCTTTATAGAAGTTTTGGAGTTTATCCCATTCATTAAACATCTCAGGAGGGCACTTCCTGATTAGAGCTTTATATCGTTCCCATGGCTCATACAAGGGTTCAGCATCCATTTGTGTGAATGTTTGTACTTCAGTCTTCAATCTAATAACTTTTTGAGGTGGGTAAAACTTGGCAAGGAACTTGGTTACTAGATCATCCCAGTTGTTGATGCTGTCTCTTGGGAAGGATTCTAACCATTGAGTGGCTTTGTCTTTGAGAGAAAATGGAAATAACAGCAATTTGTAACTGTCAGGATGCACACCATTGGTCTTCACTGTGTTGCATATCCTCAGGAAGGTGGATAGGTACTGGTTTGGATCTTCCAAGGGGCCTCCTCCATAGGAACAGTTGTTCTGCACCAAGGTGATGAGTTGGGGCTTCAATTCAAAGTTATTTGCATCGACATTTGGGGTAAGGATGCTACTCCCACAATGCCTTGGATTAGCAAGTGTATATGAAGCCAAGACTCTCCTCTGGGGTTGACCATTGTTGTTGGCCATTCTCACTGGTGGATTTGTTGGATTTGTTGAGTGTTCCTCCAATTCATGATATTCTTCATCTGATTCTTCCTCTCCAGCAACATTTTTTTCTCTTGCTTCTCTTCTTAGCCTTCGGAGGATTCTTTCGTCAGTTTCGTGAAAGGTAAGGATCTCTCTTCTTGTATCTGACATACAAGCAAAACACAAGAAACATACAAAAACCAGTGACACTTCAATCTATTGCTAGAATGAAGTTTGAGTTAGCTTAAGCAAAAATTCAAACAGTTAGTGGGTTAGTCCAAAGTTAGAGAAACGGAAAATAAAAATGCTAGATCTAGATCTCCACTTCACTTAATCATTGTCAATCAATTTCAATCCCCGGCAACGGCGCCAAAAACTTGATGTAGCAGAAAACGATCTGACACAAAACTCACCGGCAAGTGCACCGGGTCGCATCAAGTAATAATAACTCACGGGAGTGAGGTCGATCCCACAGGGATTGAAGGATTGAGAAATTTTATTTTAGTGGTTGATGTAAAAGCTTGAGTAAAAGTTTGAGGCAAACTTTTACTCAAACTTTTCATATCAGCCACCCCATCCTTGCTGCTACCAACGTTTGAGCCAAAGTTTGGGGTCAAACTTTTGCTCAAACGTTGGCTCCCCCTTGCACACTCATGGCGCCAACGTTTGCCAAAACGTTTGAGGCAAACGTTGGCGCAAACTTTTGCTCTCCAGGGTGTGTTGTTCATGTCGCCAACGTTTGCCAAAAAGTTTGAGGTAAACGTTGGCGCAAAATTTTGCTCTCCAGGGTGTTGATTTGTGATGCCAAAAGTTTGCCAAAAAGTTTGAGGCAAACTTTTGCTCAAGCTTTTTGCCCAAAAGTTTGCACAAAAGTTTGAGGCAAACTTTTGGTCTAGCTTTTTGCTCCCTGGTTCATTTTCACTTATTCCAAAAGTTTGAGCTAAAGTTTGAGGCAAACTTTTGCTCAAACTTTTTGTCCTCTCTTCCTCCTAGCCATTCCTCTTTGCTTCAACCTTTCTCCAAGCTTTCTTCACCTATCATTAATCAACCAAACACATCAAAGCTATGCTCAAAATCATGAGATATTCATTCTTTTATAATATGTGACAATTATAGCATAAAACCTCATGAAATTGCATTAATTCATCTATGGTTGATTCAATCAAAGGAAGCATGAAAATCTACCCAATTGGCTTGCTTATGGCTCAAGAAAGTGCATAATTCAAATGAAAACATAAGAAAAAGGCTAGTGAAAATAGGCTAAGATGACTTGTCATCAATACCTCTATTTGAGTTCCCCTTTCATCCACCAGTATTATGCCTGCGCCGCTTGCTGCCTTGTTTGAGGATCCATCTACATAGAGTTCCCATGTAGTTGGCTTTTCCTCTTGGTCTCCTGCGTACTCTGCTATGAAGTCGGTGAGGCATTGGGCTTTGATTGCTGTCCAGGTTTCATACTTCAAGTCGAACTCGGAGAGCTCTATTGCCCATTGAACCATTCTCCCTGCAACATCCGTCTTCTGAAGGATTTGCTTCATGGGTTGGTTCGTTCGGACTCTTATTGTATATGCTTGGAAGTAGGGCCGTAGCCTTCGTGAAGCTATTACCAAGGAGTAGGCAATCTTCTCTAGTTTGTGATACCTTAGCTCGGGACCCTGGAGAACTTTACTGATGAAATAAACTGGATGTTGTCCGACCTCGTCCTCCTTTATCAGGGCTGATGCGACAGCTTTGTCTGATACGGACAAATATAGGACGAGATCTTCCCCGACTAGAGGTCGGGTTAGGATTGGTGGTTGGCTCAAGAACTTTTTGAACTCCTGGAACGCTCCTTCGCATTCTGGAGTCCATTCGAACTGGCGTCCCTTTCTTAATAAAGAAAACAGTGGAAGGGATTTGAGTGCTGATCCTGCCAAGAACCTGGAGAGGGCTGCAAGTCGGCCATTTAATTGTTGAACCTCTCTTAAGCAAGTTGGGCTCTTCATTTCCAGGATAGCTTTACACTTATCGGGATTTGCTTCAATCCCTCTCTTTGTTAGCATAAAACTTAGGAATTTTCCAGCCTCTACCGCGAAGGTACACTTTGCGTGATTTAGCCTCATCCCATGTAACCTTAGGGTGTCGAAGACTTGCGAGAGGTCTGACAAAAGGTCGACTTCTTCCCTGGTTTTTACTAGCATGTCGTCGACGTAGACTTCCATTAAGGTCCCCATGTGAGAAGCTAACACCTTATTCATCAGCCTTTGATATGTGGCCCCTGCATTTTTTAATCCAAATGGCATGACCACGTAGCAAAAATTGGCTCTGGGCGTGATGAATGATGTTTTCTCCTGGTCCGACTTATACATCGGGATTTGGTTATATCCCGAGTAGGCATCCATGAACGACAAGTACCGATATCTCGAGCTAGAGTCTACTAGGGTATCAATACTTGGGAGTGGATAAAGGTCCTTGGGACATGCCTTATTTAAGTCAGTGTAGTCGACACACATTCTCCATTTACCATTTTGCTTCTTGACTAGCACTACATTTGCTAGCCATGTTGGATATTTGACTTCTCTGATGAAGCCGGCTTCTAGGAGTGCCTGTACTTGCTCTTCCACCGCTAGAGCTCGTTCCGGGCCGAGCTTGCGCCTCCTCTGTTGTACAGGTCGCGACCCCGGATATACCGAGAGCTTGTGGGACATGAGCTCGGAGTCTATCCCAGGCATGTCAGAAGCTTTCCAGGCAAAGAGGTCAGAATTGTCTCTTAGGAGCTTAGTCAACCCTTGCTTTAGGGTTTCCCCCAGGTTGGCTCCTATGTTGGTATTCCTCCCTTCCTCTTGGCCGACCTGTATTTCCTCAGTTTTTCCTTCTGGCTGTGGTCGTAGCTCTTCTTTGGCCCTTGCACCACCGAGCTTTATGGTGTGAACCTTTTTGCCTTTCCCCTCAGGTTTAGGCTTTCATTGTAGCATTTTCTCGCCAACTTCTGGTCTCCCCGCACCGTTGCTATTCTCGCAGGTGTCGGAAATTTCATGCAGAGATGGGGGGTAGACACCACCGCTCCGAGTCGATTTAGGGTAGCTCTGCCGATTAGGGCATTATATGCTGACCCTACATCGATGACTATAAAGTCTATGCTCAGAGTTTTGGATTTTTCCCCCTTTCCGAAGGTAGTGTGGAGGGGTAGAAATCCCAGTGGTTTTATTGGCGTGTCGCCTAGCCCGTACAAGGTGTCGGGGTAGGCTCTTAACTCCTTTTCATCCAACCCTAGTTTGTCAAACGCAGGCTTGAAAAGGATGTCTGCCGAACTTCCTTGATCTACTAGGGTTCTGTGGAGATGGGCATTGGCTAGGATCATGGTTATCACCACTGGATCGTCGTGTCCAGGGACTACTCCTTGCCCATCTTCCTTTGTAAATGAGATGGTAGGGAGGTCGGATGATTCGTTTCCGACTTGGTAGACTCGCTTGAGGTGTCTTTTGCGAGCGGACTTGGTGAGTCCCCCTCCCGCATCCGCCTGAGATCATATGTATATGTCTCTCTGGAGTCTGCGGTGGTGGCTCTCTTCTATCTGTGTCATCTCGCTTTCTCTTCCCATTATTGTCCGACCTTTCTATGAGATATCTGTCAAGTCGGCCTTCTCTGGCCAACTTTTCTATCACATTTTTAAGGTCGTAACAATCGTTTGTTGAGTGACCATATATTTTATGATACTCGCAGTAGTCGCTGCGACTCCCCTCTTTTTTATTTTTAATGGGCCTGGGAGGTGGCAGCCTTTCAGTATTGCAAATCTCTCTGTATACGTCCACTATGAAAACCTTTAGAGGAGTATAAGAGTGATATTTCCTGGGTCTGTCGAGACCGAGATCTTCTTTCTTCTTGGGCTCCCTCTCCCTCTCTTTTATCGAGGGAAGGTGCCCAGGTCACCAACTTGACTCTCTCAGTCTGGCATTTTCCTCCATGTTGATGTATTTTTCAGCTCGTTCCTGTATATCACTTAAGGAGGTGGGGTGTCTTTTTGATATGGACTGTGAGAAGGGACCCTCTCTAAGTCCATTGACCAGCCCCATGATAACTGCCTCGGTGGGCAGGTCTTGAATCTCTAAGCATGCCTTGTTGAACCTTTCCATATAATCTCGTAGAGGTTCTCCGACCTCCTGCTTTATTCCCAGGAGGCTCGGTGCATGCTTTACTTTATCTTTCTGAATGGAGAACCTCATTAGAAACTTCCTTGAGAGGTCTTCGAAGTTGGTGACCGACCTTGAAGGGAGGCTATCGAACCACTTCATCGCTGCTTTCGATAAGGTGGTCGGGAAAGCTTTGCAGCGCGTTGCGTCAGAAGCATCAGCCAGATACATCCGACTTTTAAAGTTGCTTAAGTGATGCTTCGGATCTGTGGTTCCGTCATAGAGGTCCATATCGGGGCTTTTAAAGTTTCTTGGAACTTTTGCCCTCATTATGTCCTCACTAAAAGGGTCCTCCCCTCCTGGGGGCAACTCTTCTTGATCGTCACGGGAGTTCTGACCTTTGAGGGAGGATTCTAACTTTAAGAGTTTTTTCTCTAACTCTTTTCGTCAATCCATCTCCTCTCTTAGGTGCTTTTCTATCTCTCTTTGTCGCTCCCGTTCCTGTTCCAGCTGTTCCAAGCGACATTGGTGGACATGGACTAGCCCCATTAGTTCAGTTGCGTGGGGTGGTCCATCCTTTTCTGATTCGCGCCCCTCTGAGGAATTTGTCTTCGGATTTTTAAATCCGGAGGTTCCTTCCCTGTGTTGGTCGTTGGTTTCCTGGTGGAGGGTTAGGTCTGCGTCATTGTTTCCGGTATCCAGGTTCTCTTGTTTGGAATTCGACGCCACATGACCATCTTCAGGGGATACATCCGCCATTACTGGCTGATCTCTCAGGTCCCCGGCAACGGTGCCAATGTTACGATGGGTAACCGGAGATTATTGGGTTGGATCAGTTTGGCTGGCCCAATCGTCTGAATGAGGAAGTATCCAAGCGGATTGATGATCCAAGGCCCCCATCCGACTTCGATATGAGAAAATGGGGGGTGGTACCTGCAAAGACACTCCGATACCAAAGTCAGCAAAGGGAGCAAAACAGGTCTAGCGAGTATTAGGTCTGAGTGATACCTGAAAAGTGTCAGTGTATTTATAGTGGTGAACCCATAACCACAGTTGGAGTAGTTCCGCCATTTAAGGTGGATAACCGTCCCTTTATCTTAGGGAAGTTGAGATATGGCTCCTGGAAGTGGGTAGAGAGATTTTAGGGGCAGTTACTCATTTGAATGAGTGCTTATCTGCCAGCTAATCCTTGTTCCCGACTTCTTTAAGGCAAGTCGTGGTAAGAACCGACTTCATAGAGAGAAGGTCGGTGTAGCGCGAGGCTCAATCCTTCGGACTGGGCCTTTCATCTGGACCTGGGCCTTATCATTGGGCCAGGGTATGAACACTTATAATTAATTTTTTATTTATTTTGTCATTTTTTATAGGATCATAGTTTATATTATACAAAATTTTGATAATAAACATAGTATATAATAATTACAATTACAAATTTTACAAAGTAAAAATAAAAAATAAAATAAATTAATATAAAACAAAGATAGAGTACATCAAAGAATAATACACTTTCAAAATGACTGTATCATCCATTCCTATCACTCACTAAAACAAAAACAAAAACTTTACCAGCAACTATTTTTTTCTAACCCAACAATACAGACCCCACACCCTGAGAAAGAAGAAGAGAAGTCGAAGAAGATGAACAAACTTGGATCTGGTCGGCTATCTATGGTTCGGAAACTTCACAACTATATATATATACACACAACTCGGACCATGCGACTACTAGAACCTACTTCCCCAACGAACAAAACGGACCATCTGATTTGTTCCATGAGAAATCGCAGGTCCGATTTCCATGATGTGAGTTTCATCTCCTCCAAGCAAAACAGACGATTTGCATATAAATTTTTGGAAACAAAGAACTCGGAAGGTCCAATTTTTCCACACCAACTCTGATAAAAAAGCTGTCCCACATAACGGTGTAGAACCCCATCTTCCATAATCCTGCAAAACACCTACACCCTCTCCATAACCAAAAAAATCAGCCAAATATATAGTACTCTTGAAAAAATATGTTTTAATTTTAATTTAATATATAACGAAAATGACATGAAATAAAATATTTGAAATAAAAAAAATTTCACATGTTAAAAAAATAATTATAATTTAGTTCAAATATTAATGGTTAAAAATTATGTACTTTATCCATAATTAAAGTAACTTATATTTATATGAACTAAGAACATATTTAAAATTAATCTATTTATATTAGAAGAAGGGTGAAGTACTTTTCAACAGATTGCGTATTGATATCTCAATAAGTACGGGCATAAATTAGTATATAGAAAGCAAAGGATATGCAGAAAATAGAAATGAAATATCAAAGGAAAATACAAAGATTCGATTCTCTTTGTAATGTATCCGAGATTTTTTTTTACTATTCATATTATTTTATAGTTTTTTTTATTATTGAATAAATTATCATTTGTACCCATAAAACATATAGATACTGACAAATGTACCATATAAGAATAAAACGACAATTATAACCACAGAAGATAGCTTCCGTATGCCAAGAGTACCTGGACGTTGGTTACACAATTAGTCCGTTAGGGTATTTTTGGCACACGGAAGCTATCTTTCGTGGTACAATTGTCGTTTTATTCTTATATGGATATATTTGTCAGTGTTTGTATCTTTCATGGATACAAATAGTAATTTATTCTTTTACTATTTTAAAAAACGATTTTATAACCGTTACAATAATTTATTATTAAACAATAATTACCCAGAACAAGAAAAACGGAGAGTCCAAATTCCACGTTTCATATTTCAAATTCCATCAGCTGCAAATCGGATCATGCAATTTGTGAAGCAAAATTTCATCACCAAAGAACTCACATGGTCCGAGTTGTGTACTCTTAGTTTTTTCAATTTTTTTAACACAAATTGAACCCTCCGATTTGTGTACTCTGAATTTTTTTCAACTTTTTAAACACAAATCGAAGGGTCCAATTTGTGTACTCCCACAATTTTAAAAAATACCAAAAATTACCATGTTAAAGTATATTACTCATTTTGCTTCCATATCAAAAATTTTTAGCCTTGTTCTGGCACCATTTAATTTCATGCG
>NC_029793.2:134465738-134466587 GCF_000816755.2 Arachis ipaensis | reverse complement strand
ATCTTTTATTAAAAATTATTTTTTGCTGCTTTCCTTTTTAAGTTGTTTATTGCTTCAATTTGAGAAGATTGTGAGTTTTGGTTTAAGCTGTGATTGAAGTTTCTTTCATTTGGTGTAATTGTGTTGTTGATGTATTTTAAATGTTCCTTTGATATTTTTCTCGAATGATCAGTCAGTGTTTAGTGCTTGGCTTTAGTTGATGGGCTTTACTCCCTGTTTGTATTTGATAATAAATTTTAAATGAGAAAATTCCACTCTCCTCTCTTGTGAGATGTTAAAATGACACTTTCCTTTCTTTTATTTATAAAATGTACATTCTCCTTCTTTATAATTTTTAAAAAACCTCCTCTTTAATCTATTTTAAATTTTTTGTGTTAACTAATGTTAACTTTATCTATTTTTCAAAAAAAAAAATTATTTTTTACAAAAATATCCTTTAGCAAAAATTTTATTTTTTTATCATTAAATTTTACTTACCAAAATATCATTTAATAATTTTTTTTATTGATTAAATTGTATTTTTATCAAAATACTTTTAAAAAAATTAATAATTAAATTATTTTTTTTTAAGATACCTACCCTTCAATAATTTTTTAATTATTAAATTGTAATTTTACCAAAATTTTTGTTAACAATTATTTTTATATTTTACTATTAATTTTTTATATCAATATATATTATTTTAACATTAAATAAAAAAATCTTACCACTGTTAATATGTATAACAATTAATATATTGATATTGAAAAATAATTTTACTAAAATTTTTATTTAATGTTAAAATAATATATATAGATATAAAAAAATTAATAGTAAAATATAAAAAAATTATTAACAAAAATTTTGATA
>NC_029793.2:134462442-134463794 GCF_000816755.2 Arachis ipaensis | reverse complement strand
TATATAAATTTTAACATTAAATAAAAATTTTTAGTAAGATTATTTTTCAATATCAATATATATTAATTGTTATACATATTAACAGTGGTAAGATTTTTTATTTAATGTTAAAATAATATATATTGATATCAAAAAATTAATAGTAAATATAAAAATAATTGTTAACAAAAATTTTAGTAAAATCACAATTTAATAATAAAAAATTATTGAAGGGTCTTAGAAATTAGAAAAAATAATTTAATTATTAAATTTTTTAAAAATATTTTGGTAAAAATACAATTTAATCAATAAAAAAATAATTTAATATTTTAGTNATGTATAACAATTAATATATATTGATATTGAAAAATTAACAAAAATTTTGGTAAAATTATAATTAATAATTAAAAAAATTATTGAAGGGTATCTTAGAAAAAATAATTTAATTATTAAATTTTTTAAAAATATTTTGGTAAAAATACAATTTAATCAATAAAAAAATAATTTATTAAAGGATATTTTAGTAAGTAAAATTAATGACAAAAAATAAAATTTTTGTTAAAGGGTATTTTTGTTAAAAAGTAATTTATTTTTCCTTGAAAAATGGATAAAGTTAAAATGAGTTAACACAAAAAAATTAAAATGGATTAAAGAGGAAGTTTTTTAAAAGTTATAAGGGAGGAGAATGTACATTTTATAAATAGAAGAGAGGGAAATATTATTTTAGCATCTCACAAGAGAGGGAAGTAGAATTTTCTCATTTTAAATTGTTAACTCTGTTAGAAAAATTGCATTGTCTGTGTTATTGATTTAATGCTCATCATTCTTTCTTTTTTTATTATTGTTAAATTTTGTTTTTTATTGATAAATAGCACCGTCTATATTACTGATTCATTGCTCAATTTAAGACATATAACTTGGTGCATTATAATTCTTGTATGGATTTGCTATCCGAATATCTGCACAATTTGTTAAGGTTTATACAATCATAGCTAGTACCTTAATTATTTGTTGCTATGTATTGGTACTTGCTATAGAGCTAGTTCATATTACAAGTTTTTAACTTACGCTTAACCTACAGCTAGAATTTTATTTGGTTTTTTAACACTACATTTTTTTCACTTCTTGTTGTCTCTCATTCGTTGTGAGCCCCAACTTGAATTTTTGCAATGAAGCCTTCCATGTTCAAAGTGTAAGATATGCTTAAGACTATTTTTGCATACAAAATAAATGTTACTTGATAATCTCTAATGAATATAACTTATTACAGGATGAACTGGAGATTATTTTGAAGCAGTTGGAAAAGAAAAGAGGTTATTACGGAAGGATCATACTCCTCAAAAACAAAGCAAGTGAAGAGTGGATAGTGCTCA
>NC_029793.2:134438781-134462216 GCF_000816755.2 Arachis ipaensis | reverse complement strand
TGTTGTTAATAATTTTGATGAACTTGTTAAAATTGGATTGAAAACTTTGTTCATCTTTGTTAAAACATATTAATTATTGTGCTGACCTTGTTGAAATTATGTTTGAAAACTTTGTTAATTTTAGTTAAATCTTGTTAATTTTTTTTATCTTATCACTACAAGAAACATCATTAAAATCGATAGCCAAATCGACAAAAAAGCCATCGATAATATTAAAAATCGACGGCAAAAGTTATCCCTTTTATACGAGTCGATTTTTTAAAAATCTAATAAAATCGACGGCTTGCTAGGCCGTCGATAAATTTTTAATAAAATCGACAACTAATGTGTCGATAATATGAATTTAAGATATTTACATATTTAATAAAATCAACAGCCTGACTGTCAATAATATTATATAAAATCGACAAGATATCTGTCGATATTTAATTTATTAAAATTGACAAATCAGCCGTCGATTTAATTATTAAAGTATCGACAAAGTCATCGTCTATTTTTGTTTTCTTTTGTCTATTTTAAATTAAAAAAGTGACAACAGTGTCGTCGATTTTAATAGCTATATTTTTTATTCATTTTTTTTCATTTGAAAATAATAGACAATTAAAATAAATAAATTTTTAAATATAAAAATAAAATTTATACTAAAGATTAAAAAATGAGGCAAATAAATTTTTAAAGAAT
Source organism: Arachis ipaensis (assembly GCF_000816755.2). Classification (NCBI taxonomy): domain Eukaryota; kingdom Viridiplantae; phylum Streptophyta; class Magnoliopsida; order Fabales; family Fabaceae; genus Arachis; species Arachis ipaensis. Next base: position 134,461,535 of record NC_029793.2, on the reverse strand, counting down.
ATTCTATTATTATGTATCAATAGGATCACTACACCAAATTGAACAGATAGCTACACTTAATTTGTGACAGTTGTTTTAAGGGTCTTTATTAATTAACATTGTGACACTTATACACTTAATTTTAAAAGCGTCAGTACTCTGTCTATATCTTTCACTATTTTTTTTAACTTTCTAATTTTTTCAAAACTGGATTTCACTATTTCACTGTGGTTTCCGATGAGATGAGAAGAGGTGAAGAATAGGGAAAGTAACACAGCAAGCTTCACCATGCTTCAGTTCGTCGTTCATCGTCTCACCATTCACCATCGCGGTTCGCATTCGCTGTTCATTGTCGCGGTTCGCGTTCGCCGTCCCTGCGTTGTCCTTTCTTTTCCTCTCTTTTCCGAGTGCGAACCCTAATTCTCCGTACGGTGACTTTTTCTTCTCTTCCAACCTCAATACTTGACTTTGATAGTGAGTATTCAATTGTTCTTCTATTATAATTTTTACCCTGCAATTTTTTTGTTGTTGCTTAATGTTTGTTGTGCTGAAATTGTTGCAATTGTTGGTTCTTAGTACTCTATTTTGTTGTAATTTATCGTAATGATTATATCCTCATGTTCATATTTGCTATTTTTATTTGAATTCTCTTATTTATTTTTCCGCACTCAACATGTTCGATAAAATGCTTCAACTAGATTTCTTTGAATGCTGTATTTCTTATTTCTTCTTTTGATTTCTTTGATTTTTTGTGCCTTGATGATATCATGAACGGGTTAGTGACCTTCTTGAATTATGCAAATTGCTACAACAGAGATGGAAAAGCTAATTTGCTGAACTTATTGTTCACTGGTGGTTAATCACGAGGTATGATTTGAAAACTGTTACGATTGCCCTATATCTATAGCTTTATAATTATGGAAAGTGATATGCAAGTGATTATCCAACAAGAAATTAAAAAAAAAAGAAGAAACAGAACAAAAAATCCAAATGGTATTGTTCTACTCAATGAATAAATGTTCATGTGAGTGAAAACCATTTCCAGAAAAGGATTCCATTTTTACATTTTGATTTTGATTTGATATAATTTGGTACTTTTAATGTTGCTTGTGATTTTCAATTTTTCATTGATTCTTAATATGAGAGCTCATGCTTTATATCTTATTATGTGGTAGATTGTTTTGTTGAAAGCTTTAAATTTTATTTGCTTTAGAATTCATTTTTATTTTCCTAGCACATAACCTGCTCAATGAAATGCTTCAACTAAATTAACAAACAGGTTGGCAAATGCTTCAACTAAATTAACAAACAGGTTGGCTGTGGAAAACTTGAATGAGTTGTGCTGGTACCCTAAAATGTGGACAGGTATTTCTCTAAACCCTTCTGAATGAGCTTTACTATCTAATTCCGAAGGCACAATTTGGACAAGTATTTTTTCTAAAACTTGGGTTTTATACATTAGCTAATTAAGTCAAGTTTATTTTTCGTTTAAACTTTTCAAACTCTGCTTGATTATGTGCTATGAGTTATGACTGTCCCGGTCATCAATTTGTGACATCAGTCTCTATTTTGTAGATGGCTCACGTCAGGTGCATAGTTCAGCAAGCTTAGGGGTAAAAACTAATTATTCTTTATATTCCTTATATTTTGATTCCACTTACATATTAAATGAGTATGACTTATTTTTCTTCTAATTTTAGACTAAGGTTTCATATCAGTGAGTCAATGACAATATAATTCATGATAATTATTAGTTCGCACGTCATGTTACAAATTAAAATGATAAATAGTCTTTTTCCCCTCCTTTTATTAATCTAATGAGTTTTAGAATTGAGTTATAAATAGTTTTTAGTGTTGAGTGACACCAGGTACTTTTTAAAAAAATCTATTTTTGTAACTGGGTCTTCTTTGTTCTCCTTAAAGGTTGGAACTTGTTTTTAAACTAATGTTAGCTTAGTTCAAGTGGTTCTGCATTGGTTAATTGGTATAATTTGGTCAATGTCTAGTTCTAGTATGCCTATAAGTTGAAACTATTTAATTTGGTTAATGTCTAGTTCTAGTATGCCTAATTAATTGTTATTATTTAATTAGGAGTTTTGATGGACATTATCTTTACTGCATATTTAATTAAGGCATTCGAATCCAATCCCATCGATAAGGCTTTGTTCATTACGTGGTGCTATGGCTCATGTATTTTGTATATCTGATTTTTGAGATATATGCCACAGGCCAGGTTCGATCAATCTTCAAATTTGTGTTCTCCAATCATTACGGATTCACCTTTAAGACATTTTTAATTGTGTTCTGTTTTAGTCATAAATAATTACTACTTTCCAATTTTTTGTAGAAAAATTTAACCTATTGGAATAATTACTATTTTGCATTTTCTTCTTATTGATGCACTTACCACTGTATATGATGGGTGATTCTGGCACCGTGGAGTCTGTGTTTAGGGCCATTCTATTTGTATGAAAATATTAATTATTTAGAAATTTCTTCCTGCAAATTTAGAGCATGCTTTGTATTTCACTGATATTGAATGGCTTACACCTTTTGGACATTAATTTGAGGCAATGAACAATAGTAATCTAAAACCTAGTTCAAGAAATGTACTATGCTTGTGCTTGATTGTTGCTAGTGGTTCCAGGCTGGTTAATTTTTCTGTGTAAAATATCAATAATAGAGCAGATATAATAACTCTTATTATTTCTCACTGTTACAACTCTTACACTGTATACATACCCAAGCATAGTTTAGTTGTTGATGAAGCCCTCAAATATTTTAATCTTTTGCTTATAACTACTACTTCTTGCTCTTGGATTATTTTCATAGTTTATTCTTGTGTTTTCAACCCGGATTTGAAGTGACTGAAGATTGATCATTCACCATAAGGCTTTTGGACTGAACCAGAATAATGTTGTCAACTGCAAAAGAAGCTATTGAGCTTGCATCAGAGGGACTGGATACCATTGAAGCAATTGATTGTGATTTAGGATCATCTTGGAGTTTCCTTTTGGGAACTTGATTCCAAGTATACTGTGTTGGTATGGTGCAATCAAATACTTCAATGTTTCCTTCTGAATTGAGAGGTGAAAAGGTTTGATTAAGGCCTATCTGTGAAACCTTTGTCATGTTTGGATCAGGAATGATGTTATTAGTAGCTAGTGCTCTTCTTTGTTCTGTTTTATTAAGCTCTGACAAAGTGAAATCAGATTCATGAAGTTGCACTAATCCATTATTTGGACATCTGAAGCCGTCAATTGAAACTACATTTTGTTGCTTGTTCATAGAGTTACTTAATACTATAGCTTCCGGGATCTTTCGGATTCAAATCCGGATTCTTTATTCCACTTGAGGAGCACTTCTTCTGATCTCTCTGCTTCTGCAACCTACTCAAGTAGAGCCTGTATTCCAAGGTATGATGCTGAGTGTATATGTTATGGTCTTCAATAGAATTAAGCATTTATGGTTGAGTAGAGACGGGTTCTAAACATCATTGTCCACTTGATTTGCAGATATTTGGAGCCAAATTGTCTGAAGGTGTTTTCATTGGCTCATTTCTCTCCATGTCATCAATAGCAGTGGTATGTTTTCCCTGTTTCTCCAAACCAAAAATTACTGTATATTCCCCCCTTCATACTAAATCAGTTAATGGTTCCATCCCCACACCTTTATCCCAAATCCCAAACATGAAAACCTTATAAGTTCATTTAATTGTAAATTTTTATGAGCTTGGGGTTATGCCATGTATTTCAAACAAATTCAAGTGTGCATTCTTGGTGGTAATCTTTCTTTGGATATTTTTAATTTCCTATATTTCATGTTCCATTGCAAGTCCTTTTATTTGTGAATGCATTCTAATCATTGCATTCTCTCATTTGCAGAGGACAAGAGTTGCTTGTGAAGTAATTGTTGAAGCTGGATACTATTGAGGTTGAAGGTGAAGCGAAGTTGCGGAGAAAAGTTGAGGATTAAGTTACAAGTACAATTGTTAGCTTTATATGTTTGGATTAAGTTGGGATTTTTTGAATTTATATTTTATGGATTATGACTATGTAAAATTTGTAGAATTCAATTTTGAAATATATTGTTTCTATTTTTGTAAAACTTGTGAGATTGAGTTTAAATTTGTTGAAATATAATGCTATTTATTATTTTGTTGGTAGACACATAAATTATTATTTATAATAGTAATAATTTTTTAATAATTAATAAAAGAAAGCATTGATGTTGGAGAGATTATGACAGTTTAAAACCGTCACTAAATATAGGAAAAAACTGTAATAAGAATTAATAATTTAGTGATGGTTTTAAATCGAAAAATCATTACTAAAAATATTGTGACGGTTTAAATAGTCTATAAATATACCTAAAAATTGTCATAAGAACTAATAACTTAGGGACGGTTTAAAATAGTCATGAAATCTAAAGAAAAATGGTCAAAGGAATTAGTAATTTAACGACAGTTCTAAAACGTTGCGAAATACAGCATAAAAAACACCTTTACAAGTGTTACAGATTAGTGATGGTTTTATACTTCAAAAACCGTCACAAACAATTTAGCGACACTTCTTACCAACGGTGGTCCAAAACCGTCACTATGTTAACTGGCGACGCTCAAATTTGTGACATTTTTTTTATCGTCGCAAAACCATTTTTTGACTGTTAAAACCGTCACCAAGCATTAAAAAAAAACCATCGTCAAAATGCTATTTTGTTGTAGTGGATGCCTAATAATATTGATTCACAAGAAGAAAACTATACATATAAAAAAACTAAAATACATGTAAAATTAAATAACAAAACAACTTCTAAACTTTTTCCCGTTATGTGTGGTAATTATGAAACTATACATATAAAAATACTGAAATAAGGAGAAGAGAACTACTAGCTTACAAGTATGGTATATTAAGAGGGAAAAAAGTGGCTGAACACATAAATAAAGGTCACTAAAACTAACTAATATCTGTTTGCTCTTGCTTCCAAAGCATGGACACAAAATTTGCATAGCTATAGTTTAGCACCTTGTCTTCCATACCACCAAGTCATTTCATATACTTTCATTTTTCTTCCTTTTCCTCCACATAGAGACTGAATTGAAAATTGAGTGAACTATAGACTTTCATAATAACTAAACCTTGATAATGTGCTTCACAAAGATTGCAACAATCAATGTTGTTTTAACTAGTAATGATAATGACATAGGAATATGAAGGAGGAGAGAAAGGATGACATACTTGATACCATATGCAGACTGCAGTTACCGGAATGAAAATGGCGAAAACTTGCCATGCCACCTGAGACATCACTGCAATAGTTCCCAGAATTTGTATTACAGAGAAAGCACACCATCTTAATTTGGTTGCCATCTCCAAATCTAGAATACTTTGATTTGTAGAGACCTGAAAATGGAAAAGAAAATAGTTGTTATTAACCTTCCATTTCACTTAATTCTAATTAGTCCTTAGATACTTCTTTAAATAGTTTGGTGTATCATATTCCAAGGTGATCATATTCTCCAAGAATTAGAATAGGGTCGTCATGCGTTTGATCATATCTTTAAATAGCTTTGAGCTATTGACCCACTATCTTCGCCTAATGAGTATGCAACTGCACTAACCCATATATATGCAGCTTTATCTTATTCCCCATAAAAATAAATTAAAAATATAAAAAAAATAGTCAAATTCAGAGAACTCAGGTTTCTGAAAGAGCCACTTTGAGCGTGAGGTGATGGAGACTTTAATGGACCCTCTCCTAAAAAACATTTTAACTTCCAGAATGATGATACACCCTCTTCAGCTACTCTACTATTTGTTCTTAGTGCCAACGCTGTGCAATAAACCACAACCTCTAAACTTGAATATTGGGAGTTTGGGACTCTTAAGAAAAAAAAAGGGTATTGGGACTCTTGATAGAAATGGAATGTGCACTGTTATCTCAATTCTCAAGTTTAAATCACTTGGTTACTGGTAAAACAATTTGCCAACAAAATCATGTCACAATACAAAGACAGTTGATGGTGCATTGTCAATTTCTCATTCAGCCTACAATAACATTAGTCGTAAGGAATGTACTTTAATTAAATTAATGTGACAAGGATAACACAAAGTAACAATACTAATAAAAATAATTGTTATTAAAATACTAAAATGGAAGTCAGATTTTTTTCCCTCCAAAGAAATGCAACAGAGCATGGTCGGATTTTACTTTGGTTCATTAGAGAAAGAGTAGGCACTAGGCTAGAAAAAACAACACACATACCGACCCTGCATATACTTCACCTTTGCAAAAAAATAATAATAAAAAAAGGTGCTTGCATTGAGCAAAAATCAGAAACTGAATATTGAAGCATCTTCAACGAAAACAAGGATCAAACAGTTCATCTCAATAAAATCAATCCAAAGAAGTGGTTATACTTGGAAATGAAAGAGCCCTACAAGCACAGGAAGCAAGATCTATACATTATACTAGACTGAAAACACAGTAACAGCATGGTCATCAATGTCAAAATAACATCTATCTTTTGTGATCAATCTTAACTCGTTGGAATGTTAGATAAATGTTTCATGTTTCTTCAATGCAATTAATTATGTATGTCTATGTGTCTATATTATTCCCAATGTAATTAAACTAATCTTAACATTTAGGATATAACAATAAAATTGCATATAGCAAAGTCTAGATTGACATGCAAGAAATAACAACAAGTTCACTTAACAATTTGAGGAAGACGATTTATCTATCGAGGGATGGAGCTTCTGCACTTTGATTTATCCATCAAACACCTCTCATCATTTTAGTGAGACGATCGCCGCTCTCGCCAACGGAGATGTTGAGGACAAGCTTCTGCACTTTGATTTCCCTCATAGGGTTCGCAAGCTTCTTCTCTTATGCCTGCATACATTAAAGTGTTCACACTCATTCCAAGTTGTATAAGAACAAAAACAATTCAATATATAAACAAAATCTGAACGTAGATCTAATCTGAAGAAACATATGCATATGAAGAAAGGAATAACCATGGCGCTTAGGGGAAGGAAGTGAAATGCAGCAGCGCAGCAACAACAGAAATGTCAATTCACTCTGCTTTCTAGGGTTTATGAACTAACTATTTCTCTATACAAAATCTTCATTCATAGAACCGAATCAAACTCCAAGAATTAGAATAGGGTCGTCATGCGTTTGATCATATCTTTAAATAGCTTTGAGCTATTGACCCACTATCTTCGCCTAATGAGTATGCAACTGCACTAACCCATATATATGCAGCTTTATCTTATTCCCCATAAAAATAAATTAAAAATATAAAAAAAATAGTCAAATTCAGAGAACTCAGGTTTCTGAAAGAGCCACTTTGAGCGTGAGGTGATGGAGACTTTAATGGACCCTCTCCTAAAAAACATTTTAACTTCCAGAATGATGATACACCCTCTTCAGCTACTCTACTATTTGTTCTTAGTGCCAACGCTGTGCAATAAACCACAACCTCTAAACTTGAATATTGGGAGTTTGGGACTCTATGAGAAAAAAAGGGGTATTGGGACTCTTGTTAGAAATGGAATGTGCACTGTTATCTCAATTCTCAAATTCAAATCACTTGGTTACTGGTAAAACAATTTGCCAACAAAATCATGTCACAATACAAAGACAGTTGATTGTGCATTGTCAATTTCTCATTTAGCCTACAATAACATTAGTCGCAAGGAATGTACTTTAATTAAATTAATGTGACAAGGATAACACAAAGTAACAATACTAATAAAAATAATTGTTATTAAAATACTAAAATGGAAGTCAGATTTTTTTCCCTCCAAAGAAATGCAACAGAGCATGGTCGGATTTTACTTTGGTTCATTAGAGAAAGAGTAGGCACTAGGCTAGAAAAAACAACACACATACCGACCCTGCATATACTTCACCTTTGCAAAAAAAAAAAAAAGAATGTGATTGCAATGAGCAAAAATCAGAAACTAAATATTGAAGCATCTTCAACGAAAACAAGGATCAAACAGTTCATCTCAATAAAATCAATCCAAAGAAGTGGTTATACTTGGGAATGAAAGAGCCCTAAAAGCACAGGAAGCAAGATCTAGTATATACATAATACTAGACTGAAAACACAGTAACAGCATGGTCATCAATGTCAAAACATCTATCTTTTGTGATCGATCTTAACTCGCTGGAATGTTAGATAAATGTTTCATGTTTCTTCAATGCAATTAATTATGTATGTCTATGTGTCTATATTATTCCCAATGTAATTAAACTAATCTTAACATTTAGGATATAACAATAAAATTGCATATAGCAAAGTCTAGATTGACATGCAAGGAACAGCAACAAGTTCACTTACCAATTCGAGCAAGACAATTTATCTATCGAGGGATGGAGCTTCTGCACTTTGATTTATCCATCAAACACCTCTTTGATGAGACGATCGCCGCTCTCGCCAACGGAGATGTTGAGGACAAGCTTCTGCACTTTGATTTCCCTCATAGGGTTCGCAAGCTTCTTCTCTTATGCCTGCATACATTAAAGTGTTCACACTCATTCCAAGTTGTATAAGAACAAAAACAATTCAATATATAAACAAAATCTGAACGTAGATCTAATCTGAAGAATATGAAGAATATGAAGAAAGGAATAACCATGGCGCTTAGGGGAAGGAAGTGAAATGCAGCAGCGCAGCAACAACAGAAATGTCAATTCACTAGGGTTTATAGGGTTTATGAACTAACTATTTCTCTATACAAAATCTTCATTCATAGAACCGAATCAAAGAGAAGACAGTGCGGCGGCAGCGGAGAGGGAAGGTTGGTTTTTGAGGTGAAATGGAGAAAGCACAAATTAGGGTAAAATGTAACCTGTGAATTGGGGGGAAACGAGTGAGGCGGGAAATAAGAGCGGGGGTAATTTGTTGTTGATAAAAATCGACGACAAAAGTGGTCGAATTTAGTTAAAAAATAAATCAACATCCTGATCGTTGATTTTATATAATAGATCTAACACTGCAAAGATTCTCTATCGTTTAAATTTATCGACACTAAAGGCTGTCGATATTATAAATATTAAAATAGACGAAGTATCTGTCGATTTTAAAAAAAGTATTTTCGTCCTTCTTTACGGTCGACATTACGACGATAATATTAAAGTCGCTAAAAAAATAGACAAGTTTGTTGTCGATTTTAATATTTTTATTTCTGAATTATTTTTTTATTGTATCGACGAAAAATCGTAAAAAAATATTGACATTAAATGTAGCCATCGATTTTTGGCGTCGATAATTACAATGTTCCTTGTAGTGTTAGTGTGTTTATTTATATTTTATTTATTATTTTATTATAAAATAGTTATTCCGATTGAACTATGATTAAACTGGTTGGACTTGTAAATCAGTGAACTAGTAACTAAAACAATTCAGTGACTGGTCTGATTTTTAGAGGTTTGGTTAAAATCGTTTTCAAAGGTAGTTATAAAATGACAATGATATTAAAACCGTTATAAAAAAACACACAAAAGACAATTGTTCATAAACCATTCTTAAAGTCATCAACAAAAGGCAACGGTTTTCAAACCGTTGTCCAAATTATTAACAAAACTGCAACGGCATAAAACCATTGCCTATCCTGTTACGATCTTAAACCATTGCATAATGACAGACAACAATAATTAAAAACGGTTCTTTAAAAATTATTGTCAAAACCATTGTCTATGACAGTAACAAGGGTAACAGTTTTTTTGTTGTCGTTGACTTAGGTAAAAAAACGTTGCCTTTAGAATTGGTATCAGCAGCATATACCATAGATCAAAAATCGTTGCCAAAACGTTGCTTAAAATTTTAGGAATAGTTTTTCAATCTATGACAACGATTTTCGACCATTACAAAAACTCTTATTTGTGTAGTGTTCATATCAAAATCAAAGACTACTATTAAGATATATTTCAAAGCACCAATACTTCAAAGTATCATTCTAACTTTCATCTATCTTGCTGTATCGTTTTTGGACTAAAATAATGAGGTTTAAACCAAAATGTTGTTCAACAAGAGTCAGCTAGAATTGATATGATAATTGCCCTCGTCAAAAGACAACCTAAAAATGATCATTGAGGATAGTTAATATCATGATATCACTTTTTCTAAAAGCTTATATAAAATTGATAGAAAAAGATAATATGAATAGTTATGTCTCTAAATTTTTTTTTCAAGTAAGAGTCTCTTTTAGATTTATTTGATTTTTTTGTGTAGGCCTTCTTTTCTCTTTTTATTTGCCTTATGCTATTTTTTTTAAGATTCACCAAGAACCAAACTCTAGATCTTTCAAATATAGAACTCTGATATCATATCATGATACTACTTTTTCAAAAAATTTTAATTGATAAAAAATAATATGAATAATTATATTTTTAACAATTAAAAATACGTGTTAAATGTCTATCTTATACATACATCACATCATAGATCCGTGGGATAAATACAATGGTTGTCGAAGAGCAAATTAAAGGAAATAAACCGGATATCCCCCATATGCTCATCCCTTAGTCAATCACATTCTCGTATTACGTTCATCTTTTCGATAGGGATTAATTTTGAGAGTTGGAATACCTTTAGTGGATATCCCCTGTCGCTCCTACATACATGTACAGGAACAACAATAATTTAGGATATGCTAATTTAACACATATAAAACAGAGCAACCAACCAATAATGAAGGGAAAATTTTGAGCTATCCTCTTTTTTTTTTTTTTTTTTTTCAAGTGAAAAAAAAAAATTAGAATTTTTCTTTGAATTATTGATTGCTTAATTGAATTTTTTTTAACGACTAGCTTAATATTTTCGTTTTGTTATAAATTATAAAATTTTGCATATGGGATTGTGACAATCCGTTCTTTCTTTTCTTTGGAGTGATTGTGACAGTTATTTTGGCCAAGAATGAACAAATGGACGGACACATATGAATTGTCTCTTGCATACATGGATATATAGGCGTGGCCATAATAAAAGGCATATTATCTATATAGTTAGTATGTTCATTCCACTAGGCTAGCTAGTAGGCACAGAAATATACAAATATCTTACAAGGTTGTGTCGTTTTACTTTAGGCTTTTGCTAATTATGTGCTAGTACTTAAAAATAATCATTAAGATTTTTTTTAAAAAAAAAATAGACAAAACAAAAGTAATTTTTTTCTTCTTTTCGAAAATTTTACGATGGTGAACTAGTTACATATATACTCGTCCCAAATTAACTTAAGAGAGATTATAAGAAATAATAATAGAATTGAAATTGAATGGATCTAATTCAACTGTTAAAATTTAAGTAAATAAAAAATATATGAATGATTATATTTTTATTACGTCTCTTTGCATAAGAATTTTTTTTTTATTTTTGTGATTTTTTGGTTAAATTACACAGTTACTCTCTACACTTTTAGTAAAATTGCAAATTAGTCCCTACACTTTAAAAGTTTGTAATTGGGTCCTTAAAGATAATTAAAATTTGCAATTTATCCCCGTCATTCAAAAAGTGTTTGATTTAACAAAATATTCTCAGCATATTCTCAATTTTAACAGAATATTCTCAGCATATTCTGAGAATATTCTATTAAATCAACACTTTTTGACTGGCGGGGACTAAATTACAAATTTTAATTCTTTTTAGGGGCTCAATTACAAATTTTTAAAGTGTAAGGACCAATTTACAATTTCACTGAAAGTGTAGGGACCAACTGTGTAATTTAACCTTTTTTTATTGCTCTTATGTAAAAGTTATTTATTTTAGGATATCTGAGATATATAATCATTTATGTATCTCTTTATTTTTATCAATTTAATTTTTTTAAAAAAAATGATATCATAATATAATATCATAATTGCTATGACCTAAAAATTTAGAATTCGATCTTTATTAATTATAAAAAAAAAATTAGTATAAGATAATAATAGAAACATAAAGAAAATCTATACAAAAAAAATACTTAAATCCAAAAAAAATTCTTGCACGAGGGATATGTAACACTCCGTTTGGTTTGTATGTATGTCAGGCTAAGACATAGATACAGTGGAACCTGTCTTTTGTTTGGTTTGTGAGACACAAAAAAATGAAAGACACGCTTACACACAGACATACACATAATACACATATTTCATGTCTCAATGAAATGATGAGACACGGACAAATAGTAATGGACACAGATCTGAATTGTTTTTTTTTTATTATTTTACGCTTATTAAATTTTTCAAATTTCATACTTCTTCATCCACCTTTGACAAACCCTAACAAGCCTTAAAATCTTTTGTGGAGCTTCTTCATTGCTGGCTACTTTTGTGGAACTTCTTTATCCTTTCTCTATTCTTGAAAACTCCACTGAAGGTTTGAAATTATTCTATCCCTCTCTATTATTATCTCAAATTCTCAACTTTTGTCTTTCCTTGCTCTGTTACCGTGAACTTTAATACATTCTATTTTGAAAAAAAATAGTGGTGTATGAATAGAGGGACAACTAATACTGCCAAGCTGTGAATCAAATAAGAAAATAGAAGTATTGTGAATGCTGAATTTTGTTTTGCGGATTAAAGCGGGATGATGAGTAAATTAGGTTAACTTTGTTTATACTCTCGAAGTTAATCCATGTAACTCGTGGGCTTTATTGTTGTTTAGTTAATATTTGGAACTATTATCTGACTATTGTAAGAGTTGAAATGAGGAATGCCTATAAAGATTCAACCAATAACTCAATAATATTTGTCATGGTCTGATTTCCTTTCTTGTATTTTCAAATAGCAAGGAAACTATTTATATTGTATGAGGGGCAAGTAATTTTGGAACGTATTGTTTTATGAAAAACACATAATTTAGGTTTCTTTTACCTTTACCAAAAGGATTTATGAGTTTGTGTAACACCCTTACTTTTAACACCTCAGGATCGTACTAAAAGTTTAGGTGTTACTTACCTTTAATCCTTTATTTTGATACTATATTTGTTTAATATTGAGCCTTCGTAAATATGAACCCAATTTTTAATTATGAAAGCAAAAAGCCTTTACTTTAAAAATAACACAGTCACATATCATATTCAAGTAATAATAATTACATAAACTTATCCAAAACTTCTTAATATACAAGTCCTGCCCCTCTAAATTCTCAAAATGACAAATGACGAGGGGTAAAATAAAATCTAAAACTAAATCATAAAACAGAAAAGGGAAACATATATATGCAAAGCTCCATAGATTTACAAAGAAACTCAAATGAAGGGAATTTAGACAAGATTTACAAAGCAGGTCACATCAAGCAAGTTTTTAGATGATCCAAAAGAACTAAATAATGTATAAATAATGTCATACCAAATTACTTTCAAATCAAAACAAATCATGTGAGATTTGTAAATTAAGGCTTATTTGGTGCTAAGAGCAAAATATTTCCTTTGAAAATATTGGGGAATATTGAAGTATATAATTAAATAAGGATAGGTATAAAATCATAGTAAAGTTAGAGAAAACAAAGAATAAATTCTATATAAATTTTGAAATACTGGGTAAGTTATAAAAACTTGGATATAAGAGAAGTATGTGGTGTAAGGCAAAAGTTACAAGATAGGTTCAATTAAAAAAAAGTTGCATGGTGTCAACATCATGGGCTTGAACATAGCTCACCATCACAACTTTCAATTGTACTTTTATCGAATGACTCATCCGAAGATTCTCAATCTCATCAATCACTTTGGAACCCACAACCGGTCACAAGCCTAATATCAACAAAACCCCTTTTGCGTAAAACTGAACTCCACAACATCTTGTGACATCGCGCACTCGCAAGCTTCACATTCCGCGTCCGCGAAACACGTCCTAAAGATCTAACATGTTGCTTTCTATACCTAAAGGTTGCACATGATGTTAAAAAAAATCTCGAGTTTACTCAAAAGGATACAAGACCTCAGAAAAGAAGGACAAGTGATATGGACAACACTCACAAGGATTTGAAGAACTATTGAGATCACAAGTAAACAAGGATATACAAGCAATGAAGAATGTTAGGGCGAAAATCAAATCACAAGTTTAAGAAAGGATCTCGAATCAAAGGAATTCAACAGGAACAATAAGAAGAAAACAATGCAGCTGTTTGAAACAAAATTAAGCCGAGTCAAAGAAGTATGAGATTGTAGAAGAAGAATAACTAAAGCCATTGATAATGCTCATAAAGTTTTAAAAGTATGATTAAAAATGCCTTTGAATACATTGTTCATGAAGAATGAAAAACTTTAAAGAAATCATTTAACGTTTTGAATGAAAAGTACGTAACAAACATTTTACAAAATAATAGTAAAAACATAAATGTTGCATTGTTTTAGAAAAAGTTCAAGTTGAAATAGATTATGCATCATTTGAAAATGAAAACTAGTTTGGCTAAGAGCAAAATATTTTTTCTTGAATATCTTAAAAGGTATTTAGGTTCATAGCCAAACAAAAACATGCATAAAAACTGCAATTTGGTTGGGAGGCAATTAAGTTTTATTTTGAGAAGAAAACCTGAGATTAAGTTTTGCCCAAAGAGGGATAAGAGATGCATTACAAACAGGCAGGTTTTGAACTACATAAGGGAGATTTCAAAGTGTGCTGAATTAAAAATAATTTTATCAAAATTTGAAGGAATAGTTGTGGATATAGTCAAGTAAGGAAAAAATTGAATCAAAATTTTCTTTGAGAAGAATTTAAAATAAGAACATTCAGAAAGAGACCACAAGGAACAATGTATCGCGCCAAAACGAATTCAAGCAAAGGAATGCAAGGTTAAGAACAACCTTGCACGAGAATAATCTGAAACTTCTTTAAAAGGTTTAAAATAATGATCCGGGAAGATATTTTGGAGTCATAACCTCATGAGAATGTTTAAGAATATTGAGATGTACACTAAGAAGAAAATCAATTCACATTTCGAGAAAGAAACTCAAATCAAGGGAATTCAGACAAGATTTACAAAGCAGATCACATCAGGCAAGTTTTTAGATGATCCAAAAGAACTAAACAATGTATAAATAATTTCATACCAAATTACTTTCAAATCAAAACAAATCATGTGAGATTTGTAAATTAAAGCTTATTTGGTGCTAAGAGCAAAATATTTCCTTTAAAAATATTGGGGAATATTGAAGTATATAATTAAATAAGGATAGGTATAAAATCATAGTAAAGTTAGAGAAAACAAAGAATAAATTCTAAAATAATTTTAATTTTAATTAATATTTTTAGTGGTGTATTACAAATAAACAAGATTAAACTATATAAAAAGTTTCAGAGTTTATGTAAGAAAATATATGCTGAATTAAAAATAATCCCATTAAATTTCAAGGAAGAGTTGTAGATACAATCAAGTAAGAAAAGATTTGAATTGAAGTTTTCTCGAAGAGGATCTGAAACAAGTACTCAAGAAGGAGATTATAAGAAGTGGTATGTTGCACCAAAATAAGTTTGAAGTTTACTCAAAGGAATACAAACTTTGATAAATAAGAACAAGCAACCAAGATGGTGTTTTACAAGAACTTGGAGAAACGTTTGAAATTATAAGTAAGCAAGGATGTACAAGAACAAGAAGATGCACCGAAAGGGAAAATCAAGTTGTAACCCTATGAAGGAATGAATTCACTTTCCCAAAAGAATTACTAGAAGTTTTAATAAGGTATTGCGTCGAAACAACCCAATTTAAAATAAATTATATGAAGTTTGTCAAATGGAGATTAATTGGAATAGGAGCAAAAATATCTCATCAAGAATCTTAGAGTACATAATTAAGTAAAGACATATATAAAAATTTGTGTAAATATTGGAGAAGAATCAAATTATGTTCAAAGAAAGAAATCTAATGTAAAGTGTTCCTATATAGTTAATAAAAGAATAGATAGTACCTTTAGAAACAAGTATGTTTTTAGCTACATAAAGGATTTATTCATTTCTTGTAGGAAAGTACATGTAAGATTAGAGGTGGTCATATCCAGAATTCAAAGAATGGTTACAGACAAGATCAGATAGAATAAAAAGATCAAAACTCTTTTCAACGAAGATTCCGAAACAAGAACTTCAAAAGAATACTACTAGAATTGTTATTTCATACCAAGACAAACTCAAAATTTTTATTGTAACCTGGGCAAAATACGCATAAGTTGTAGAAGGTGAAGCAGAAGAACCCAATCACACAATTCGCTTGCTATGAATTGTAACTCTCACGGTTTCAAATCACTCAAGTATTAAGAATTATGTGTTACGCTAGAACAGATTAAGATCGAATAAAATGATATATGATTTATGAAGCAATGTATAAATAATGACAATGATAGATAATCAAATCTGGTTCCAAAAAGAATTGAAACAACGAGTGAAAAAGATGATAAATCGAAGAATAAGCAATATGCACATCATGTGGCATGATTAAAGCACCTATCTTCGGTGTAAACTAATCAAGGAATAACATCTGACATTTTTCAAAGAATTAAAGACCATTGTCATGCAAAACAAGTTCAAAGCCAACTAAAAAAAACTCATGATTCATAAAGAGAAATATGAACAACATCAAGGATAAAGGTTCCAAATGATTTCAAATGAATAATCGAGATTGTAATCAAGCAGAAATATATATAGAAATGAATAAGTATGGTTGAGAACTGAGTCGAATCATATCCTAAAAGGAAAAATCTAAAACAAGGAATTCCAACATAACCAATAAAAGAGAAAACGGTGTACTAATCTACACGACACGAACAAGATTATATGTCAAAACGGAACTAACTTCAAAAATTAATTTCTAATGCTCCCAAAACTCGTGAACCACATCACTTATTAATTCCACTTTGTCTGTGATAACCCATTAACCTTCCCGTACACATACCATCAACATTAAGTTGGCCAGACTTAATATCAACATATATGCAATGGTAAGCTAACAGCGTTAATCAAAAGACAGTCATGTGCATAAAGCTCTAATTCTCGTCATTTGGACAAGACCTATAACATGACAGACACTCAGAGTATGCAATAAAGCATAGTCAGTCCATTCCCAAGGCTCTAATAAGGATGAACTGCTCTGATACCATAATGTAACACCCTTACTTTTAACACCTCATGATCATACTAAAAGTTCAGGTGTTACTTACCTTTAATCCTTTATTTTGATACTATATTTATTTAATATTGAGCCTTCGTAAATATGAACCCAATTTTTAATTATGAAAGCGAAAAGCCTTTACTTCAAAAATAACACAGTCACATATCATTTTCAAGTAATAATAATTACATAAACTTATCCAAAACTTCTTAATATACAAGTCCTGCCCCTCTAAAGTCTCAAAATGACAAATGTCGAGGGGTAAAATAAAATCTAAAACTAAATCATAAAATAGAAAAGGAAAACATATATATATATATATATATATATGCAAAGCTCCGTAGTTCGATTCGCGGCTTCGTGCCAAAGCTTCTTGAACCTGTCACTGGAAAAGAAATTCTGTAAAGGAGTGAGAACATCATCCTCGAAAGGGTTCTCAGTAGAGGTTTTAAGAATTTTTATAAGAAGATACATATAAAGAGAAGAATTGGTTTCAAGGTAGTGATTATCATTCGTCCTATTTTTCATACTTTACTAATAACTCAATCAGAAACCAATCGCAGCTTTCAACCTATCACATAATCAATCAACAAAATCATCATCTCATCACCAATAATCTCGAAAGTACCACATCAGAACAAACACAGGCAAAACAGACAAGGAACGCACATGTATAGATAACAGTTACAACAAATAGCTCAGATAGCAGTTAATAACAATTTAACAATTTGGCAAACCAAATTAAGTTCAAACCCAAACAAAGCATACAAATGCAAATGATACATGCCTGTCCTATTGCTGATGAGTCTCATCTGTCGATTATCAAGCCAACCCGACAAGTCTGGTTTGCTAAACCCTTGGACTGTCCTCCGACGCGCATCCTAACCAAATCCCTACGGTACTAATAGCTCAGAATCTCTAACAACTTATATCGGAATACTGATTTTTCAAAAGTTCCAGAAACAAAATGCTTACCATGAAGGCAGGGGCTCTAGCAACGGTTTCCGGTGGTCACAGCCATGGCGGCACAGCCCAGAACGGTGACGGTGCATGGCGGAACAACGTTCTTCACCTCCATCACATCCTTCTCTTCCTCGATTTCTATTTCTTTCTCTGGCGCTCAAGGACGATGGTAAGTGTGGCTGCAACGGCATTGGTCTCCACTGTGACGGTTGCAGCGGCAGGGACTAGTTCGACGTCGGAGATCTGACGCAGCTGGCGGCGACGAGCTCCCCCTCGCACTGTCTCTCTTCTCGGCTCAGCTCTTATTCGCAACGGCACTTTCTCTCCTCTTCCTTTCGACGGCGACGACGAGAAGCACGGTAGCTGGGCGAGGTGGCGGCGGTGCTAGACACGGTCTCCCTCTCCCTTCAGATCTCTCTCTTCCCCGTTCCTCCTCCTCTGCGGATCTATTTCCCTCTTCCTCTTTTCTCACCCTCTCCGTTCTTCCCTTTCTTTCTTTCCTTCTTTCTTTTCTTTATTTCTTTCTTTGGTTTTCCTGAAGCTGCTGAGTATTGGATTTTAGGAAAAGAAGGTCAGTGGCGGCGGGTAGTATTAGGGAAGTTAGGGTTTTGTTTTTAATTTAATCAAATTAGGATATAGAATATTAATTTGAAATCTAATTTGATCTTTAAAATTACTTTAAAAATATTATTTATTGTATCAATTTACTAAATGGCTTTCAATCAAATACTCTAATTTAAAATGTTAAATTTCGAATCTCAATTATTTAACTAAATCGTATAAAATTCTTGTTAAGTTGTATAACTTAAATATAGAAAATTATTCAGTAATTATAAAATTAATTAAAATTTCTAACTTAATTATCCAAACTTGATTTAATTACTTTTAATAAAATAATTTCTAAAAATAAAGTCTTTAATGAATAAATAAATTAAAATTAACTCATAATAATATTTTTTCAAAAATTCTCGGTCTTACATCCTACCCACCTTATAAAAATCTCCGTCCTCGAAAATTGGAGTAATACACAAGATACTATATAGTTTTAATGCTTTACTTTTGAATACTTTAGAAAGACAAGAAGTCTTGGCATGTATATAAATTTTGAAATACCGGGTAAGTCATAAAACTTGGATATAAGAGAAGTATGTGGCGTGAGGCAAAAGTTACAAGATAGGTTCAATTAAAAAAAAAGTTGCATGGTGTCAACATCAAGGGTTTGAACATAGCTCAACATCACAACTTCCAATTGTACTTTTATCGAATGACTCATCCAAAGATTCTCAATCTCATCAATCATTTTGGAACCCACAACCGGTTACAAGCCTAATATCAACAAAACCCTTTTGCATAAAACTGAACTCCACAACATCTTGTGACATCGCACACTTGCAAGCTTCACATTCCGCGTCTGCGAAACACGTCCTAAAGATCTAACATATCGCTTGCTATACCTAAAGGTCGCATGTAATGTTAAAACAAATCTCGAGTTTACTCAGAAGAATACAAGACCTCAGAAAAGAAGGACAAGTGATATGGACAACACTCACAAGGATTTGAAGAACTATTGAGATCACAAGTAAACAAAGATATACAAGCAATGAAGAATGTTAGGGCGAAAATCAAATCACAAGTTTAAGAAAGGATCTCGAATAAAAGGAATTCAACAGGAACAATAAGAAGAAAATAATGCGGCAGTTTGAAACAAAATTAAGCCGAGTCAAAGAAGTATGAGATCGTAGAAGAAGAATAGCTAAAGCCATTGATAATGCTCCCAAAGTTTTAAAAGTATGATTAAAAACGCCTTCGAATACATTGTTCATGAAGAATGAGAAACTTTAAAGAAATCATTTAACGTTTCGAATGAAAAGTACGTAACAAATATTTTACAAAATAATAGTAAAGACATAAATTTTGCATTGTTTTAGAAAAAATTCAAGTTGAAATAGATTATGCATCATTTGAAAATGAAAACTAGTTTGGCTAAGAGCAAAACATTTTTCTCGAATATCTTAAAAGGTATTTAGGTTCATAGCCAAACAAAAACATGCATAAAAACTGCAATTTGGTTGGGAGGCAATTAAGTTTCATTTTGAGAAGAAACCTAAGATTAAGTTTTGCCCAAAGAGGAATAAGAGATGCATTACAAACAAGCAGGTTTTGAACTACATAAAGGAGCTTTCAAAGTGTCACTACAACAAATAAGGGTTTTCGCAACGGTCAAAAACCGTTGCCGTAGAATGAAAAACCGTCCCCAAAATCTTAGGCAACACTTTGGCAATGGTTTTTAACCTGCGGTATATGCGGTCGTTGCCATTGCTCAAAGGCAACGATTTTTTACCTACGGCAACGGTAACAAAAAAAACCGTTGCCAAAGTTACTGGTATAGGCAACGGTTTTGAAAGAAAATGTTAAACAACGGTTTCGAACCGTTCCTTGATAAGCAATGGTTTTAAACCCTTCTCTTTCATGATACAATGGTTTAAAACCATAACTTGATAGGCAACGATTTTAAACTGTTGTAGTTTTATTAATCACAACACCAACAATTTTAAAGCGTTACCGTTGGTGTCCTTTTTTGGCAACGGTTTTAATACCATTGCCATTTTAGAGTCATCTAAGACAACAGTTTTAAAGTGTTATCGTTGCTATCGTTTTTCGGCAACGGTTTTAGAACCATTGCCATACTATAGTCATCTAAGACACAGTTTTAAAGCGTTACCGTTGATGTTGTTTTTTGCAATGGTTTTGAAATTCTTGCCATTTTGTTATCTTTGACAATGGTTTTAACACCATTGTCTTTTGTAACTTTTGACAATGGTTTTTTGTAATATATAATTCTTTATTTACGATAGTAGTTTTCTCGTGAATGAAATTAATTTCAATTTTTTTAAATTATTTAGTGTTAATAAATAATCTAAACTATTCGAATAAAGTCACTAAAGAAAAATAATTGAACATTTCCCATCAAATTCGACTTATACATATTGTTGTAAGATCTACAATCACATTATATTATCATTGCAAAATAACATAATACTGGTCTAGGTCATAACTAGTTGTACTTATATCATCATCATTTTTCAAAATACCGTAATACTATAGCCTAAGTCATTACAACCTCGAACTATATCATCTAATTTTGAAAAAATATAACAAAAAAGAGTTGAAATAGCTAAGTAGCAAATAGATTTATCATCATGTCCACAAGTTCATGACTTTTACTCTGTAACATTTGCTCTTAAAAATGTGACCTTAATCGAGTTCGATTTTCCCTTCAGCATAGTTTTCCTGTTAAAAAAAATGAAATATCAAACTACACATATTTAATACTAATAATGTCTACTAAAAATGTTTGAGAGAGGACAAACATATATATCATAACATTCTTCTATTTAGATACACAAAACAATTAAATCAACATCAACATAATCAACCATTATTTAAGATATGATAACATATAGAAACTTTAACAATAAATAATACCTCCTCATGCGCATCATTGTTTGGATTGCCTAAAGTGCTTCCTAGTTGAGCAGCTAACATCTCAAGGTCCATTGCTGAGCTTTTTTGTTGCAGCATCATCTTAACAAGCGATTTTATTTCATCTACTTCTTTTTGCATCACATCAACTTTACCCTTTAATGTTGCTTTCTCAGCTGCATGTTGCTGTTTTAAGGGTGGCAATTTCTTCATTTTTCTTCAACAAAGTTGGTGTGGTAACTCTTCCAGACATCGCACTCTCCCTGCCTTCTCTTTCCCAAATATGGATTGGAAAGCTCTAATTGCTGATTCTTTAGACTTTTTATTCTCAGCTTGCAGATGTGCCTATATTAATGTGAAGAAAAATAATAATAATAAAAAGAAAGAGTAACTACACAATTGGACTAAAAAACATATATCATTTGACAATATCAAAACAAATAATAGAAATTAAGAATAATATCAACAATCTTTAACTTAACTGCAAGCATAAAAGTAACCACAAGTGATTGACAAATTACCAAGACACAAGAAATCCATAAAATATTTTAATCAAATTAACTCCCAATACTTACAATAACATCCAAAGTGTCTTCATCCAATGGTTTTCCCTTTGTGCTTTGGCGAGTTTCAACAAACATTTCTGCTTGAGTAGGTGGTTCATTATTTTCCTTAGAAGCAGCCTATAAGTCCAGATCAAATAGCATTTATATAGAGTTAAAATAAGTTTATTTTCTAAAATCAACACATACTTGATACTGAAAGACACACACCACACATACACATACAAATGCACAACGAATAAAAAATTGTACCAATCTTGCACGTATTCTTGCAAAATTTATTAGTCCCTTTCGATGGCTAAATTTTTGTTGTGCCCTATTTTTGTTATTCTGCGTAGACATTTTCTACATAGCAAGAGACAAGTATCATAAAAAAGGATTAGCCATAAGTTGCATAATTAAACCCATTAAATCCTTATTTTCATGTTAATCGGCAGCAGTAGTAGCAATCGCAGAAATTCTCAAGCAACCACAAGGATCACGGCAACAACAACATATCTGACATAATTTGGAATTGATGCGGAATGGATATTAAGTGATATTAGAACATAATTGGTAATAGAGTATTGCGGTAAACAAGAACGGAACCGAATAATCTCACCACGATAAACAAAATAGAATAACACAGTAGTAGCTTCCAAGCTGACCGAACAGCAGCTCCGACAACGGCC
>NC_029793.2:134429524-134438382 GCF_000816755.2 Arachis ipaensis | reverse complement strand
AGCTTAAAATCTCTAATAACTTATATCGGAATACTAATTTTTCAAAGGTTCCATAAACAAAATGCTTACCAAGAAGGCAGGGGCTCCAGCGGTGGTTTCCGGTGGTCACAGCCACGGCGGCGCAGCCCAGAATGGTGACGGTGCATGGCGGAACAACGTTCTTCACCTCCATCGCATCCTTCTCTTCCTCGATCTCTATTTCTTTCTCTGGCGCTCAAGGACGATGGCGAGCGTGGCTGCAATGACGTTGGTCTCCACTGTGACGGTTGCGGCTTGCGGCAGGGACAAGTTCGGCACCAGAGATCTGACGTAGCTGGCGGCGACGAGCTCCCTCTCGTGCTATCTCTCTTCTCGGCTCAGCTCTTATTCGCGATGGCACTTTCTCTCCCTCTTCCCTTCGACGGTGACGATGAGAATCACAACAGCTGGGTGAGGCGGCGACAGCGCTGGACACGGTCTCCCTCTCCCTTCAGATCTCTCTCTTCCCCATTCCTCCTCCTCTACGGATCTGTTTCCCTCTTCCCCTTTTCTCACCCTCTCCATTCTTCCCTTTCTTTCTTTCCTTCTTTCTTTCTTTTCTTTGTTTCTTTCTTTGGTTTCCCTGAAGCTGCTGAGTATTGGATTTTGGGGAAGGAAGGTCAGTGGCGGCGGGTAGTATTAGGGAACTTAGGGTGTTGTTTTTAATTTAATCAAATTAGGATATAGAATATTAATTTGAAATCTAATTTGATCTTTAAAATTACATTAAAAATATTATTTGTTGTATCAATTTACTAATTGGCTTTCAATAAAATACTCTAATTTAAAATATTAAATTCTGAAATCTCAATTATTTAACTAAATCGTATAAAATTCTTATTCTTATACTTCTGTTAAGTTGTATAACTTAAATATAGAAAATTATTCAGTAATTATAAAATTAATTAAAATTTCTAACTTAATTATCCAAACTTGATTTAATTACTGTTAATAAAATAATTTCTAAAAACAAAGTCTTTAATAAATAAATAAATTAAAATTAACTCATAATAATATTTTTTCAAAAATTCTGGCTCTTACAGTTTGGACTTAAAAGTACATTAGATATGAATTTTAAGCTTTTGTCTTTTATGAATTTGAAATTTTGAGATATCAACCAGAAACTTCAAAGACTTTTATATAGGTATGAAATTCGGTGTGGGTCATGGATTTTTAATTTCGTGGAATTGGAAGTTTAAAGTATTGAATTCAAGTTTTTGTTTTTGTTTTTAATAATTTAGAGCATTGGTTTGTGGAAAAAGTCTTTGATGGTAACTGTATATAATGATAGTATATATTAAACTTCTTGAACGTCAGTTCGATCCTAGCCTGCTCTAGTGTTGCTAGCTCTGCTTCTTTTAGATCTGTTATGGTCACTATGTAAAGCTTATTTGAATGTTTTGGTGCTGGACATTTATTATTTATTTATTTTATACATTTACTTTTTATTGTTTGTGAGGAAGTGATGATGGATCGTTCTGAGCAAATTAAGCTATATGTTGGATATTACTAGATTATGAGAATACAATTTGACACGTTAATATTTTTTTTAGTTACTTTATATATGTATATTAGGAATAGAAGGCGCAGTCATTCTTCGATTAGTCGAAGAGTGAACACATTGCCATTAAGGCGAGATGCATTAGATAATATCATTGGGGCGTGTGGAGATAGAAGTTGCATATGGGAGTTAAGAATGAGTTTGAATGCATTTACCAATTTGTGTGAATTGCTACAAGTTCGGTGTGGGTTGGAAGAAGATGGTCATGTTGGCATAGGTGAACAAATAGCTACTTTCTTAAACATATTAGCTCACCATACCAAAAATCGCAGCGTACAAGTTAGGTTCTATAGGTCTGGTGAAACTGTAAGTATGTATTTTTACAAGGTATTGTGTTCAATTTTGCATGTTCAAAGTATATTATTTGCAACGGCAGATCCTGTACCGGAAGATTGTGTAGATCCCAGATGGAAATGGTTTAAGGTAGTCTTGTATATAGCTCAATTTTTTACTGGTCAAGTTTATCTGGTGTGTAATAACTATTTTTTTTAACAGTTGATAGGGTTGTCTAGGAGCATGAGATAGAACTTACATAAATGTCACGGTCCCGAAGAATGAAAATCTAGATATCAGACAAGAAAATCTAGAATATCCACCAATGTCGTAGCAGTTTGCAATCGGAATATGAATTTCATCTATGTCCTTGGCGGTTGGGAATGATCGACATCTGATTCAAGGGTATTTAGGGATGCAATTACTCGACGTAATGGTTTGAAAATACCTGTTGGTATGTCTACATTAATCTTTTGATAAGAGCATTAACTATTTATTAAAGAATTACAATGTATATCTTATATTTTTTTTCTATCTTTCCGTTTTAGGGTTTTATTATTTAGTGAATACTAGCTATATCAATGGTAGAGGATTTTTATCTCCTTATAGAAGAATTTGCTATCATGTGAATGAGTGGATTCAAGGTCACCTCACCATACACCACAAAATCGTCTAGAGTTATTCAATAAGAAGCATTCTTCGGCTAGGAATGTGATTGAGCGATGCTTTGGATTGCTTAAGAAAAGATGGGCAATTCTACAAAGTTTGTCGTTCTACCTTATTAGGATTTAAAGTCACATTATTATCGCTAGTTGTTTGTTACAAAATTTTATTTCTATGAACATGGATGTTGATCCCGAAGAAGATGCAACTCTTTTACCAAAACACATATCCACAGGAGATGATACTATAGTTGATGAAACCGACATAGATGTTGTGAAAAGTAGCCATAAGTAGACTCAATGGCGTGAGGACCTAGCAACCGAAATGTGAGAAATATGGAGAGGAGATCATGGCACATAGAGTTTTTATCTTTGCTAGTTTTACTATGTATGCAATTGTCCTAGACTATTATTATATTTGAGTTCATTTGAGTTTTTTCTGTTGTGGCATATGTATTTGTCAACTCGGTTTGATGACTTGTATTCTAATTAAAGATACAACTAGATAAGGGTTTGTTTTAATTGTTTCAAAAGATGTTAAATGTCTATAATTTTATTGAAAATGTTGAAGTATGTTTGATATTGTGCTGGTAATTATTTATTTTAATAGTCCTACCCCACCCTATTATTATGCTAGTAATTTGATAAAAAATTCTGCTACAATTGTGCTAGTAAATCTGTTGTCATTATCATAGCAATTCTAGTGTAATCCTAAAAATAATTCTGCTATATGGTGCTCTTTTTCGTTATTGTGCATATATATTATCCAGCAGCAAATGACCTCCACACCACGCCAGTGGATTGAACAAGAAATTGAATAATTTGTGGTCCTCATGGAGGAATTGGTTGTTGAAGGCAAGAGGGCTGATGTCGATCAATTTAAATCAGGGGCATTTCAAAAGCTGGCAAACAAGATGAATGAGAAGTTTCTTGAATGTGGTCTTATTGTGAAGCACATTAGAAATAAACACAAGCGCCTAAAAGAAAAATATATGTATGTAGATGAGATGTTGGGTTGTAGTGACTTCGGATGGAATTCTCAAAAGATGTGTGTTGAAGTGGATAGTAAACAAGTATTGGAAGCTTGGGAAAAGGTGTGTTTTTTTGCACTTTTAATCATTGTTCGTACAAGTACTTTTTAATTTTCATATAAGTGTACGCATATGCATTTGTTAACGTATACTTTGTTATATGGTATAGGGTCACAATGTGACACTCTACACTCCAAACAAGCTATTTCTGTTGTTTGAACGTCTTGGGAACATTTTTGGCAAGGATAGAGCTACCGGTCATGAAGCATGCAGTGAAATAGATGATGAAGAAGATGTTACTCCGGACTCTACATTTGCTATAGCCATAGTTGGTGGCCTGGGTTTATATGGAGAGGATGTTGACATGGAGGATTTAGTAGCCGTTGAGAGCGAATTACCAAATACCTTTTTGACCTCTTTTGCTTCATCAGGTGAGAGAAATCAAGGATGTCAAACTGTAACTAATAAAAATCAACGATGCTACAATCCTATCAAACTTGGTTGAAACTTTTAAGGCTGCGGTTTATGATCAAGGAAAGCATGTGCAAGTACTAGCCAATGCATTGTCTGGGGTTAATGAGCAAGTGAATCTTGGCCGAATGTTGAATAGTCTTGGTTTCGACACAATAGAGATCGTGAAAATTGAAAAAAAATTATGTAGAATCTAGAATTGAAGGAAACCTTTTGGAGTTTGGACGAGGAAAATGCGGCATTCACACGAGATAATATGGACAACTTTTAGCTATTGTTGGTGTAGTTGGTCTTAGTTGTTAACTTATTAGGGTATATTGCTAAACTTACTACTGTTTTTTGATAAACTTATTAAACTTCTCAGTGTTATGTTGTTTTTTTGTTATGCTATACAAGTAAAGTGCACTTGCTACATTGCAACTCTTTTCTGTGTTGATTTTCTGTTATTATGCAACTAAGTTATCCATCAGGTGAATTTCAATTGTATTGTGCAATTTTGCACTTGAAATTGTGCATTCCTTCAAAATTCTATTGAATTTTGCATAATCTATGTTAATTTTCTACACTTAAGTACAATTAAATTTTAATTGTGCAGTGTAATTTTGCACAACAAAATTGTGCACTTCTGCAAAATTCGAATCAAATTTTGCTTTATAAAATAATGCACTTCATGTGTTGATTTCCTACATGATGTTTACAGCTTGAGTTTTTAATTTCCGTACTTACATTTTTGTGCAAAGCAAACAAAATATACTCTAGATACTATTAGCTAAAAACAAACAGCAAGCCAAAATAAATTTCAAAGAAACCACTTTCCATTCAATTTTCAATTCATACGATTTCATTACAAGTAAAGGATCTAACAAACAATTGTGTATTCCCTAAAACTATATCAATGGAACTCTTATGCTATTATTTGTCATGATTCATTGTATGAATACAATGCCAAATAACAAAAAAAAAATACAACTTTCAAAGTCTATGAATATCCCAAGAGCCATCACAAGATACTACCACTTCATCCTCTCTTCTTGGTATTGTAGATACCTGCCAAATGCAGAGAAGATGCTTCTTGGCATTGGCTTCTTCTTTGATGTTAATTCAACACATAGTGCTTTCCATTTATGAGCAATCACTACAACATTTTGGGACTATGGCCACGGTTTTTTTGGTCAAGGCGAAAAACCGTGACCATAGACCGTGACAAAAAAAAGCTATGGTCACGGTTTTCTAAAAAATGGTGGCCTAAAAGGGTCTATGGTCATGGTTTTGGGGGGTGACCTAAAGGGGTCTATGGTCACAGTTTTTTACAGTGACAAAAAAGGGTCTATGGTCACGGTTTTTACAAAAAGGGTGACCATACGGTACCTTTGGTCACGGTTTTGGGGGGTGACCTTAAATGGTCTATGGTCATGGTTTTGGGGGTGGCCTAAAAGGATCTATGGACACGATTTTAGGGGTGACCTAAAGGGGTCTATGGCCACGGTTTTTTATGGTGACCAAAAAGGGTCTATGGTCACGGTTTTTCAAAAAAGGGTGATCTAAAGGGGTCTATGGTCACGATTTTGGGGGGTGACCTAAAGTGGTCTATGGTCACGGTTTTGGTGGGTGGCCTAAAAGGGTCTATGATCGCGGTTTTAGGAGTGACCTAAAGGGGTCTATGGTCACAGTTTTTTACAGTGAGAAAAAAAGATCTATGGTCACGGTTTTTCGAAAGGGTGACCTAAAAGGGTCTATGGTCACGGTTTTGGAAAGTGACCTAAAGATATCTATGGCCACGGTTTTGGAAGGTGACCATAGATACTCTATAGTCACGGTTATTAGGGGTGGCCTAAGGTGGTCTATGGTCAAGGTCCCCAAATCCCAAAATTCCCCCTCCCTCCCAGCAAAATCCCCATTCCCTCCTAATTAATAACTTATAACAAAAAAAACCCTATCACTTCATCACATTCCCCATTCTCACCGTTTTCCTTCGAGCCAGCCCCCACCTTCGCTGAGCTCCTCCCAACCCCCTCCATCGTACGTTGTTTCCCTTTCTCCCAGCCCCTACCATTGTCGTTCACCTTCCTCCCAGCCCCTACTTCGTCACAGCCCCCAAGATCGACGAAGGCAGAAACCCTAGCGTCGCCGAGCTCCTCTATCGCATCTCACCACAAGCTTCTTGTCACTGCGAGCTTCCTGTCACCGCGAGGAAGAAGAGTAGGCATCACGCTCCTCCGCTATCCAGCCACCATCGAACTTCGAAGAGAGAGAGAAAGAGCATGAAGATGAGAGAGAGAAAGAGGGGTCAAAAGCTGAGCTGGTGTCTGTCACTGCCTCCACTGCCTTCACCGCCGCTGTTGAAGCTCTGCTGCAGCTGCTGTTGCCGTCTGACCTGCCGCCAGGGGAAGCCACTACCGTCGTTACCACCACAGCACAAGAGAATCCACCACAGTAAGGAAAGAAACGTGAGTTAATCTTTCTTTTCTCTTTCTCTCTTCTGTTGATTCCTTTTGCTATTTATTCAGTGACCCCAAATTACACATAGATGTTTTTATTATGACTTTATATATAGTTTCTAGTATTAAGCTCTGCCTTTGCCTCTGTGTACAAAAAGAAATAACAAAGAATATTGTGGACAAATTAAGGTGGGGACTAGTGAAAGCATGCACTCCTAAGTCCTAAGACCTTGAGTTGTTTCCATTGCCTATACTATAGTTGCTACTTGCTAGAGCGAGAGATTCAAGGTAGTAAATAATGATAAGAAAAAGAAGGCCAAGGCATAACACAGTTAATGATTTTTCAGAACAAAATTCTATTTACAACAAAAATCAGAACAACAAAGCCGGAAACATGTATAAGATAAGTTAGTTTTCTTCAACTAAATAATGATTTTTCATATGATTGCTAATTGAACCACAATTAATACACTTCTTACTAAAGTTCTTGAATCAATGTCACCATTTGAAGTGTTCTTACTATCCCTCTTATGCAGCATTGTTCAAATTCATCATTCATCCCTACAACTTCAACTACTACTCTATCTAATTCTAATTCCTATAAGAGATTAGGAGATTGGTTGTTGGTTTTATTGGTTAGTTAGTTAGTGATTATAGTTAGCCTCTGTAACCATATTCTGTAACCATATTCAACTACTAGTCATAAATCACACAAAAATACAATGAAGTATCTCTCCAAATAAAATAATTTGAAAAATGAATAAAAATGCATTCTCTGTTGCCTTTTTTCCATAGATAAAACAAAACCAATACAATTAAATATAACTATAGAGTTTAACAACAGTCAAAACAGAGGTCTGGAACCAAAATTACTTGCTTTTGCTTTCGATAGATTTTATATATAACTAATTATTGAGAATGATCGCATAAAAAAAGATAAAAGAATAGGAAATTGTTTTATCTTCACTTTGTATTAGAACTTTTAATTACAGCAAAGTAACTGATTTAAGCATACAAATACTGATCCTTCCTAAAACAATTGCTAGAAGCACATCCAAAGTATATCATTATTAAGCAAAACAGAAGCAACCTGTATTGTTCCTATAAGGATTAAAATCTAATAGCTGACCTAATCATGTTCTAATAGCTGACCTAATCAATAAGGATTAATACCTATTTATATTTAAAAATGAAAGCATATTAAAAGGAATGGATAAAAAATGAAAGCATATCAAGTGTTTTCCCCATGAATAGAAGTGTAGCTTATCATACCCAGTAGGAATTCAACTTTCTAGAATACTAGACCACTAGCAAAAGGTGTCAAAGTCTCCCACCAAACTAAAATGATGAAAATTTAGTAATGGAAATCTTAACCTGGTCACAAATTATTTTTTGTACAAGCTGTTCTATGACGTGGTATATTTTAATTGAATTTTAATTTTAGTTTGAGTTAATTTAATCCAATAAGAATTAACATCTTAACTAAAATAGAATCATTTTTTAATTAAGATGTTAACTCTATTCTTTAACCTATATTAATATTCCAATTGATCAAAATTTTAACGAATATTAACTAGCAAAAATTGATAATTATTGAGGGATTGATAGTGACGATAATCAATATGATTGAAACGACATGATGATGGAACAAAGTTAACCAAACTATGTTTATCATTTACTTAGAAACATAGATAATGGTTTTGGGAGAAGGAATGATTGTGAGTTGCAACCTTAACAATAATTGAATTATATTAAACTATTTTTGGTGTATAATGTAAATTAAAAATTAGTTATTAAATTAATTATATATTTGTGTAAATATATGTTAATTCTAAAATATGTATTAAAAATATATGAAATAATGCATGTAGTTTATATATAAAGATGTGCTGATATTTTGTGTATATGTATAATATTTTTTTGTTGCAATTTTGACATTAAAAAAGGCAATTATATCAATTATTATATATATAGTAGGGTTATTTTGAAATTAAGATGTTAACTCTATTCTATTTTAGTTAAGATATTAACTCTTATTAAGTTAAATTAACTCAAACTAAAATTAAATATTCAATTAAAATATGTCACGTCATAGAGAGTAATTTACATATTATTTTAAAGGGGATTGGGTAGAAGTCACCTACATAATATTACTAATCTTTCTTTTGCCTTTGTTCCCCCTGGCTTCGACCAAGTATTCTTCTTTTTTCTTTCTTTCTTTTAAACGTTAATAATAATAATAATAATAATAATAATAATAATAATAATAATAATAATAATAATAATAATAATAATAATAATAATAATAATAATAATAATAATAATAATAATAATAATAATAATAATAATAATAATAATAATAATATTTATAAAGATCAATTTAAACTTTGTCTATTAAAATAAT
>NC_029793.2:134413452-134429423 GCF_000816755.2 Arachis ipaensis | reverse complement strand
TATTAAAAAAATATCTAATACATAATTTAAATTAATAAAATAAGTTAAAATTAAATTAAATTTCAATAATCATAAAATTCTATTTAATTATTTTTGTTGAAAATATTTTTTTTAAATAACTAATTATTTAATTTTTAAAAATTCAGGATGTTATATCCCACCCATCTTATAAAAATTTTCGCCCTCGAAAATTGTTATATTAAAACAAGTTTAAACTCTAATTAAAGAAAATAAGGTCCTTGAAGAGAAGGACAGAAAAATGTAATAAAGATAATATTTGAAAGAGGACAGGTAGGCAATTAGATTTGCAGGCCAATGAAACTACACCGGAACGATAAGATTTAGTCAAAAAAATAATCAAATCACATTCTGGAAAAATTCAAGGCAAGGATTCCAATGAAAATAATAAAGGAAGAGGTGGCACCAAGTCACATAGCACGAGTAAAGAATATACGTCGAAACAAATCTGTAAAACGTAACTTCTAACGTCCCAAATCCCGTAATTCTGCATAACCTATTATTTCTATTTTGTCTATGATAATCCATTAGTGTTTTCGTATACACAAATCATCAGTATTAAGTTGGTCAGACCTAATACCATGATAGATGCAACAGTCGACTAACAGTATTAATAAATAGATAGTCATGCATCTGAAACTTAAACTCTTGTCATTAGGACAAGTCCTATTGCATGACAGACACTCAGAGTATGCAGTGAAGCATAGTCAGTCCATTTCCAAGGCTCTAACAGGGACGAACTACACTGATACTATAATGTAACACCCTAACTTTTAGCACGTCATGATCGTACCAAAAGTAAGGCGTTACGGACCTGATTTCCTGTATTATCTACTTAATATTGAGCCTTTACGTCGATATTGTGTAACACCCTCGCGCGAACGCGCGGGTTGAAAAATATCCAAACGGCGCGCAAGCGTCAGCCACGCGTACGCGTGGGTGCTCTTGCGCCCAGACACAAAACTGGCACGACCCTGGCACAACTCTCTGGAAAATAGCTGGGCATTTGGTACAGCGCATCGACGCGCCCGCGCACACCACGCGCACGCGTGGATGGTCGTTCTGCTAAAAATTTTCTAAGTTAAAAGCTGCAGAATTTACAGATTCAACCCCCAATCTTCCGACGGACATAAGTCTCTCATTTTAAATCGTTTTTCACCCGTCCTTCGAACGGCATGGACATCCCGGATCCAATTTCATTTCTAAACAAATTTGGCAGAAAACAGAGATCCGTAGTCCAGGTTATGTCCCGTCAAAGTATGCCCCAAAACCATGTTTCCATACAAAACCACAAAGTTCCATTTTCAAAACAAGCCATTTTCAACTCTTTTCAAAATTAATCAAAACATGCCAATTTCAGCCTTTTCTTTGAAATCAATCAAAATATACCAAAATCAACATCAAGCCTCCTCAACTTGCACGTTGACACTTTCTCAAACTCAAACACATTTACATATCATATACTCTTTCTCATGCCAAATTTCAACAACTCTATTTTCAATCAACCATCATTATACATAATCGATATCGTACTCACTATCACGTGGCTTTACCCACAAATCAACCTTAATCATTCCTCAAGCATATATCACGACAAACATATCTCTAATGCATCATCATACCATCAAGGCATCAATAATCATAATCACATATATGACCTTATTATATATCTCAACCAAATCCAAACATACCTCATCTATATAATTGCACCCAAATTTACCAAATCCCACACCTCGAAGCTTCTCTATTCAATTAAGTTACTCAACTTCCCTTGAAATTTGATTATGCAGGGTCCATGCCTAAGCAAAGTGCTATTAGAACACGTATAGTTGTAATGGCTGGCCAAGAAGGCCCTACAATTACAAGAACAAAAAGAAAAAGTGCTACTCAACATGGTCAGTTTCTTAAACAAAAGAAGGAAGATTAAATTTACTGATGCATTGGTATGGCAACGCATGATCATCTGCAGGTGGTTCGACATTGCTTGATCTTCTGCAGGCTCTAGAAGATTATTTTCCGGTTCTTTTGGGGTTAGTCAATGATGGTAAGTCTTATATTTGTTCTTTATTATGTAATATGTGCTTTTTTTTTGCCTTTCTGTAAGATAAATATTCTAATATTTGCTTTATGATGAAGGAAGCCATTTACAATATAAAGTATAATTTGTTTGGGTGAATCAAGAGGATGATGCTGAGGTAACTCCAACCATTTTTCATAATATGTCTAATGGTTGGTATGAAGTGTTGTCAGTTTTACATTTGATGGCAATGCTATTACTATTACAGGCTAATTTTTTACTGCTTCCAAGATCATCCACTGATGGTTATCAGCTTAAGGTATCTGAAGGTAAGTAATTTGGAATTTTAATACAAATCCATTGTACGAAATAGCCAAAATCCATTGTAATAAATTGGTTTAGACCTCAAATTAGACTCTTTGCTCTTGAGATAATTGTTGTATATACTGTAATACTTTATTTATAAGAATGTTCTGTCTTCGCAGTTGCACTGATCTTTAGTATATATTGTGTTGATTGTGAAAGTAAAATAGTCGTTACTTGTAACAGAAAGCAGACGAGCTTCTGTTGATATCTTCTTAAAGGCTGCTGGATATCTGGATTGTGCTGTCAAACATGTTCTTCCCCAGTTGCCGGCCGAACTCAGGTTAGTACATATATATGTCATTTATGCAATAACTGGAATGAAGCATTTTCTTTCCCTGTATATGACCTATATAGTTTTCTATATTATTTGATGTTTATTACATGTGTTCTGATTATAGGAGGAATTTACCAGTAGACTTAATTAGCAGAAGGAACGCTTCGAGCACTCTCTCTACAGGCATTAGAATATTGGCCAAGTGTAATTTGTGACATTCATGTAACATTGAGATGGTCATCTTATTTTTTTTGGGTATTTTTTTATTAAGACAATGAGATATTGGCCAATGATGTTGAAAAATAACATCCAATTTTATAGGTATCATGTAATGAATATTATGTTTATTTATGTGATTTTTGGCTTTCTTTTTTCAATTTACAGTGTTTGATGGAGTAAATTTAGAAAACAAATCTAAAGTATTCATTTTGCAATGGAAAAATCTAAAAAAAATTCTATTTTATCTTTCTGACGGATTTACAGATGGATTTTCTGTCTGTAATCAGAACGAGATGATTTTCCAAAGTTCAAATTACATATGGAAAATCTGTCGGAAAATCCGTCTGTAATTACAGACGAAAAATCCGTCTGAAATTTTGTCTGTAATTACAGACGAAAAATCTGTCGGAAAATCCGTCTGTAATTACAGACGGAAAATCCGTCGGAAAGTTCGTTGCCTTTGGGAAATGGATAGAAAATTTACAGAGGGAAAATCCGTCGGTAACTGCTAAAAATCCGTCTGTAATTTTCAGACGGAAAAAAAATCCGTCGGTAAATAATTTTCGACGGAGCTTTTACAGAGGGACAAAATCCGTCGGTAATTTCGTCGGTAACCAAAAATCCGTCTGTAATAAAGACTAAATCCGTCTGTAAATCTGTCTGTATTAATCCATTTTCTAGTTGTGGGACTATCCTGCTGTCATCAGCGTCAACCCTGGTCAGCATCGCCACAGCATCCATTAGCGACCAATCGCATGGCTTCCGGAAATCAACTTAGCACCGCCACTACTGCTGCATGTCACCGTCGACACTCCATTGAAGACACATCAACTTCTCCGAGGTACCACCCGACGGCACCTCCTGTTGCTCTGCCTCCACACACGTAGCGGTGGACATCTCCCTTCCTCGTTGAGGCACCACCATCCCACTTCTTATGTTCTTCGTTATCAACCCTAGCCAATGTGCCGCACCCAGCATCGCCTCCAAAACGCGTTGCGCAAAGTCTTCCTCCTCTATCGGAATCGCTGCGATAACAGGTTAGTAGTAATTCATGATTTTAGTAAATAGAGGTTGTTGATCTATTTTGGGTGCATGTTACAAGGTTTGGCATTCATACAAGATGATTTTTTTAATTTGTGGATGCTAATTTTAAGTAATATTAGCGGGATTGATATATGAGTTGAACTTAATTTTTGTATGATATTGGTCAATCATGCTTTGCTGGAGAGCTATTGTATGCGTTGGTAATCATAGTGGATAAGAGAATCCAGAACTATGGGATTAAAATAGGATTATTAGTTCATTTTTGTTTATCTTTTCGGATTTAAATTGGGTTTGAATGTGGTCAACGTATAATTGGGTTTAGAAAATAGCTAGTTGTTATCCCTATAAATAAGGAGTGATGTTTCAAAGTGTAGGGTAATAAATAGTAGTTGTAATTCCATTAACTGACTGTTATTTCGGATGCATCTTTCGATCAAAGTTAAATTTCATGCACTGTTCCATGGTTCACCTTATATGTATAGTTGTCACTGACTGTTTTTTTTTTGTTACGTTAGGTGTTTATTGATGTAAATATATATGATTAATAGATGTGCTATCGAATCACTCTATGTGTTGTTATTCTTGGACCTTTGATTTTGTTAATTAAGAAAAAATCGGTAGTTGAATGTTGTAATTTTTTTTGCTAAGTTGGTTTTTGGTTTATAGATTAGCAATTAATAGATGCAATGGTTTAAATTTTCCAAAAATGAGTGTGTCTTTTGATCAAAATTACGTTTCATGCATCGTTCCATTATTCAAATTATATGGATCATTATCACTAACTGAGTTTTTTTTTTGTTTCGTTAATTGTTGTTTGATGTCCATTTCATTAATAGAGGTTGCTCTTGAACTACTTTATGTGTTGTTATTCTTATACCTCTGATTTAATTGATCTAGAAAAACCAGCAGTTGAATGTTGGAGTTTTTTTCCTGAATTGATTTTTGGTTCATAATCTAGCGATTAATAGGTTCAATGGTTTAAATTCTCTTAAAAATCGGTGTGTCTTTTGATCAAAGTTACTCTTCATGCACCGTGCCATGTTTCAAATTATTTGTATGGTTATCAAAAATTGAATTTATTTAAGAACATGCAGTGTTCTTTGATGCTCATTTGATTAATAGAAGTTGCTATTGAATTACTTTATGTCTTCTGAGTCTTGTACGTGTGACTTAGTTGTTCTAGAAAAACCAAAAGGTGAATTTTGGATTTTTTTTGCTGAATTGATTTTTTGGTTTATAATTTAGCGATTAACAGATGCAATGGTTTGAATTCTCTAAAAATGGGTATGTCTTCTGATCAAAGTTAATTTTTATGCACCGTTCCATGGTTGAAATTATACGTATGGTTATCACTAACTGAATTTATTTGGTTTTGTTCAGTGTTCTTTGATGTCCATTTGATTAAGAGATTGTTGTTGAATTACTTTATTTTTTTCTATTCTTGTACCTCTGACTTAATTGAGTTAGAAAAAAAAAACAAAAGTTGATACTTGGAATTAATTTTTTTCTAAATTGGTCTTGGTTTATGATTTAGTGATTTAGAGCTGCAATGGTCTAAATTATCGCAAAAATTTTTTCTCTCCTCTTACTGTGCGTTCGGTTGAATTTTGAGTAATGAATTACGTGTTTTATTCAAACTAGATGTGTGATGTTGTATTTTGAGCGGTAACATGTGTTTTATTTGGTATTAATTAGACGCTTGTATTGGATTGCATTTTTCAGTTATATTTATCTGAATTTCCAACCAGCGTTGAAAACTCCTAACTTTTGATCTGTTACCGGAAATCACCTTGCAGACATGGAAAAATCAGTACTACATCTTTTACAATTTTATTCTTGTCTTTTAATTTGTCACTTTGTTTGCTTTTTATGGTCGTTTCGTTCGTATGCTGATAGAAATTATTGAAGACAAGGAGTTCGTCATGTTACATTGCGAATATATTGATGAAATAATATCTTATATTATGTTATTCTTAGGGTTTTTTGTATATTATATTAGATTTATTTATGTATTTTTTGAAAAATCATATGTAGATAATATGAATCAATTGAATTAATATAAAATAATTTGTTGTTATATGTCAGAATATAAAATATACGTTAAAAATAAATTTAACAATACATATATTTATGAACAAATACATGGTAACTAATTATTTGTGTACACATAGTATTTTTGTTTTTCATTTTACTTTTATCATGATGATTTACTTTGAGTCTTACTTAAATTTTATGTTTTTATTGATCGTTGTTAATATATTTTTTGATGTATTTAACTATTATTCATTTACATTGTAAATTTATGTAACATCTATTATTTATAAAATTTGAACAAAAAATATAATTCTTTTTTGTTAGGTGTGGCAAAACTTTTCAAGACACAAAAATCATCATAGGGACTGCTCGGAATAGATTTTTAAAGATGGAATTTTTTTTTTTGCAGAGGCAGAGATGGAGATAAATTTTTCCAAAGATAACTGTAAACCTGAGTGGAGATCACCGTCATCCTTGAATTATTAGGTGAATTTATTCAATTATCTTTAAAATTTTATGACGTGTGTTATTTAAATTTTTTTTTTGAACATGATATTAAACTTTACTTAATTTATAAGTTTGGACAAGATGTATTTATAAGTTGTTTCAATATTTTTATAATATTTTAATATTTTTTAAAAAATTCATTAGAATTTCTACAAAAATTATCAAAAAGAAATAGAGAATAGGGTTTTGTGAGAAACAAAAAAAAATAAAAATAAGGGTAATATTTTCCTATGGTGGAAATTGAGGACGAGGATGTAAAACCCGGTTAATTAACGACTAATTAACTCATAAATTATAATTTTATCTAGAAAATTAAAAATGTGATTTTTATGGCTTAATATGATAGAGGAAATTAAAACGAGAATTTTGATACCAATTTTAAGGAAATCGGCCCAAGATTAGACCAAACGAACCAAACTGGGCCAACCGGACCCATATTGGGCCCTTGGTCTAACCAAACTCAACCTAAAACCCTAAAAACAACACACTCTCTCCTCTCTAAACCCTCAAATACGCTGAAATTGGGGAGGAATGGGGAAAGAACACTCTTCCAAAGTTCTAACTCTCACTTGATCTTCAAACTACCATAACTTTTGATCTGGAGCTCCGATTGCCGCATCGTTTGTGGCCACGTGTTCACCGCGATGAGCTCTACAAAACCCACTACTTTGTTCTTGAGGTAAGCCACGATTTTAGTTCAGTTTCCTCAGCCCTTAAATTCGAATTTTTGGATAAAAAGTGTTGAGATTTTGAGCTCTTTGATGTTATAGGATCCAACTAGCTTGAAGGAGAGGCTTAATCTTGTCTCTTTGATCCTTGGGTGTGGTAAGATTCTCAACCCTAGTAGAATTTGTTGGTTTATGATGTTTGGGTATTGAGTTGTTGTGTTTGGATGTGATAATTGTGGCTTAGGTAGTGTGTATGTGAATATTGAAGCTTGATTGAGGTCTTAGAGAGTTTGGAATAAACTTTTGGGTGCTAAAAATCTGTTCTTGGAGGTGTTGAAGCCTTGAGAGCTTGTGAAAAAGTGATTTGGAGGTATTCCAGGTTAAGTGGGAAAGCGACTAAGGTATGGTCTCGGTTTCCTATATCTAAAATATAATGTGGTGTGAAAACTTAGGCTAGAGGCCCTAAGATAGGATTTGAATGGTTGATGTTGTTGAATGGTTGAGATAAATTGTGTGGTTATGTGTGTGATTAATGAATATTGTTGTTTTGATGGTATGATGCATGAGAGATATGCATGTTTGGATATATGCTTAATGATTGGTTGAGGTTGAATTGTGGGTAAAACCATGTTGATGGTGAGGATGATATTGATTGTATGTATTGATGGTTAATTGGAAATGGTATGGTTGGAAATTGGGATGAGGAAATATATATAATATGATATTGTGTTTAAAATTGAGTTATTTGATTGGGATTAGTTAAAATGGTGGATTGGTGGTTTGTGAATTTGATAAAAATGTTGACATATGAGTTGAGGAGGCTTGAGGTTGATTTTTTGTATGTTTTGGTTGGTTTTGAAAAGGATTGAAGTTGGTTTGTTTTGAAAATGGAACCTTGGGGTTTTATATGAAAATATGGTTTTTGGGCTTACTTTGACGGAGTATATCTTGGTCTCCGGATCCCCGATTTGTGTCAAACTTGTTTAGAAATGAAATTGATCCGAGATGTTTATGCTGTTCGAAGAATGAATAGAAAATGACTTGAAACGAAAAAGTTATGCCCGTCGGAAGATTGGGGTTTGAAACTGGAATTCTACAGTTTTTTAACTTAGAAAAACTTTTGGCAGATCGTACTCCCACGCGTACACGTGGCCGATGTGCACGCGTCACTTTCAAATTTTCACTCCCTCACGCGTGCACCTGGCCGACGCGTACGCGTCGATGTACTGATTTAAGTGCCCAGCCAAAGTTCCCGAGAGTTGTGCGGGTTTTGTGCGAAGAACACAAAACGCACCCACGCGTACGCGTAGCTGACGCGCAGGCGTCGCTTTACTTTTCTCTCATCCACGCGTACGCATGGGCGATGCGTATGCGTCACTATAACTTTTCTGCTTTCCATGCGTGCACATGGGCGACGCGCACGCGTGACCCCATTTTCACCCCAAAGTTGATTTTTGAGTTTTCAAAGCCAAATTTCAGACTCCTAAGCCTCCGATTTCACTCCTTATGTCTTAAATCTTTGTGATATGCCTAGCAATGGGAAGGAGCTAGGAAATGTGGTAACTTGTGGATGAAGTAAGGGGAGAATTAATGATGAATGATGATCAAATATAATTGTATGAGATATGGAGGATGATGGTGGAAGTACTTTATATGCCATGAGCCGAAGGGCTGTAATTATTAATAATTGGTTGGTTATGGATTGTATTATAAGCCGGATGGCTGAGTTATTGCCGGATTATGGCTGAGCTATTATTGAGTTATGGCTGAGTATGATTGCATATATGCTTATTGAATGAAATGTGAATGTTGCACTTCCACTATCTGAGATACGAGTTTCCCTGGGTGAAAGCAATGGCTTGCCACCACGTGTTCCAGGTGGAGACTCGATACTCTGCTGACCCTATATCATAAGTGTGGCCGGACACTATGAAAGTTCTGGATGAGCTCGCCCCCGTGGATAAACACCAGTGTGGGTGTTGTGAATATGTATTGGTGATTATGATTGAGTATAACTCGATTTGGGGATGCATGACAGAGGGACAGTCCAATGGTTAGTTACCAGGACTTGTTGGGTTGGCTTTATAGCCGACAGATGAGACTCATCAGCCACTAGAACAGGCATACATCATATGCATTATATGTGAACTGTTTGGAATGTCTAATTGACTGCATAATACTTGCTAATTGTGTAAATGATGTATCTGCTTCCTATATGTGCATTTCCTTATTGATATAATTGTGTTTGCGATATCAATTTACTGAAGGCGGTTGGGAGATCTGCAGGATTTAGAAAGGGGAGTGTTAGTTAGACTGAAGATCTTTAGTCAGTTGCCATTTATGGTTTAGTCTGTTTATAAGCTTTGATTATCTGTTGGAAGTTCTAGGATTGCCTTCGGCTTTCCCAGGACATTACATGTTAGATATGTGGGTACTATTACCATACTGAGAACCTCCGGTTCTCACCCATGCGGATTTGTGATTTTCAGATGCAGGTCGTGAGGCTTCTCGCTGAGGCAGGCTGAAGACTTCTGGATTAGCGAAGATCCTTAGTTCTCGAGACTTTATTTTGGTTTTATGTACTTACTTAGATACTTATTATCTCCATTAAATAAATATATATTGTTTGACTTCTCTTAGAGGTTGTTTTGGAGAACAGGTTTCTGGTAAATTTTCTTTTGGGTTTCTCTTGGGTTTCTTTATATATATATATATGCTCGGACCGGTTATCTTCGCAAACCGGGTCTTGAGTTTTGATATTCATATCTTTGGCACTCTCTTGTTTATGAATTCGCGTTAGTCTATCCTTTATCTGTTTTGTTACGTTATCGATCGAAGTGTTGCACTTTTCTATTTAATGATTTTGTTTTACCCCTTTTTATTCAAAGGCTCCTATAGTTATAAACATTTTTGACACTACTATATGTACTAAATTTTACTTTAGAGGTCGTAATACCTCGCCACATCTGTCTTATGACTTAAGTATAAGGCTCTGTGTGGTAGGGTGTTACAGAAGACGGGAAGAAGGTCAAGGTTTAGGGTCAAAGAGTTCGGAGGCATCCCTTGTAACACCCTAATATTCAAATCCTTATGCTCGAGTCATAAGTCAATGATATTACGGTGGTACGACTCTCAGGTGGATTTTTTTTTAATAAATAAATATAGGTAATTTTGAAAGGAGTATTAATCGAGAAGCCTGAAAAGAGTAGAAATAAAATCGCGAAGACGTATCACTCACGTTTCGACAACAAAAGATAAACTGTGAAGCCGAAAACGATATACGGACAAGGCGTAGATGAGATTAAGAGGTAGATAACAGATAGATATATATAACATAAGTAAATAGCCACTAGTCGCGACCCGCGAAGTTTAGGCCGGCTAGGGTACAGTATGAAAGTAGTTGACAACAGTATATCCTAATCTCTCCCGACGGAAACATGAAAGCCTCTATAGGCAAATTTTAAGAGTTTAATACATAATATAATCTTTCCAAAACAAAGGTGGAGAGATTCTAAGCAAAACACAAAGTAGGGAAAATAAAGATCTTCGCCGTCTCTCAGACGACCCACAACTCACTTCTGAGCACCTGGACCTGTATCTGAAAAATAAGAGATATATACGAAATGAGAACCCCGGGCCCATGGGTTCCCAGTACGGTAAAAGTGCCAAATAAATACAATGCACTGTAATAAAAACTCACTAAGCATCCTAAACTTCTTCACCAATTATTCATCCTAGATTCTCGCTAATCCATGAATAGGCAACTGTCATAAGGGAGTGCTAAATTTAATTCATGTTTCACATGTTTCCCAACTCGCTGACTCTTCCACGAATCAGACTCAGAATCATAAGCAAAACCATCACCAGTTGTTCTGCCTCAGCAATTCTATATCAATACATCATACCCTCGCCTGGAGCTAGTGAAACCACGTCACTGCGTCTACCCAGGGAGCTCCAATTATCTCATTCAATAATCATCATCATCATGCAATCGCATCATCAATTCATCCTATCAAGAACAGCCCTCAACACCCACCGACACCAGCATGAGGGGTCTCTCAGTTATACAAACACAAGCAATACAGGCAAGTAATACACAAATATGGTACAAGTAGAACAAGTAGCATATAGTCAGGTAACATGGCATATATGATGTAGAAATCCAAAACAAATGGCAAACCCAAACAATTCAAACATATGCAAATGATGAATGCCTGCCCTATGGCTGATGATATCATCTGTCGGTTATATAGCCAACCCGACGTGTCCTGGTAGCTAACTATTGGACAGAAACACCCATTGCGGAGCAAGTAGGTTTGAGCTACAACCCCCTTGCTACTACCCGCTCAACCCAGAGCCAGTGGAATAACCACTACTGTGGCTACTACCTAGGCGGGTGTTTAAAAGCTCAACCTAGAGCGAGTGGATTCACCACTACTGCCGCTACTACCCAGGCGTCACAATCTCTGACCTGGAGCAAGTAGGATGAACCACAACCCTTGCTACTACCTAGGATCTCAAAACATACATTCGTTCAGTTTAGAAGCAATCATCACTGTTATCAAATCTCAAACATTAACCTGGAGCAAGCGGGACGAACCATCACCCTTACAACTACCCAGGTATCACAAATACACATTTATTCAAAACTCCATAATTAAACTCATTTATCATAAGCATCCTTTTCCGTCTCATACCCGGAGCAAGTGGACAACGCCACTGCCTACTACCCGGGGTCACACATCACATTTCAACCTTTTTCATTGTTATCCATTTAACACATTCATTCATTAATCATATATGCATTTATACTCAGCCATAAACGATAATGGCTTTGCCGTAACTCGGCAATAACTCAGCCATCCGGCCCATGGTTCAATCAAGAACCGGCCATTTATCAATAATTATAGCCTTTCAGCTTATGGCATACACGGTACTTCCACCGTCATCCTCCATATCTCATATAATCATATTTAATCATCATTGATCATAACCTTTCCCCTTGCTTCACTCGCAAGTTACCACATCCCTTAGCTCCTTTCTCATTGCTAGGCATATCATAATGATTTAATACATAAGGGGTGAGATCGGAGGCTTAAAAGTATGAGATTTGACTTTAAAAACTCAAAAATCAACTTTGGCATGAAAACAGGGCCACGCGTACGCGCACTCCACGCGCACGCGTGGATGGCCACAAAACTCATCGACGCGCAAGCGTCATACACGCGGACGCGCGGGTTGAAAAATAGCCAAACGACGCGCAAGCGTCAACCACGCGTACGCGCGAATACCTTTGTGCCCCAGGCACAAAACTGGCACAACTCTCGGGAAAATGGCTGGGCATTTGGTGCAGTGCATCGACGCGCCCGCGCACACCACGCGCACGCGTGGATGGTGCTTTCTTGAAGAACGGCGCGTACGCGCCAAGTGCGCCTACGTGCGGAGGGTCGTTCTGCTAAAAATTTTCTAAGTTAAAAGCTGCAGAATTTACAGATTCAACCCCCAATCTTCCGACGGACATAACTATCTCATTTAAAATCGTTTTTCACCCGTTCTTTGAACGGCATGGACATCCCGGATCCAATTTCATTTCTAAACAGATTTGGCAAAAAACAGAGATCTGTAGTCCAAGTTATGTCCCATCAAAGTATGACCAAAAACCATGTTTTCATACAAAATCACAAGGTGCCATTTTCAACTCTTTTCAAAATCAACCAAAACATGCCAATTTAAACCCTTTTTGAAATCAATCAAAATGTACCAAAATCAACATCAAGCCATCCTCAACTCACATTGACACTTTACCATAATTTCCAAACCACATCCAACCATTTTAACACTTCCTAATCAAATGGCTAAAGGACAAACACAATATCATGTCATACATCCTTCCTCATCCCAATTTTCAATAGTACCATTTCCAATCAACCATCATTATACATAATCAATATCATACTCACTA
The DNA here is from genome assembly GCF_000816755.2 of Arachis ipaensis. Taxonomy (NCBI): domain Eukaryota; kingdom Viridiplantae; phylum Streptophyta; class Magnoliopsida; order Fabales; family Fabaceae; genus Arachis; species Arachis ipaensis. The sequence continues at coordinate 134,416,314 of NC_029793.2, read as the reverse complement.
TCACGTGGTTTCACCCACAAATCAACCTTAATCATTCCTCAAGCATATATCACAACATACATATCTCTAATGCATCATCATACTATCAAGGCATCAATAATCATAATCACATATATGACCACATAATAGATCCCAACCAAAACCAAACACACCTCATCTATATAATTCCACCCAAATTTACCAAATTCCACACTTCAACTCCTCAAACTTTATTATTCAATAACCAACCCAATCTTTCATATATTCATTATCTGAAATTCATCCAATCACTTGTGTCATCATACAATGCACACATCAGCTTACATTTCTTACCTTTTTCTGGCCTCCGGCCCAATTTCACAATTTAAATGCATAAACCACAAATCAATACTTATTACCCAGTACATCAACTTCTCAATACACCAAGCATACAAGGCTACACAATTCTCAACCCAATCATTAATTCACATTACATACCAACTATGCATATTAGCACCAACCATTTACACAATCCAAACTTAATCCTAGGGGCATCTAGCCTAGGAATTCTCATCACAACACGATACTTAAATGAAACTTAAACCGTACCTCTTGTAGCCAAACCAATTGAGCCTCTTCTTTGGAAGTCTTCACCAACCTTAGCTCCAAGCCTTACCAAAGCTCCTCAAGCAATACCAATCTCCCAATTGTGCACCAACATCACCAAATACACTAACATAACCAATATCACATACATACATCAACCTAGGGCTCATAAAAATGACAAATCACAAGGGTTTGAACACTTCTTACCTCAGCCCATATGAAGTAGGGATAGAACCCACTTAGAATTCATATTGGAGTATCCCTAAACACCCAAAATCACAAGATTTCAACACTAACTACCCAAAAACGTGTAACAGTGGGGAATTTCGAAATCTGGGCAGAGATGAATGGAATACTCACCACAAAACTTAGATAGAATTGTAGAGGATGAGAAGAGCAACGCGTGGCCGCAAACGGCTCGTCAATCGGAGCTTCGTAGCTCAAGTTATGGTGGTTTGAAGATCAAAGAGAGTTAGGTTTTCTCTCTTCTCTTCTCTCTTCTCAATTTCAGCGCCCCAACCCTTCTTTTTAGGGTAAAATGAGCTGAAATGCTCATAACTAATGTTTATATATGTTGGGTCTTGGGCCCACTTAGGCCCGGTTCACTTATTTGTGCCCGTTGGCCCAATTTTGGGCCAAAACCTTTAAGATTAGCGCTCTAAATCGCACTTTAGATATTTCTACCTTTCCTAATTATAGTTCCTCATTTATTAATATTATTTACCCATAATCAATTTCCTCAGTTGTAGTACCAGACAGATCTCATCATCCGCTTTAGAACCATCAAAGCTCGCAGCCGCAATCAATTCCAACTATTTGGGGATCATTACTTGCAGTAACCCACTTAACCCTTCTAGCATTCAAACTTAAGATATTATAGTAAACTTTTACAGCTCCCATTCGTAGCTATCCTGTGTTACTGCTTTCGCAAGTTTCTGCTGCTTTATTCTGATCTCTCATCTAGTACGAGCTCTATCACTTACTTCCTCAAGTACTCAACCACAACTTAGCATGACTGGCATTTCAAATCAACGTTTCCAAATCCCTCATTTAGGACCATTCCTTATCTATTTAAATCAAAGGAACTAAAAGTCACGGGTTCAATCCGTTTCACCAAAAATCCAGAAATCAACCAACTACATAACAAACACAACACATCATTCTCAACAAAAAAAATCATTTACATCACAGGCATTTATCCATTTGTATTAAGGCAAATCCTTACTCGGACCATCCGGTTTGCTCCTCAGTCTAATATTAAACTCGACATTCCTAGTTTTACTGTACAGGCGGTATTATAAAATCACCCACTGTCCTTTAAGCCTGATTATTGCAATTACCTCAATCTTACTGTCGCAATCGGCCCGCATCCTAACTCTCCCCTTGTTGGCAATTTCTTGATACATGCCCTGGTAACCCGCACTTGTAACATACACCTAACCCCAATCGGCACGGCCTATTTGGGTGATGACTCCCACATCTCTGACAGCTCGAAACATCAGAAGCAGCCGTTGCCCTTTTTCCCTTACCATTCCTTTGGGACTCCTCACTCGTCGCAAAGTTAGTCTTGTAAATCATGTTGCTTGTATGCGAAGTTTGTATTCATAGGTTTTGATGAATGACAAACCAACAAACGACATGAAAGANCCAATTGCCAAATCTTCCAACCATATTCGCTCCTATTTAACTTATTATTTAATTAATTTTGGTTAGACCGGGTATTACATTATACCCCCCTAACAGAAATTTTCGCCCTCGAAAATTCCATCCATCACTATCCTCTCTCTCTGCCAAGCCAATTACCACTAATCACAGCTCAACTCCAAGCATAACCTCCAAACTTACTTTCTTATTCTCAAACCCTCGAATTTCTACATGACTTGTTGTTATAAGGTCTCTGACCCATCAATCAAAAACCCCTTTCATTTCTAGAAAGCAAATGAGTTTGAAATAACAATTTAACAAAAATCATAAGAATCCGCTTTCCTTTAATAATCTATAAAAGCATTCGAGACACATCTCTTTCGTTAAAGTTACTCATATAAAAAATTATCCTCAAAACCATAACCAACACTGTTTCAAATTTTTGAGGAAAAATTTTCAATAGTATCTTCCCAAAAAAATTGGAGTTTACCGCCCGTCACGGGCTCCCTCAAACCAATCTCAGTACCGCATCAGTATTTCAATTTAGTGGCTTTCACATTTGTCTTTCAAAATCAATCATTATAAATCTCAATCTAATTCCAAGGTCACTATGACCAAACATCATGGTACTCATCTCTCAAACACGACAACTTG
>NC_029793.2:134390337-134390453 GCF_000816755.2 Arachis ipaensis | reverse complement strand
TTGATGTATCAAATGAGATTACCAAGGAAGTACCACCTCAATCTTGTATCAACACTCATATTCTCAACAAAATGGGAAGAAAAAATGTTGATGAACAAGGTCCTCAAGAGGAAGCT
>NC_029793.2:134387083-134388089 GCF_000816755.2 Arachis ipaensis | reverse complement strand
AACTTTCGCAAAAAGATACATTGTTGTTGCAATACTCAATTCACCCCCCCTCTTGAGTAATTGTGCATAGGTTCTACAAGTCTGTCCTTGGGGAAAGTGTTGTACGTATCCTCTCTGCTTAAACTCTCGACCCCTTGGTGCGAATCCTTGGTTGTGCTCTCTACGACTTCCTTTCTCTGCAACCCTCCTTTTCACACACTCTTCAGTAATTCTGCTCTTATTCACTAACTCTGAAAAAGTTTGGATCTCCATTGGTCCCACTGAACTTAAGATGTCACTCCGGAGCCCTCCTTCATACTTAATGCATTTCCATTCCTTGAAGTCTCCCGGAGCTCCTTGACACATGCGGGAAAACCTGAATAGCTCCTCAAATTTGTCTGTATACTCAAATACGGACATAGCACCTTGCTTCAGCTGCAGTAACTCCAATTCCTTGGCTGTCCTAGTGGAATTCAGAAAGTACTTCTTGTAGAATTCCACTTGGAAGGCATCCCAAGTGATAGGATCATTCCCCTATTGCAGGAGACGTCGAGCCCCTTGTCACCAATGCGATGCTTCCCCCGTGAGTAGATAGGTAGCAAATTCAACACACTGCTCTTCAGGCACCAACTGCGCTTGCAGTGCTCGCTCCATGGCCTGAAACCAAGTATCAGCTTCAGTCGGATTGGTGGTTTCCTTGAACTTAGGTGGATTAACCTTTAAGAAGGTTGCCAGTGTCATCAGGCCCTAAGCTTCCCTTCCGCCATTGTCATTATTGTTTATCTGCTGCCTAAGAGCCTTCGCAGTGGCCTGCATAGCAGCAACCATATTTTCCAACGCCGCCATAAGGTTTACCGGGTTATTCGGGTTGATTTCCAGTTCCTGCATATTAGTACAATCTCTTTCACGTCCCCGACCGGGTCCACGAGGCTCCATCTGGTTCCTTTACACACCAAACAATCGATATCAAGTTGATCAGTCTCAATATCGGAAGTATAGTGCTTCAAAGTACCAAAGGTACACTCAT
>NC_029793.2:134378818-134386095 GCF_000816755.2 Arachis ipaensis | reverse complement strand
AAATAATTCAAACATATGCAAATGATGAATGCCTGCCCTATGGCTGATGATATCATCTGTCGGTTATATAGCCAACCCGACGTGTCATGGTAGCTAACCATTGGACAGAAACATCCATTGCGGAGCAAGTAGATTTGAGCTACAACCCCCTTGCTACTACCCGCTCAACCCAGAGCCAGTGGAATAACCACTACTGCGGCTACCACCTAGGCGGGCGTTTAAAAGCTCAACCTGGAGCGAGTGGATTCACCCCTACTGCCGCTACTACCCAGGCGTCACAATCTCTGACCTGGAGCAAGTAGGACGAACCACAACCCTTGCTACTACCCAGGATCTCAAAACATACATTCGTTCAGTTTAGAAGCAATCATCACTGTTATCAAATCTCAAACATTAACCTGGAGCAAGCGGGACGAACCATCACCCTTACAACTACCCAGGTATCACAAATACACATTTATTCAAAACTCCATAATTAAACTCATTTATCATAAGCATCATTTTCCGTCTCATACCCGGAGCAAGTGGACAACGCCACTGCCTACTACCCGGGGTCACACATCACATTTCAACCATTTTCATTGTTATCCATTTAACACATTCATTCATTAATCATATATGCATTTATACTCAGCCATAAACGATAATTGCTTTGCCGTAACCCGGCAATAACTCAGCCATCCGGTCCATGGTTCAATCAAGAACTGGCCATTTATCAATAATTATAGCCTTTCAACTCATGGCATACACGGTACTTCTACCGTCATCCTCCATATCTCATATAATCATATTTAATCATCATTGATCATAACCTTTCCCCTTGCTTCACTCGCAAGTTACCACATCCCCTAGCTCCTTCCTCATTGCTAGGCATATCATAATGATTTAATTCATAAGGGGTGAGATCGGAGGCTTAAAAGTATGAGATTTGGCTTTAAAAAATCAAAAATCAACTTTGGCATGAAAACAGGGCCACGCGTACGCGCACTCCACGCGCACGCGTGGATGGCCACAAAACTCATCGACGCGCAAGCGTCATACACGCGGACGCGCGGGTTGAAAAATAGCCAAACGACGCGCAAGCGTCAACCACGCGTACGCGCGAATACCTTTGTGCCCCAGGCACAAAACTGGCACAACTCTCGGGAAAATGGCTGGGCATTTGGTGCAGTGCATCGACGCGCCCGCGCACACCACGCGCACGCGTGGATGGTGCTTTCTTGAAGAACGGCGCGTACGCGCCAAGTGCGCCTACGCGCGGAGGGTCGTTCTGCTAAAAATTTTCTAAGTTAAAAGCTGCAGAATTTACAGATTCAACCCCCAATCTTCCGACGGACATAACTATCTCATTTTAAATCGTTTTTCACCTGTTCTTCGAACGGCATGGACATCCCAGATCCAATTTCATTTCTAAACAAATTTGGCACAAAACAGAGATCTGTAGTCCAAGTTATGTCCCATCAAAGTATGCCCAAAAACCATGTTTTCATACAAAACCACAAGGTGCCATTTTCAACTCTTTTCAAAATCAACCAAAACATGCCAATTTAAACCCTTTTTGAAATCAATCAAAATGTACCAAAATCAACATCAAGCCATCCTCAACTCACACATTGACACTTTACCAAAATTCCCAAAAACCACATCCAACCATTTTAACACTTCTCAATCAAATGGCTAAAGGACAAACACAATATCATGTCATACATCCTTCCTCATCCCAATTTTCAATAGTACCATTTCCAATCAACCATCATTATACATAATCAATATCATACTCACTATCACGTGGTTTCACCCACAAATCAACCTTAATCATTCCTCAAGCATATATCACAACATACATATCTCTAATGCATCATCATACTATCAAGGCATCAATAATCATAATCACATATATGACCACATAATAGATCCCAACCAAAACCAAACACACCTCATCTATATAATTCCACCCAAATTTACCAAATTCCACACTTCAACTCCTCAAACCTTATTATTCAATAACCAACCTAATCATTCATATATTCATTATCTGAAATTCATCCAATCACTTGTGTCATCATACAATGCACACATCAACTTACATTTCTTACCTTTTTCTGGCCTCCGGCCCAATTTCACAATTTAAATGCATAAACCACAAATCAATACTCATTACCCAGTACATCAACTTCTCAATACACCAAGCATACAAGGCTACACAATTCTCAACCCAATCATTAATTCACATTACATACCAACTATGCATATTAGCACCAACCATTTACACAATCCAAACTTAATCCTAGGGGCATCTAGCCTAGGAATTCTCATCACAACACACGATACTTAAATGAAACTTAAACCGTACCTCTTGTAGCCAAACCAATTGAGCCTCTTCTTTGGAAGTCTTCACCAACCTTAGCTCCAAGCCTTACCAAAGCTCCTCAAGCAATACCAATCTCCCAATTGTGCACCAACATCACCAAATACACTAACATAACCAATATCACATACATACATCAACCTAGGGCTCATAAAAATGACAAATCACAAGGGTTTGAACACTTCTTACCTCAGCCCATATGAAGTAGGGATAGAACCCACTTAGAATTCATATTAGAGTATCCCTAAACACCCCAAATCACAAGATTTCAACACTAACTACCCAAAAACGTGTAACAGTGGGGAATTTCGAAAACTGGGCAGAGAAGAATAGAATACTCACCACAAAACTTAGATAGAATTGTAGAGGATGAGAAGAGCAACGCGTGGCCGCAAACGGCTCGTCAATCGGAGCTTCGTAGCTCAAGTTATGGTGGTTTGAAGATCAAAGAGAGTTAGGTTTTCTCTCTTCTCTTCTCTCTTCTCAATTTCAGCGCCCCAACCCTTCTTTTTAGGGTAAAATGAGCTGAAATACTCATAACTAATGTTTATATATGTTGGGTCTTGGGCCCACTTAGGCCCGGTTCACTTATTTGTGCCCGTTGGCCCAATTTTGGGCCAAAACCTTTAAGATTAGCGCTCTAAATCGCACTTTAGATATTTCTACCTTCCCTAATTATAATTCTTCATTTCTTAATCTTATTTACTCATAATCAATTTCCTCAGCTGTAGTACCAGACAGATCTCAGCCGGTACTGCCGGTCAAAATTCCACTACGCGCTTTTACGCAGAAAACTATGTTTTTTGACTCGGAAAAATTCACTGAATCCAAATATCATATTTAAATTATCAAATTCCAATTGCCAAATCTTCCAACCATATTCGCTCCTATTTAACTTATTATTTAATTAATTTTGGTTAGACCGGGTATTACATCCCTACCCCGGTCTTTGCCTCCCCTCTGTTGACATCTGATCCTACTTTTGGTATTAAATGTATGGTTACTTTAGTTTTTTTTTTTTTTGGTTATGGAAAACTATATTACCATTTTACTTTAACTAGAAATTTTACACACATGAAAGAGTTGTTAATATGTTATTTTTTTTCTACTTAAATTTACCACCACATGTTATATTATGAGTTGAAATAGTAAATAACACTAACATATTTTATTTGAAAGAAAAATCTACTTACGTTTCCAATCTATTTTTGCATACAAAATGGTCCCTAAGGTCTAACATGGTTTTAAAATCATCCTTACTTTAAGGACCAAAATCGTACAGAGGTGGCAGCGGAAGCAGAGGCAGAAGTAGATTGTGGACAACTTCTTCTTCTTCGTTTCTTTCCCTTTCTTCTTTTTCCCTTCCCCTTTACAAGAGTAAAAACACTCTCTTTCTCTTATGTTTTTTGTTTATTTTATAATTTTTTTGTTATGGATAATTTGGTTCAAAATTTTAAGATTTAAGTAAAAATGACGATTTTAAAACTTGATTTTAAACCTTATGGATGATTTTGTATGCAAAAAAAGATTGGAGACGAAAAAAATTTTTAACCTATACACTACAAGAAAAAGTAATATTTGTAACAAAAAATTATTACAAAAAACTGGAATTTTGAAACAAAAAGAATTGGTAACAAAAAAAGGGCCGTTGCATACAGTATGTCCCATTACAAAACGTTTGTTACAAAAAATGGAACTGTTACAATTCAAAGTAATATTTTGTAACAAATTTTTTTAATACAAAAACCAAAATTTATTACAAAAGTAGTAACAATTTTGGACCTTTAAAATATTTTTCCTAACAATAAAATTTTTCCTATCACAAAATTTAGTTACAAAATATAACTTGATTTTGTAACATTTTTCATTCTTTTAGTTACAAAAGCACAATATTTATTTTATAATAATTTCTTTAATCGTAATTCGTTAAATCATAAGACGGAATGTAAATGTAACTCGTAAAATATAAAAATTATAAAATTTTTTATAGCAGAAATTAATTTTACAAAAAATGAAATAAATCTCAAATAAACCAAATTATCCATTGGACTATAACTAATATATACCATAACAAGTCAAAAGTCACATACTCAACACAAATTCACAACTCAAATTAAAACACAAATTCACAACATACAAGTTTATACGCAACTAAAATAAATTAAGTAGCAAATAAATCAACCAAACTACTATAATGAACAACTAATTAACTAAAGTCTAAACAAGTCATTTAATAGTCACTCTATTCTTCATCAATCATAAAATCTTCACGAGTTTCACAAGCTTCTGCATTACCATCTTCATTATCAACAGCAGGAGGAGGAGGTCCTGGGAGAAGTTCTTCAAATTCATTATCATCAAGATAAGAAATAGCTAAAGTATAAGAGCAAAAATTCAACAATTGAACTCAATGCAATAACAAAAAATCACCATTGTAGTTCATGATTAATAAAACATATAAGAATTAATTTCAATTATCACCATTGACCAAAGTAATATTCATGTAAACAATAAAATCATCGTCTCATCACAGCAGCAACAGGCCAACAACAAATACACTAACTTTCTTCTTTTTCTTTTAGTTCCTTTTTTCTCTTTTTAATCGAATGAATATTCAACAACAAAAAAAATTTCAACAACAATAAAAATTCCATCATTCATTTTAATCAATCCAAAACAAGATCCAGAACAAGAAAAATTCAATTCAATTTTTATTAATCATTCATCCTTCTAACATATGCCCATACCTGACCTCCCAAGTCCCAGAACACAAGTTTTCGATTTGCAGTTTCAATATGATCGATATTCAACCCCATAGTTGGAACGATTCGATTAGGAGGAAGGCTCTCTATGTTTGAGTAAACTGACTTCATCCTCTCCACCAAAGTCTGTAAAGTTAATGTATTCAGCAACTCAGGGAAACATAACAAAGTTCAACAATTTTGTAAAAAATATGGCATTCGAAATATGCATTACTGTTTTCCCAGCCTTGTCAATCCTCAGAATGAGTACGTGAATAATAGTGGAGCATTTGTAACAAAATTCAATGAAAAAATTCAATAAATAAATTCAGTTCATTGTATCTACCAAACAAGTTAATGTATCCTCTAATTTGACAACCTTCATCTAAGTTTTTGTAGGCATCCAACTCTTGTTATTTCAGCTTCTTTTATACTGAGTTACAAATAATTAAATAGACTAGTTCTATCATTAAATCACTCCTTAACCTTAACCTATTACGGATGTAAAGCAGCTTCTTGTTTCTTTATTCATGTATGTTAATAACATGAATGACAACAATCAAGAACAACCTAAGCAATTTGCAATTATATTTAGAGCATGTATGATATATTTTCTCCAGTTATTTAGCTTAGCAGGAGGCCCTAGTTGCCTTAAGGATGGTAAAAATTACAACACATACCTTATGTTTCAAATTTAAGTGGCACTTGCTAACCTGTATGACATATACTTGGCTATATATATTATATGATGACTTAATCTGTAAATACTAAGTAGTGGTAAAACCAGTATTAAAGCATTGAGAAATATTATACATAACTTCCTAAATTTCATAGATCTTGGGCAGGACCAGATATTTCTTCTATACATTCAACTAGAGAGCCTCTCATTTCTTGTTTAAATCAGTTATATGATTTATATGAACAAATACAGAAGTTTCTTTTGTATAATTATTAATTGATAAACAGTAAATGCTACCTTGTAAGGTACTCACACAAAACTGAAGAACTATAAAACAAAAATATTACTAAAATTGCCAATATAGCAAAAAATTTGTCACATATACCAGAATTCTAAAGAGAAAAATAAGAGTTATATAAATTATTTATTCAAGAACTGGTTGGTGATCTTATTCTTTGAAAATCATGATACAGCAATCATAAAATAACAATAATGGGACCAAAAATAGCAACTAACTAGGCTCTGCTTGAGAGATCCCACAATAGCATCTTCATTTTGATCTAAAGACCTTCATTTTGATCTAAATACCACTTCCTCTGAAACATCAATACTTTCTTTAAAAGTCTGATTTCTTCCAGTGAATGATACTCACCTCTACAGGGAACAAATCTGGGTGTTTGGAAAATATTCTGAGCCTCAAATCGTTGTATCTGGAAGAAATAGGAACTACACATATTAAAAGGAAAAAAGAACTATAATCAATATTGCTGGTTCATCACATACTAGAGGAGAAGCGACAGACGCAGAACAGAGCCATTTTTCCCAAATCCCCAACAACAACTTCCTTGTTTTCTTTCCCATTCGCGTTCCTCTTCACAGCAGACCTTGGCGATGGCGGCTCCTCCCACGGCGACGGTGACAGCGTGAAGCAGCGCCCCTTACTTCTCTTATTTGCGGCAGCTCTGATGGCGATGACAAGGCACAGCGGCGGCGGTAAACCCTAGTGGCAGCAGCAACGGGTCAGAAGCGCTCCTTGGTCGATGACGCGCGCGACGGGTCCAACGGCGGTGGGAGCAGCCGAGGCGACGGCAACGCGAGCTCCCTTGTTGTCTCTCTCTCTCTCTCACAAACGCATCTCTCTCTCCTGCGATGGCTTGGCGGTGACCCGACGGTGGTGACAAGGCGGCTGGACAGTGGCAGTAGCATGGGTCTTCCTCTCTTTTGATCACAGCTCTCCTTCTCTTCTCTAATTTGACGTTGTGTGTGTATGTTTGTGTTGAAGCTCGGTTTGGCAAGAAAAGAGATGGTGGCTGCTTTTAGTGTTGGGGGGGTTAAGATTAGATAAAATTAGGATATATTGTATTAATTTAAAATTTAATTATTAATTAATTAATTAGTTTTTAATTAAATTTTTTAATTTAAAAATAAAATAAAATAATTTATTTTTTTATTTATAAAATTAAAGTATTAAATTTTTTTAAAATTTTAG